>NC_022029.1:45830587-45831693 GCF_000317375.1 Microtus ochrogaster
GTGTCATAAATCCAAGCACACATGTCCATGGTGAGTTCTCAGGGTCATATAGGAGGCACTTGGCCGCCATACTTGGCGCGTGGCTTTAAACTGAATGAATACTTTCCAGGAGCCCTGAACACTGCACTGTGCAGGAACTGACTTACTCGTTCACAGGACCTTAGCACCAGCACACAGCGAACACTAAGGCCCACAAAACAGTTTTAAAAGTTGTCCCCCCCACACACAAACAAAATTAAAAGTTGCCTAAGCTTATCCAGGTGTGCTGGTGAACATGTTTAATCTCAGTACTCAGGAGGCAGAGGCAGAAGCAGATGTATGTCTGTGAGTTCAAGACCAGCCTGGCCTACAAAACAAGTTCCAGGACACCAGGTCTGTCTCAGAAAACCAAAATAATTCAGCAACTAACTAATAAATACATAAATTTGCCACACACACAAGCTTTGTAAACACCACCACAGCCCTCAGTGCTTTCTAATGGAGGTTTTTCCCTTCTTAAATTTTTCTTCTGAAGTCTCTTCTGAGAAATAAAAGCAGAAACCATCGTGTGCCATCCAAGCCCACTTCCTTCACCATGTTCCATGTTGACCCTTTTCTGAATGGAAATGGTAATATATGCTAATGTACGCTAATGTATGGTAATGTATGGTAATGTATGCCTCTGCAGCACAGCAGCTCTGTGTTCATTCATCTCTCCACCCATTTGCCTACATGGGCTCAAATATGATAATGTGTTTACTGTGTGCATTGTACAGGTGTGTACACTGCACAGCCCATGGGTGGTGTGCACCTCAGGCTAGCTGAGAAAGTGACCCAACACAAAATTCATAACCTTAAAACAATATACATTTTTTTGTTTGGTTTGTTTTGGTTTTCTTGTTTTGGGTTTTTATTTGTTGGTTGGTTGGTTTGGTTTGGTTTTTCAAGACAGGGTTTCTCTGTGTAACCATGACTGTACTGAAACTCCCTCTGTAGACCAGGCTGGCCTTGAACTCACAGAGATCCTCCTGCCTCTGCCTCCCCAGTGCTGGGCTAAAGGCGTGCACCACCACCGTGGCTCAGCATTTTCACGCTTTTTTAAATAACTCACTTGTGTTGCTTTAAAT
>NC_022029.1:45833166-45833770 GCF_000317375.1 Microtus ochrogaster
AAATAAGAAGATGTGTTTAATATTGGCAGGGAAAATAAAGTGCTGATCGTGATGGCTTATATTTCCTGGGCTCTTACCCTATGCCTCTCACTATTCCATGCACCCTGTGTATCAGCTGTCAGCTTCACACGGTCACGTGACCTTCATGCTCTGTCCACACTCTTCCCCCACTAGAGGAAGAAGCCGAGGCACAGAGGCAGTAAGAGACTTGTGATGGGGCCAAGATTCCAACGCAAGCAGTTTGTAAACCAGACATCAACAAGAGAAACAAAAGCAGGAAATCTTCTTAGAATGCTGTGATGTGGATGAGAACTCTGGGTATCCACGGCCACGAGTCTAGGGAGTCAGTGACCGTGCATGTTGGTGTCTGTGGCTCAAGGGGGTTGTCCTGTCTTCTCAGTGGGTGTGTGGCTCTGGGCTTTCAGGTGATCAGGGTAGGCCTGGAGTGGGGGGCTGGGTACTGGAGAGGCAGAAGTGAAATCCTTGTACTTTTGTGGCAAAGATGACTTTGGGAAGTGTCAGCAGGGTGGTAGCAGTATAATTCTGGTGAGAACCCTGGGCTGGTTATATCTCTTGTTAGGACTGATTGTAGTAATAAGAGTGG
>NC_022029.1:45834095-45835604 GCF_000317375.1 Microtus ochrogaster
ACTCAAGGGATTCGTGGAGTGCCCGTTCATTCATCTGGTAAATATCTGATACATGGCCACTCTCTACCTAGAGACTTCCCTACAAATTTGAAACACTCTGAGTAGAACAGAAAAACTATTCTTGTTATCATGGAGGTTGCGTTCTTGAGAGAGAGACAAGCAATAAAAAGAGCATAGTAAATAAGAACATTACAAATTAAGTCAACCTGTAATCCCAGCACTCGGGAGGTGGAGGCGGGAGAATTTCGAGTTCACGCCAGGCTGGACAACATACAAGATCCTATGTCAAAAACAGCACCAATAGAAAACAAGGTAAGCGTTATGAACAGAGACATCAGGCAGTCGCTGAAGCTGGTCCCGAGGAAGTGGGACCAGCCAGGGCTGGAGTCCTAAGGCAGGAGATGCCTGGTGTGTCCGCTGATGCGCAGTTATCAAGAGGAGGTGAGGTCAGGGGAAATGCCTGACGTGGTACATGGAGTGCTGTGGGGACTTTGCAAGCAGGGGACGGTGGTAATGAATACTGAGAAACAAGCTGGTTGTGAGTGTACTTCAAAGTCCACACATGCCTAGATGGCAAGTCAGTTGGACGTTGGAGGAGAGGCATCAGGGCAGCTCACTGGCTTACGGGCATCACCCAAGGATGGAGATGCTATTAACTGTGACCTGGAGACTTCCTCCAACAGTTTAGATCTAGCTGAGCTCAGTCTAACAAAGCTTGAGGTTGGGGAGACAGTGAGAGCCAGGTGCAGCCTCTGCAGAGGAGGAAAGCTGGAGATGGGTGTCAGTGAAAAGGATCCCCGTCCCATGCTCAACCACAGGGATGGGCACACCCCAGTGAGAGCCATGTCAGCCTTTCTCCAGGAGTCAGGAGTCAGGGCTTAGTCAGACAGTTTTAGGGGCAGAAACAGCTGCTGCTGCTTCCTTTCCTTTATCCTTTCCCTTCCCCCCTCCTTTTCCTTTCCCTTCCCCTTCCCCTTCTCCTTCCCCTTCCCCTCCTCCTCCTCTTCCTTCCCCTTCCTCTCCTTCTCGTTTTCCTTCTCCCTCTTCCCCTTCTCCTTTTCTTTCTTCCCTTTTCCCTTCTCTGTCTTCTCTCCCTCTGCATTTGTTTTGATAATTTGTATGAGTGAGTCCTGGAAGAACGGCAGCTGAGACCAGGAGCCTCTAGGGAGCAGCTAGTTAGTCACTAAGCCACGTCTTTACCTCCTGCGCACACGAGGATTCAAACAATCCTGTCCTCCAGTCCTACACATCCATTATCCTTGATGCAAGTTCTTCCTCTAGTATAGACTGCATTGTCTTAATGTTCATTTTTGTAATTTTATAGACAAAAAGGCATGTGGAGCCTTGATAAGCGTTTTTGCAATTAAAACCCAAGTTGTCTTTTATACATGGACATCTTCACCTTTTTGTGCCCCCAAAGTGTTTTCTCCAGCCCTCCAGATGGCCCTAAGAACTAACACTGCAGCTGGGCAGTGGTGGTGCACGCCTTTAATCCCAGCACTCGGGAGG
>NC_022029.1:45835720-45836608 GCF_000317375.1 Microtus ochrogaster
AACTAACACTGCCTGTTCTTAAAATGGATCCACTATTTTCTTACTCATTCTGGCTACACTCTCTGCTTTGGAAGGGATCCTAGGGGAATCAGTTTTGGCTGTGTCATGGTGTGGAAATGAAATACAGAGAAAACAATCTGGATTCTGTACAGACACTGGCAGGAGACAGGAAATCATATGAAGACTTCAGCCACTGACCCTGCAAGGTGGGCTAGGTGGGCTGGGTGGGCTGGGTGGGCAGAACAAGGCCCTGAGTGTGAGCTCTGGGTGTTTGGGAGGCCTGGCCCTGGAGTGCTGAGCCTGTGGATGGAGGGGGAGCCGATAAGAACTCCAGGCCCGTCATCACTCCATGTCTCTGTGAGTTAATAAATAGTGTGTTTATTATATCGGAGAAAGCAGATGTAGCCTGAGACTGGGGTGTCTGGGAATGACGGTGCAGTGCTGGTCAGACAGCAGCAGCTGCTGACTCATGCTGGCTGGGGTTCAGTCCTACCCCTCACCAGCTCTCCTTGGACGCCCTGCTTCATTTGCCTGGAACCCAGACGTTTCCGCCAAAGAGGACGTGGTGGTATGCAGCTGGGGGGTGTCTGTGGGGATCCCTGATGAGCTGTGGAGAACAGCTGATTCGGTAGTGGGCCAGCTCCAGATACTCCCGTCAGGACTCCACATACCGGAAGCTTAGGATTGTGTTTGTTCTGTCGAGATATGTGGGAAACAGACCAGACGAGTGCTCCGTGTGGAGGCTGAAGGGAAGATCGCCTGCTGCAGAACTTGAGGTGACTGTATTGAGTTCAGGCAGCCATCACAGGTCATCACTCCTTGTCCGTCAGGCTGGGAAATAGCTTCAGTTAGGGCTCCACAGAGGCCAGTACCAACTACTGGTGCTTG
>NC_022029.1:45836708-45837480 GCF_000317375.1 Microtus ochrogaster
GTGAGGCCATTGTGAGAAGAAGGGGTTTCTCTGGTAGACAGCCTCCAACAGTGGGAACTGAGGGAGTGTAAGCCTCCGCCACCAGCACTGAGCTGTTTAAGGCCACCTCAATGCGTAGCATGCTTAGGAGGAGGTTCTGCAGCCTCTGAATTCTCTTCTCCAGGGTTCTAAGCAAACTCTTCCCATTGTCCCTGTCCCAGGAAGAAATGATTGAGCTGGCCCTGAGGCAAGGGGGACTGCCCACAGCGGAATCTGTTCTTCCTGGGGTGTGACACCCCACATTTCCCCTACCCTGACTATAGTGTCTCTGCCTCATCCCAGCTTCCTGGCTCTCCATCATCAAAGTCAACCCTTGCCCAGAGGAAGCCAGAGGGCTCAGCTGCCTCTGCTCTTTAAGCCCTGCCTCAGCTGGAGCTGCCACTGAGAAAATGGGAAGGCGTTGTCGCCCCCTCCCCTTCCCAAGACCTAGAGTTTAGCACTGAGTGGAGATCCCCAGTGAGAGACAAAGTCTTAGCTTGAGGGCATCCACGGGCAAGGGCAGGCCTTGAGAGGAGAGTGTCAGCAATGAGTAAGCTCAGTTAGGCAGGAAAACCAGGGAGTGGGGAGGACCAGGGGATGCTTGGTTTCAAATTCCTAGTTTGGCCTCATCCTGAACAGCCCTGTTGCTTGTTAGATAATCTCTGCCCAGACTGGCAGAGTTGGGGAGGCTGCAGCACCTGCTCGCTGATGACTCAGCCCATCTCAGGTGCTTTAGAAGACATTTCCCTGAAGT
>NC_022029.1:45837580-45844225 GCF_000317375.1 Microtus ochrogaster
CCCCCAACATGTCTTCAAAGACCCAGGAAACAGAATCTGCCCTTGATGATGCTGGGCCTTTGGGCAGATCCTTTATTATTCCTGATCTGCCGTCAGGCCTTCAGACACCCATTGTGTTTAAGCGGGATGAGGGTGCCTGCCATAAGATACCACATAGCAGGTCGGTGGGGGTGAGAAAGGCTAGAGAGTGCACAAGGTGAAGGCTTAGAGACAAAGCAGCATACACACAACAAACAACGCTCCCTGGGAGACATACCAGAAAATGCAAGGAGTCTAGGAGGGAATGCCAGAGGCCCAACTCGTGAGCCATGTGAACAAGAATAAGCCAACCTCCCAAGCCCTACTATAAAGAGCAAGGCAAAGTGGAACCTCAAAAAACACCCGGGGGATTCACTGGATTCAAACCTGAGTCTGTAGATCTGCAGAGATAAACTTGAAGAGGCCGTGGATGCAGCTAAGTGAGTAAACTGGCTTATAGGCAATCCTGGGTTTGATCCCCAGCTCCATATAACAAGATGGAGTGGCTCACACCTGCAATGCCAACACTCCGGAAGTGGAAGCAGAACCCACAACTCACAGTCATCTTCAGCTTCTTAGAAAATTAAAGACCACCCTGGGCTATAGAAGTCTGACTCAGCTGGGCGGTGGGGGCACACACCTTTAATCCAAGCAATGAGGAGGCAGAGGCAGGTGGATCCTTGTGAGTTTGCGGCCAGTCTGATCTACAGAACTAGCCAGGGCTTTTTTTTTTTTTAAAAAAAGTCTGTCTCTCAACAGTTGTCTAGTTGGACTCCTAGCCAGGGGAACAGTAGAGAACTCATGCATGGTCCTACAAATCCAACCATCTGCCTGTGGCTGGAGGGGTAGACCCCAGAGAGGATCTCCTGCTGCCGCCTTCCTAAGTTAACACTGCTTCTGGCTTCCTTCTGAATTCTGGCACGTATGCCCAGGATGACTGCCGCTCTCCTCATCAGCGAAGCGTCTGTTGTCACACAGAAAGCCACCACTGGTCGAAGTGCAGGGAATAAGGGACCACAGAGTGCCCAGCTCCACCTGGTCTATCCACAATGCAACCTCCACATTGCAGGCTGGGGTCACCAACTCCGCTCCCTAGGGCCTCCCTTGTGTGGCTCCCGTTCTCCAGATCCGTCTTTCTTGGCCTTACGGTGTGTGCTCGTCACCTGCAAGGCTGGTATAGCTGGGTGGCTGAGCCTAACCCTTGAGTTACTGTCCTTAGTCTGAGCAGGAGCCTGAGAAGTCTCTTCAAACCCATTCTTACCAAGCTGGCGATGGGACAGCACGACAGCTGGGGATGAACGTGCTTTGGGGAGGGCAGGGCTAGTGTTACAGACAAGACTCTCGGGCAGTAAACAGACACCACACAAGCAGTGCCGGTGTTTTGATGACATCGTAGCAGTTTCTGCTATTTTCAGCAGCACTGGAAGCTCAGTAGGTCCATGTGGGTGGCCCGTACATAAGTGATTGCTGTGACTATGCCTTCCCAACACCTGGTCTGTTAGGACAGAACCCGCTGGAGAGCCAGTGTTCCCTGAGTCTTTTCCTTTGGTTCATGTTCAAGCTGGAGCTGTCCCATGGGTGAGACCTGCAGGATGGTGGGTATTTCTTTCCCGGGCCTACGTGCCGAGATGCCAGGCCTCAGCACAGTGACAGGCAGGATGCTGGGCAGTCACAACTGCCACAGGAGCCTTGTATTTCCAGTCTCTGATTTCCACCTCTCCTCCCATGGTCATTTTCACCTTCTACGGGGCATCTGTCTGAGAAAAATACACTGTGAACATGCGTTATTTAATCTTTTCTAGTAGTCCCATTAAAATATAGAAACAGCTGGACATAGTGCCTCATGTCTGTAACCACAGTATTCAGGCAGCTGAGGCAGGAAGATTACTGTAAGTTCAAGACCAGTCAAGGCTCTCTAGAGCAGTGGCTCTCAGCCTTCCTAATGCTGCAATCTTCATGTTGTGGTGACCCCCAACCAGAAAATTATTTTGTTGCTACTTCATAACTGTAATAGTGGTACTGTTATGAATGTTTTGATAACATTTTGATTCATATAAATATCTGATATTTACATTTTGTGACCCACAGGTTGAGAACTGTGATTCTAGAGGAACAGAATTTAAAGAATGTATATCTGTGTATATATATGTGTGTGTATGTAATATATACATATATGAGTGTGTATGTATAAATCCCATACATATGTATACATCTATATGTAAATCCCACATGGGATTTATAAGAGTGGCTTCAGACTATAGTCCAGCCAGTTCAACAATGACTGTCCGCCAACAGAAGGTCCGAATATCCAGCAGTTTTTCAGTCTATGTGGCTGGATGCCCCAGCTGGTCTTCAGGATATGCCAGAATCCTGAAGAGGTAGGCTCTAATGCCAGGGAAGGGATGGACTTGCAAAACAAAGAGCAGGCAGGCAAAGGGCAAAAGCTTCCTCCTTCTGTGTCCCTATATAGGCTGCCACCAGAAGCTGTGGCCTGGCCTACAGTTAGATCTTCCCACTTCAAAAGATCTGGGTTGGAGTTCTGTCTTCTCATTTCAAAAGAATTGGACTAAAAGCGTGTCTTCCCACTTCTAATGATTTCATGAAGCAAACACTCTCTCACAGATGTTCCCAGCTGCTTGGGTTTTAGCTCATTCCAGATGTAGTTGACAGCCAAGAACAGCTACCACAGCTATATAACGAGACCCAGTCTCAAAAGCCAAACAAACAAAAAGACAGGAGGAATTCATTTAAAATGTGTTTAGTCCATTAGAGGAGCGACGTGGACCCAATGCAAGAGTGATTGATTAATGAGGTATTTTTACATCCTTTCTCTCCAAGTTTTATCTCTTAATGCAGTCTCACGGTTCAGCTCGGACTTAGTGCACCTTCCGTGGGACACCTAGCTTCCTGGGACTGGTGCCTGTGAACTGAAGTGTATCTCACCTGCACTTGCAGCCGTGTAGGGGACCGAACCAGCCACGAAACACTCTATAAAAGGCAAAAGCATCCAATATATCTCTGCCCATCCAAACAGGACTCATGCTTCAGAGTCCACTGGAGACCCTTGTTAAAAATAGAATGGCCGCTTCCTAACCCCAGATGCGCCTCATTAAAATGGGGCAGGGGAGAGGATTGCGCAGTTATCAAAAGCGCCTTGAGCAATTTTCTGCATCTTTGCCAGACTCCGGAGAGGAACGTTCTGAATCACCGGATGGAGGAGTGACATCCCACGCAGGGCTGTCAGGCTAGATGCCCAAAGCCCGCTCCTCTCCCGGTACTCACACTTGCAGCATGGTTTACACGGGCACGTATTCGTCACAGGCAAACATTTTAATAGCCGGGTTCAGGTTATCACCCAATTTGTAGAATAAACATAGCTCACAAGGCTTCTTCAGCTTGCTTGCTTGGGTGTTTTTTTTTTTTTTTTTTTTTAACCGCAGACTTGTGTGTAGAGATTTATATACAGGTGCTGCCACCTAGTGGTAAAGGATACTACCGACACCTGTGGAAAGGACTATGGCCTCCCTGCTTGCAGAGAAAAGCCAGTAACAACAGTCAATGAAGCCCCTGGTGATATTTTAGGCAGAGGTTTTCCATAGGTGGTTCCTGGACCAGCGTCAATAGCACCCCTTTGAACCCTGCCTCAGAGCGTTGTAAGACTCCTACTAGTGTGTCAACAAGCCCTCCCTATTCTAACGCAGGATAGAAGTCATAAACTCCAGCGTATGACCATCGTAAACAATCTGTGTGTGCCCAAGCACACGCGGGGGGTGGGGGGGAAGCACAGGAGGGTGTTTGGTGTCCTGATCTATTATTCTCCCCCTTAATCCTTGGAGACCTTGTTCCTTGGGTCCCTTACAGAAGCTGGAACTAGCCTGGGAGCCAGAAACCCCACGCTGAGGTGAGGCTGAGATTGACCATGTCCAGGTCCTTCTCTTTCCCTGCCCCCCACCGCCTGCCTGTCCTGCCCTTTGGGTTTTTTTTTTGTTTTTGTTTTTGTTTTTTTTTTTGAGGCAGGGTTTCTCTGTGTAGCTCTGGCTGTCCTGAAACTCGCTCTGTAGACCAGGCTGGCCTCGAACTCAGAGACTGTCCTGCCCCTGCCTCCCAAGTGTGGAGATTAATGGTGGGTGTGTGCCACCACTGCCTGGCCTTTTTTTTTTTTTTTTTTTTTTTTTAACGTGGGTGCTGCGGGTTTAGGATTCGGATTCTCATGGCTGAGCAGATAGCATACTACACCACTGCCACGGCCCCCATACTATCTCTTGAAACAAAATTTCAAGAACACACATGGCTAGACTTTGGCATTCATGGCTTCCATGGTTCCTAGTCCTGACCCTGTCATAAGCCTGGTCACAGTGAATGTGAGGTAGAGCATGGGAACCAGCAAAGACGAGAATGTCTTTCTGGTGTCAGATTTGCTCTGATTTAAGAGCCAGGTCCTGCTTTGATGTGCTGGGATTTTAGAACCTCTACAAGCTTGTACTGCAGGTTTGCCGAATTAATTAATTAATTAAAAAACAAAAACAAGCAACAAAAACTTTAAACATTTTATTATATGGGGGCATGTTGTGGATGCAAGTACATGCCATGGTTTGTGTGTGTGCACCGTGTGTGTGTGTGTACATGCATGTAAGGGCATGCGTGTGTATGAGAGTGTGCGTGTATGTGTGCGTGTGCGTGTGTAGGGACAGTGTGCAGAATCGTGCCCTCCTGCCACAGTGTGGGTGCTGGAAGTCACACTCTGGTTGTCGGACTCACTGACAAGCCCCTTCACTCTCCTAGCCATCTATCTCCCTGTCCCCCAGAACAAATCTCTTTCCTAAAGTAAAGTCACACTGCTAAAACACAGCATATTTTAATCTTTTGATGGTGACCATTTTCAACTAAATTAGTTTTGTATGAATCAAACAATTCAAATACTTGATGATAAAATTATAAAAGAAATGTTTTTCAGAATATTAGGAATTCAGCTCCCCTGGGAGGCACTAGCCCTTTGTTGCCTCCGAAGCCTGCTGGCTCCAGTAGCTCATTTTCTGCAGCCATTATTACTGTGTTTCACAATCTTTCCTGTCCTAGCACAATCCTTAGGGTTAGCATAAATTTATGTAACCGTTTTTGATTCAATTTGGAGAGCCCATCTTTCATACTGCCTAAGTTCCTCATGGGCTAATATAGCTATTAAAGCTACAAAGGTGACTGGAAATTTCTGGTGGGTTATTGCTGCAAACTTATTGCAATGGCTGAAGGAAACTCAGAATTGATTTTAGATTTTCTGGAAACAGCCTTTTACTTGTAACTTAGGTTGGCCTCAAGATCACAATTCTCCAACCTCGGCTTCCTGAGAGACACCCACATCTGAATCCTCATATTAGAATTTGGAAAGCACTTTAAAAATTTGCTTTTCTGACCAGGTGGCATGGTACATGCCTTTGATCCCAGCCCTCTCAAAGCAGAGGCAAGCTGATTTTTCGAGGCCAGTCTGGTTTACATGTGGAGTTCCAAGTCAGGTAGGGAAACAAGTGAGACCTTGCCTCAAATAAATAATAGATAGATAGATAGATAGATAGATAGATAGATAGATAGATAGACAGATGATAGACAGATAGATAGATAGTAGATAGACAGACAGATGATAGATAGATAGCTTAGATAGATAAATAGATAGATAGTAGATAGATAGATAGATAGATAGATAGATAGATAGATAGATAGAGTTTCTAAAGCTATAAAGAGAAGGATTTTTCGCTTCCCACACATTGGTCACCCATCAGTAGCGCATCTCACGATGTGTTTGTAATCTGTAATTCATGTTTAAATGTAGCTGACATCATTTATCTCCTAATTTCCAACAGTATATAGCACCAAGAAAACTAGGATGACTGTGATGGTCTTTAGCATTGTAATTCTTGGAACAATGAGAGTGCTCCATCTACTGTAGGGTCAGCTAAGCTGCCTATGTGGTTCTCAGCTGGAAGACATCCCCATCTCCTCATTTATCTAGTTTTTAATGATGCGGAAGTTAGTGTGAAAAACAAAAAGATTACCAAAAGCAATCTACAGATTCAACGCAATACCCATCAAAATCCCAGCAAAATTCTTCAAAGACCTGGAAAGAACCATACTGAACTTCATATGGAAAAGCAAAAAATCCAGAATAGCCAAAACAATCCTGTACAATAAAAGAACTTATGTTATGATTTCAAACTCTACTTCGAGCTACAGTACTAAAAACAGCCTGGTATTGGCATAAGAACAGACAGAAGGACCAATGGAACCGAAATAGAAGACCTGGATATCAATCCACACATCTTCGAACACCTGATCTTTGACAAAGAAGCAAAAAAATATCAAATGGAAAAAAAGAAAGCATATTTAAGAAGTGGTGCTGGCATAACTGGATATCAACATGTAGAAGAATGAAAATAGACCCATATCTATTACCATGCACAAAACTCAAGACCAAATGGATCAAAGACCTCAACATAAAGCCAGCCACACTGAACCTTATAGAAGAGAAAATGGGAAGTACACTTGAACACATTGGCACAGGGAACAACTTCCTAAATATAACCCCAGCAGCACAGACACTGAGAGAAACAATTAATAAATGGGACCTCCTGAAACTGA
>NC_022029.1:45845195-45862443 GCF_000317375.1 Microtus ochrogaster
TGAAGGGGGAGGGGAGAGGCAGGGAGGGGAGCTGAGAAAAATGTATATCTCAATAAATATCAATAAAAAATTTAAAAAAGATTTGTGATTGGTGTTTTGGGCTTTTTGTTGTTGTTTTGGTTTTTTAAGACAGGGTTTCCTCTGTGTAGTCTTGGCTCTCCTGGAACTCACTCTGTAGACCAGGCTGGCCTCAAACTCAGAGATCCACCATCCTTTGCCTCCTGAGAGCTGGAATTAAAGACAGGCACTACCATGACCCTGCTAAGATTTGTGATTTGACTAACATTGGTAGCAAATACTTGATAAGTCACGACTGGTTTTCCTCAGAGAACTTCTTGACTCTTGCTTGCTTCTTTAGGACCCATGAGCACATTGACAGGTTGACTCAGTAGGCACAGTGTCTGCTGTGCAAACATAAGGGCCTAAGATTGCATGCCCAGGAACCATGTGAAAAGAAAAATGCAGGCATGGCAGCACACGCCTGCAACTGCTGCACAGATGGACAGACAGACACATTTAGGGTCTTGTTGGCCAACCAGTTTCACCAAAATGGCAAGCCCCAGATTCAGTGAGAGATCCTGTCTCAAGAAGGTAAGGTAGAGGCTGGGAGTGGTGGTGCACACTTTTAATCCCAGTACTGGGGGGCAGAGGCAGATGGATCTCTGAGTTCAAGGCCAGCCTCATCTACAGATCAAGTTCCAGCACAGTGGCGGGGCTGCGTTCCGGCTTACTTTCTAAAATCTATATCCATAAAAATGTCAAGTTTCAGAATTAGTATTCCATGTTGTTCTTTTAACTCAATCTTTGCTCTTAATTCAGGTTTGGTGAGTGTTTTGAACTTCTAAACCCTTTCTTGTCATATGCAAAATGATTTTCTAGACGCTCCACTGCGCAGTGTCTCAGGAGCTACAGTCAACTGGTTTGAAATATTAAGTGGGAAAAACATGTAAATAGTTCCCATTTTTATAATTAGTTTTAATTTTTTACTATTTTTAAATTGTATGTATATGTGTTCTTTGCCTACATGTATGTCTGTACCCCACATACATGCCTGGTACTCTCAGAGGCTTGGAAAGTGTTAGATCTCCTTGATCTGGGGTTGCAGACGCTTGTGAGCTGCCATGTGGGTGCTGAGAATCGAGCCTGAATCCTCTGGAAGAGCAGCCAGGACTTTTAACCACTGAGCCATCTCTCCAACTTTTATTTTGTTTCTGGGAGAAGGTGCATGCTCATGCTTTTATTAGTTCATTGTTGTTCATTGTTATTGTTAACCTCTGAGCTTAGTTTAGAAATTAAATTTCACCCAAGATATGTCCATTAGGAAAACCAAAGAGGATTCAGCCCACTCCAGACAGGCATCCACTTGGGGTCTCAACACACGTGTGCCATAGATGAGGCAGGGACTGCTGTAATTCTCCATCTGTGATTTTTCTTTTTATTATTGAGCTCTGGGATTTGTCTCCTAAACAATATATTATCATTTGAAGTTGATGTTTATATAGAAATAAACCTATTTTTATAATCAATGTGTGCTATGGCTTCTGCCTCATGAAGATATCACAGATAAGAATTGTAAGGTTGTGGTGGGTTGCCTGGTGTTTCACCAGAACTCAGAGAACATCTACCATGTGCTCAACAGAAGCAGTGTGATATGTATGTTTTACTCATGTATGTCTTCACTCTGTAGCATTGACGTGTGTGTGTGTGTGTGTGTGTGTGTGTGTGTGTGTGTGTGCATTGCCTGTGGAATGTATTCCAATGTATGGTGGATGTGTGCTCATATGTGTGGTATATGTTCATATATGTGGTGTACGTGTGGTATGTGTGTATATATTTCTGGTGTGTGCTTATATGTATGATGTGTGTGTAGTGTGTATGTGTGTGGTATGTGTTTGTATGTGTGGTGTGTGTATATGGTATGTGCGTGTATGTGGTGTGTACTTGCATGTATGATGTGTGTGTAATATATGTGTATGTGTGACGTTTATATGTGTGTGTGTGGTTTGTGTTCATATGTATGGTGCAAGTAGTGTGTGTATACGTATGTGGATTGTGTTCATATGTGATGTGTATGTCTGTATGGTGTGTGGTATTTAAAAATTCAAAGTGATCACAACACAATACAGACTCCAGATTCCCTAGGCATTTCCCCACCTCTATGTGGCCCTTTTCCTTTATATTACTTTACTCTCTCTTTAAAGATTTTACTTTATTATTTTTAACTATTTATTTTTCCTATGGCTGTCTATACCCATTTTTTCTTTCTTAAGTGTCTATGTTCATTTTTAAACACACTGTAACCTGTAAAAATGCTGATGTGTGATGTGATGAGTGAGTGGCAGCTGCTGAGAAACACTGGACTGTAAAAGGCTCTGCTGAATTAAACCAGCCTAGGTCCTTTAGAGATGTCTTAACTTTAAAATGGAATTCAAAAATTGTATTGCATTCAAGAAGTTCTGTTTTTGTTTCCCCAGGAAATGAAAGGCTGTGGATTCATTCAAGGTTAATAGAGATCAGGTTTGATTGGGGAAGACCTCTTAAAAATCTTGGCTACAGACATAAAGAAATAAACCAAGAAAAACTACAAGACAAGTGACATATATACTGATCCCTTGACATGGGAACAGCTCTGAGACTGGACAACAAATGTTACAACTATTTTTCCCAGGACTTGACCATTATCTTAAATTTCTCAGTCCCCCTAAAGATGCCATCACCCCAAGATAACAGGAAGCGGTCTAGAGAACCCATCATCTACATTCCCAAGAAGTGGGGTAGGTGGTTTTTGGTCATTCATTGGATTATGGATGTTTGTCATCATTTAAGGGGGATATAGAAATTTAGGATAAAAAGACAAGTATTAACCTCAAATATTTTATGTTGGTATAGATTTTGGTATATTGATACAAATTTAAAGTTATTTTTGTTATACCGTATGTATGTTTCTACTCTTGTTTGGGGTACTGTGCTTATGCTCATTTAAAAATGTAAAGTACAGCTGGGCGGTGGTGGCACACGCCTTTAATCCCAGCACTTGGGAGGCAGAGGCAGGCGGATCTCTGTGAGTTCGAGACCAGCCTGGTCTACAGAGCTAGTTCCAGGACAGGCTCCAAAACCACAGAGAAACCCTGTCTCGAAAAACAAAAAAAAAAAAAATGTAAAGTACAATTAAGAAATGCAGTTTAGTCGTTAGTCATCTATAATAATCAAACTTGTAGTCATATTCAATATGTTTTGAAGGTTAAACAGATATATTTTAGATAGAAGGTGATCCTCAAAGGCTTCAGAGACCTACAAAATATGGCATTTAATGTTTAATAACCTAAGGTTTTTCTTGATAGTGAGACACGTATGTTCCGGGCAGCACCAATCTAATTCATAAAAGGATGATGGGCATCAAAGAAACTCTATATGGAGATTGCTTTAATTATGACAAAGTAGGTCTGAGTATGAGCTCTGGTCTCATGGTGTCTTAAAATCTATGAGATGACAGCACATTCAGGTCCTCTGTGCTGCCTATGTTGCTAGGATATCAAGATACTTTGTGGGAGACCACCAAGAAACAGCTCTGATCTTGGTAAGAGTTTGTGAACAATTATTTACTCCAGATACCACAGGGAGAATGTATCTAGAAATAAAGCCTTCACTTAAAGATCACTTTCATCAGGCTGGCAGTGGTGGCACACACCTGTAATTCGGTACTGGGGATCTCTGTGAATTCAAGGCCAGCCTGGACTATAGAGGGAGTTCCAGGACAGCCAGGGCTACATAGAGAAACCCTGTCTGGCAAAACCATCACTTTTATCTAATACAAGCTAAAGCAATGCAGTTTTAAAAATTATTGAGTGGTGTTTGTCATTTCTAACCACCCTGTGGATGTTTGATAATTATACAAAGGCAATTCATTTCCACTTAAGTTGTAAAATAGCCATAATCTATTTTACATGGTAGTTGGTTTTAGAAAAATGTCTTTCAGTTTTTCTGTAAAGGACCATTAATAAAGATTATTCTAAGTAGAGTTAATAACTGAACTCAGCTGGCCAGTTAACGAAGTAGGTTCCTGAAGGCAGTAGCCAATAGAACCCAGAGAGACTTGCCATGAGGGGCTCACTTCTTGGCAGAAGGTAGTGGCTGTTGTTTTCCTGGGTTTCCTTGCTTAGATTAGGTTCTTAGAGACATAGTCTATTATTATTATTATTATTATTATTATTATTATTGTTTGGGATAGGGTTTTTCTGTGTAGTCTTGACTGTTCTGAACTCTCATACTCACAGAGATCCTCCAGCCTCTGCATCCCGAGTGCTGGGATTAAAGGCATGCACCACCACTGCCCAGCAAGATTTTTTAAAGATTTATTTTATTTTTAATTGTGTATGTTTATGTGCATGTGGTGTTTATGCATGTGTGAATACAGATGTTTATAGAATTGAGAAGAGTGCATTGAATTCCTTGGAGCTGGAGTTACAGGCAGCCATGAGCTGCCCCACGTGGGTGCTAGGAGTCAAACTCAGCCTCTCTTCAAGAGTTGGATGTGCTCTTAACCACTGAGCCATTTCTCCAGCCCTTTAACGGAACTCTTACACTCAAGAAATAGTTTTGTTTATTCTTCCTTTTTTTATCCTAAGCCTACAGTAGGCCAAAGGGTTTGTTTATTTGGAGGGTAATGCTGATGACCAAGCTCTCCATCACTTCGCTATATCTTGCTCACTGCGATAGTTGATTTTAAGAAATATTGAACCAGGTGGATCTCTGTGAGTTCGAGGCCAGCCTGGCCTACAAAGTGAGTTCCAGGACAGCCATGACTGTTACACAGAAAAATCTTGTCTCGAAAAAGAAAAAAAAAAAAGGAGGTCAAGAAAAAAGAAGTGTTGATAATATGTATTTCTAGGATCATATTTAATTACAGAAGTTCTGATCCATTGTAGAAGATTTATCAAAAATTAAATGAAGAGATTAAACTGACAAGTTAATGCCGAGTTGACACAGACAGAAATGTCTGGGAAGAGGGAACTTTGATCGAGAAAATGCCCCCCACCAGATTGATAAACCAATAAGCAGCAATCCTTCCATGACCAACTCCCCAGGCTGTAAGAGGGGTTGCACAATTGCCTAAAAGCCAACGTCCTGCCACTAGATGGAGCTACAGGTTAGCGTCTGACGTTGGCTATGGTTTCCCCAACCTCACCTCCTCCAACAGGTTTCTGTCTCTTTTTACATATGCTTTTCCACAGCCTTGATGGAATCCATGCGCAGGCAGCAGGATGGCCAGCTCAATGAAACAGCATGCCGGGTCCTCCACTGAGTAGTGGACAAGAAAGGGGCTGTAGTAATGGCCTCCCGATAATTTTTAAAAAATTATCCTTTTCAGTCCTAACTCCATACAGGAAGTATCTCTGCCAAAAACAGAGAGACCTCTCTGGGGCCCTTCCCTGGCACTAGAAGATGCAACAAGAAGCCATGAGGCGGGGCTGGGGAGTTATTCCTCATCTCCTACCTTCAGCACTGGGACCCACAGCTGATCCGCATGTGTGCTGCCTGTCTCTCGTTCCATCCCTTCCACAGACGGTAATACCGTTATGAGGATGGAGGACGCAGTCTGAGAATGGCTCTCCGATTTTGGTCAAAGCTGTAAATAAGTCCATTTTATGCTGTTCTTTTCAGAGGTTGGAACTGGCGATGGTGATTGTGAACCACTACGTGAGTGCTGGGAACCGAACTCAAGTTCTCTATAAGAGCAGCATGTGTTTGTTCTGAGCTGTCTCTGCAGTTCCTCTTTTGTTATTGTTCTTGTTGCATTGTGTTTATTTGTCTGTTTTTTGAGACAGGGTCTTACATAGCCCAGGCTGGAATTTATTTGTTTAGCCAAGGCTGGCCATGAACTCCTGACCTTCAGGCTCCAGGTGTTGGTATTATCAGCATATCCCACTCATCTAGCCTAATATATGGGTTTATTGTTTTAAAAATAGGTCTCAGCAGTGTATGGTGGTGCACACCTTTAATCCCAGCACTTGGAAGGGAGACACAGATGGAGCTTCATGGGTTCCTGGCCAGCCTGGTCTATAGAGCAAGTTATAGAACAGCCAGGGCAACATAGGCCCTGTCTCAAACAACAACAACGAAATTTAAAAATAAATAATAAGGGCTGGGCAGAGTGGCACACGCCTTTAATTCTAGCACTTGGGAGGCAAAGGCACGTGAATCTTTGTGAATTCAAGGTTAAGCTGGTCTACAGAGAGAATTTCAGAATAGCCAAGGTTACACAGTGAAAACCTGTCTTGAAAAACCAAAAGTGAATAAGTAAATAATAATATCTCCTGTATCATAGGCTGGCCTATGCAGCCGAAGATGACCTTGAACTTCTGATCCTCCTGCCTTTACCTCCCCAGTGCAGGGGAGAATACAGATGTGGGCACCTCACCAGGCTATGCAGTGGTGGGGATCCGTATTTGTGTTAACTGAGCTACATCTCTGTGTTGTTTCGACTGATGTAGGCGTGAGGTTGGAGCGGAGCTGGGAGTTCAGGGAAGAGGAGCAAATCAGAAGCATCCTCGGCACTGCAGAGCCTGTGCTCCTCTAGGGTCCTCCAATGTCTTCTACTGACAAGTCTTAACACTGTGCCTTCTGGCAAGGAAACATTCACAGAGCAAGGCTCCAGCATAATCCAGGACAGCAACTTGGGGTGGTGGGTGACTTTGGTGCTGTGATACTTGGCATGTTGGCCCTGAGCTGTGCAGCAGATGCACACTTGGCATGGTGCTGGCAAATCCTTCGTTTTTCTGAGGAAAAGAAAAAGAAGCACTGAGGACTCACAGGAAGACTGTCTGTCACCAGCTCCTTTAGTTCCCTCCGGTTAGGTAGGCATGCCTGCTAGAACATCCTCTGGATTTCTCAGGAATGCTTTAGTGCTGTGGAATAATCTTTGCACACTGTAAATATGTATTATTCTTATTGGTTAATAAAGATCTGACTGGCCTATAGCTGGGCAGGAAGAGATTAGGCAGGAGAGACAGAGAAGGAAGACACGGGGAAGAAGGGCCTGAGACTGAGAAGTCTCAAGCCAGATGTGGAAGAAACAAGACGGGTAAGTTTATAGATGAGGTGAACGAGGCTTGGGGCACATATAGATTAATAAAAATGGGTTAACTTAAGTTCTAAGAGCAGGCTGGAGACAAGCCTAAGCTATAAGCCAAGCATTTGTAATCAATAATAAGTTTCTATGAGGTTATTTGGGAGCTGGTTGGCAGGACAGAAACGTCCGCCTACACTGTAGTTCCCAGCATCAGAATGTCTGAGGGACCTTCGCTAGACCACTACAAAACTTACTAGAATATTCTCTGGCCCTTCACATCCCCTAAGAAAGGCAAGCTCCGCTGAAGTAAGGGGTGAAGCAGGCTTTAGACATAGACGATAGGAAGGTCTGATGCCACCCTTTCCTGACCTGACAGCAAAGGTTAACAGAATCTTTCTGCCAGCGAAGTCTGAGACAGGAACTTCCAGACTTTGGAGTTGAGCAAGTACTTCCAGCTACACAGGCAGAGAAGGCACAGGGGTTGGATGAGAGGACATAGTCTGGTTTCCATGGAGTCTCCCAGAAGGAAGTGACGTTTCTAACGACAGATGAGATACTGCTGGATTAGGAAGAAACCAAAGAAGAGTATATCTGAAAATGTCCTTCATTTTCCTGAGCAAAGTGTATCCACCTCAGCTTCACCTGACTGTCTAGGATCCAGCTTGACACATTCTGACAGTCTTCCCTGTACTTCATACGGTCATGATTTTTTTTTTTAAAGAAACATTTTATGCCACCTTCTTTCTTTTTTTTTTTAAAGATCTATTTATTTATTATTTCCACAGTGTTCAGCCTGCATGTATGCCTGCCGGCCAGAAGAGGGCATCACATCTCAGTACAGATGGTTGTGAGCCACCATGTGGTAACTGGGAATTGAACTCAGGACCTCTGGAAGAGCAGCCAGTGCTCTTAACCTCTGAGCCATCTCTCCAGCCCCCTACAGTCATGATCTTATGGACATGACGCAACACACCCATAACAGCTCAGGGAAGCAAAGAACTTCCTCTTTATTCACCTGCCTTCAAGTGAGATGTCGCTCACTCTGGTCTCCAGTCTTCTGCCTAGGCCGTCATGGTACTTCCTAATATTCTGTGTATGGATATAGCTAGGAGCTGCATTAAGAAAGACAGTCACCACTGACAGCATGACAGGAGTCCTGAAGGGAGGCACAGACCCTCCAACTTCAGGTCAATGAAGGGTTCCAGTACCTGTACAGGTTTCAAGGTGTGGGAGGGCATCCTGTGTCACATGACCGAACCTACCATGCAAAGAATCACAAGGCAGTTCAAGATGGTCTTTAGTCCGGGTATGGGGGTGGGACTGTGTTTGCAGCTTTGGGGCAGAGGATGGAGGCGGGTACTATTAAGTCACAGAAGGCTTGCTCATCAACTCTCTGCAGACAGAGCTACAATAGGGGCAGGGCCTGATTTGGGAAAGAAGTGGGGAAAGGGAGACTCACTGTGACCTAACAAGAAGGAAAGAAAGGAAGGAGGAAGCCCCAGACCAATGAGAGACCCTGTCTCAAACCAAAGGTGAAAGAGGCCCGAGGAGCAGCCCCCAGGGTTGTCTGCTTACCTCCATAAGCACACCACACATGCATGCATGCACTGACACCTGTCTCCTCCCCCACAAGCTAGAAACATACATTACAAATTTTGCATCAGCCCTGTGAAGATTTTCCTTGAGGACATGATGGAAATCACCACCACGGATCTTTCAAGACATGATGGAGGCACTGATCTTGGTAATGCCCTCGAGGTGTGAAGTTGCTTGTGATTTGCCATCTTGACAGAACAGTTGGCTCCCAGTAGAATCCACGTGTCCCTTTCAGCCATAAAAGGCTGTATTCCACAACACCAAGACCAATGTAAACAGTCTGCTTATGGCAAAGTTGATTTTACCTCCACACCCAAAGCTGTGGGCAACGACTACGGTGAGTGGGAGGGACCAGTGAGGACACCCCATCGCTGCCCTCCATCAGCGTTCATTCAGTGGGAAGTTCATGTCCCTTGGCATTCATGCCAGTTAAGGAACTGTCTCTAGAAGAGAGAAATGCGATATTTCTAGTCTGGTTTTCCATTGAGCAAGACCATCTTGATAATCAGGAGATGGAATCTCCACGTTCTTTCGATTTGCATTTCCCTGATGGGTAACAATGCTGCAAACATCTATTATTCCATATGCTTATCAGCCATTTGTACTTATTGGCTTTAGAATTGTCTATTTGAATCATTTGCCCACTTATTGACTGGATAAGTTGGGGAAGAAAGTTTGGTGTTTAATTTTTCGAGTTTTTGTTATAGTCTGGATATTAATCCCTGGTCACATGATTAATTGGAAAGCCTTTCTCTCTCTCTCGCTTTCTCTCTCTCTATTATAAACTGATTGGCCTAGTAGCTGAGACTTCTTTTTAACTCTTATAACGTATTCTTGTCTGCATTGCCCATTATTCTTGTCTGTAATAACTAAGGGAAAGAGAAAGAGGGAGGTCCTGAGACCAGGTCTCCAGTGCCTGTACTGTGTTCCAGAGGTGGAGGATGCCATGCACATAGAAAATGTCACAACAAGTATTTATTCCCCATTTCACCTGTCAGCATAGAAAGAGAGAGAAAAGAGAGAGTGGCCCATAGGACCAAGTCAGAAAAAAACTTACAAAGCCTCCGGGACAAATAGCAGAGCCTGGCTGAGCCCTCTGTGTGAGAAATATCACCCACCTCAACAGAAGCCACTGTCAGGGGCAGCTGTGGCTAGGACAGCGCTGCTTTGAATTTAAAACTGATTCCCCCCTTAAGAAACCAGAGGAAAAGGGGGTGCTTTGCACTCCTCTGCGTCACAGATCAGGCTTCTGAGAGAATTGGCCATCCATCATTCAGTACAGCCTGATCCTAGCAACAGGATCGGGAGCTGAAGCAGAGCTGCTCTGCCCACCAGGGAGACGACAGGGAAGCTTAAGGTGTGTGGTTTCTGACTCCTCACAGGGGCTGGCAAAGTTCATGGGGGTCACATAGGAAAATGGGGGCAGAAAGTGAAGGTGGGGGTGAGGAACCTGGGATGATGGTGCAGGAGAAGGGAGAGTGGGGGAGGGGTGTTTGGGGATGAAAGGAAGAGCATGTGAAAAGGGGGTGCTTTGCACTCCTCTGCGTCACAGATCAGGCTTCTGAGAGAATTGGCCATCCATCATTCAGTACAGCCTGATCCTAGCAACAGGATCGGGAGCTGAAGCAGAGCTGCTCTGCCCACCAGGGAGACGACAGGGAAGCTTAAGGTGTGTGGTTTCTGACTCCTCACAGGGGCTGGCAAAGTTCATGGGGGTCACATAGGAAAATGGGGGCAGAAAATGAAGGTGGGGGTGAGGAACCTGGGATGATGGTGCAGGAGGAGGGAGAGTGGGGGAGGGGTGTTTGGGGATGAAAGGAAGAACATGTGAGCTCCAGCTGCATACACTCCAGGTAAGGTAGGAGGGCAGTAGTGTTTATAAAGAACTATGCCAGCTGCCTTGCTGCCTGGTGCTCATCCTCACAGTGTGCAAACAGAGTCACTAGAATGCCATCGCATTGTCAAGTGCTACAAGAATCACATGACCTCTGAAGAATGCCCGACTGCAGTGTGAGGGAAGTCCATGGGCACTGGAGGGGTCACCATGGAAACCATCTTGTATGGGATGTCGAGGGGTGCTCTAGACAGGCCTGGTTGTCTTAGTTAGGGTTTCTGTTGTGAAGAGAAACCATGACCATGGCAACTCATTTAAGAGGCAGTGGCTTACAATTTCAGAGTTCAGTCCACTATCATCATGGTGGGGAATGTGGAAGCATGCAGGTAGATATGGAGCTGGCTACATCTTGACCAGAGGGCAGCAGGAAGTCAACTGGCTGTCACAGTGAGGGAAGCTTGAGAGACAGAGACCTCAAAACACACCCCACAGAGACACACTTCCTCCAACAAGGCCATACAGCCTAATAGTACCACTCCTTTTGGGGGCCATTTTCTTTCAAACCACCACACTGGTGTTTGACCCCTCACTATCAAATGTTGTTCACTTGACTCTGACCACTTAATCTTGGGGTCTGTGACCCTATGAAGAGAACGTGCTTCTTTGGTATTCTACAGTTGGAGGATACTGGGGGAGCCCCTGGAAACTTGCAAAGCAATGTGGGAAACACAATTGGGGTTCTTTATGGGGGATACCATTGGAGCCACTGAAACCCACGGGCTGTGTATAAGTGACTATCAGAGCCACTGAAACCTGAAAAGCCATGTGGAGGTCACCCCCAGAGCCACAGAAACCCTCAAAGCTGTCAGTTCTGGATCAGTAGAGAGTGTGACCCCTCTGATGTGGATGCTTTGATTCAAACTTGGACAGCCAGTGCTCTTAACTGCGAGGGCATTTCTCAGGCTCCCAGGCCTCGTTTCTAAGAACTTTTTTTTTTCCTTAGAAATGATCGTTGTCACAGCAGCCACTACATGGTCCCCAACTTTTTCTTGATGGAGCCAGGGCTAGATGTGCAGCAAGCTGCCCACCCAGTTCTCTAGGAAGCGTAGCCACCCAGGACACAATAGTGGCATCTGGGCCGCTGACATCAGCTCAGAGCTGCCAAGCATCACAGGGCTCCATCACCTTTAGCTTGAGGTGTTCATACGACTTGTGGGCTCTGGGCAAAGCAGTGACAGTGTCTGTGTCAGGTGAAGGGACTGTCGCCTTGCTAGCTGGTGTGCCTTACATTCCCAGACTTCCCAGGACAGCTCAGTTGCGACCTTTTGAGCGCACGCTGGCTGCTGGCTCTGATCTAGAACAAAAAGCTGGTCTGCCCTTTGTCTGCCAAGATGTTGAGTGGACACCAGCCTTCACACTGCCTCCACAGCCAAGCAAGGATGAAAATGTCGGGATTCTCTGGTACTCACTGCTCTGTGCTGAACTGCTGGCTCGAAGGTTCTCAGGACCTTGGAAAGCACCCATGACGAAACTATAAAGCTCACCCTGTATCCCCAAAGCTAACGGGCACTCTGGCCAGGACAATGCTCCCAGTCAGCCTCAGACCAGTGTAGGGGAGACTCCTCCCCTCCCCTCGACATCTGCAAAACCATCTCTTCTGAACAGACATTCAACAATAGCTTGATTCCAGAACTGCCCATGTTCTACAGAATTCATCTGGCCCCCAGGCTCAGCACACAGACACAGATGTGAACACCGCTGACCATTGTCCGAAATGGGGTAGGGAGAGTAGCAGGAACATCATCAAAGTAAGAACAGGATCGTCTGTGACCTTGTATTGCAATGACCCAATGACCTCAAGTGGGCATGCGGACACTGACTTGAAGGGTGTTCAGGAGGCGACTCCTGTATTGAGACCTTAGCTGAATCCTCTTCTGAAGCCCCCAAGAATCCAACCCCTGGATGCTCAGGAGCCACTAACACCACGGACCCAGCCAGTATCCTTGCTGTCTGCCTGGCTCGATAAAAGTCAACAGCAGAAATCCAAACAGATCTGCCGTTTTAAAGTCCCACGTATTCCTCCGTGCCATGACATGTGCTCTCCTAAAAACAAAGCCACGGTGCAAATAGGAGTACAGTCCCCAGTAGGCCACCTTTCAAGCTCACCTTGGCAGAGGACTGCAACATACTTCGTGGGTGAAATACAGAAACTATAACCGTTCAAAGACAATCAGGAGCCCTGGATGCTTAAAGCTGCTCATGGCCTGGCAAGATGCTCTCAGGGGGTAAAAGTATCTGCCCAAAAGCCTGATGACCTGAGTTCAATTACAGGAACCCACAGTGGAAGAAAGGAATTTACCCCCACAGTTGTCTTCAGACCCTACCCCATACAGATAATAATAATAAAAACAATTACAAAAATTGTTCCCAGTGGAACTGCTCATTGGCTGGCTAGGAGCAGCTTGATGACACAGGGCTACTAACTCCCTGTCCGGGTTGTGTCCCTGGGACAAAGTCATCTACAACAAGGCTCTGTGGCTCCAGCATGCAGCAGGGGTGGGGAGTGGAGAAACAAGCCATCTCCATCCTTTCCCATAAGCCTCCTGCCTAACTGGAGCATCATGAGTACCTGTCATGATACTCATTTTGCGTATGCCTGAGTGGCTTCTTTTCCTCTTCCCACTGCTTAAGAACTACCCTGTTACTTTCGCTGTGCGACTGCTTTTCAAGGTGCCTTTTGACACCTTTATCTTTAGCAACATTCAAGTGTTGCACAAACAGAGATTGCCTGTTCCCTGGCTCTCGTGGCTGACCCTTATGTCAGAATGGCTCGTCCCTATGTAGGTGTGGTCAGGGTGACTCTTGATTCTGCCCACACGCTCCCATGTCCTCCTTCCTCTGTGACTGCTCCAAACCATAGATATGTCCACAAGCAAAGAGAAAAAGGTGGCAGAAAATGGCGAAGCACTGTTCCAAAAGGGACAGGTGTGCATGACAGACTGGGGTGTGGGGACAGACACTGAAGCCTGTTACTCTTCAGCCTGGAAAGTGAAAGTTGATTAAAACAAAACAGGAAGTACATAGTCAATAGGAAGAAAAGACTTTCCTCCTCCTCTTCTTCCTTCTCTTCTTCCTCCTCCTCTTCCTCCTTCTTCCTTTTCTTCCTCTGTTTTTCTTTCTTTCTTTTTAATAGACAAAAAAAGACCTCACCACACAGTCTTGGCTGGTCTGAAACTCACCATGTAGAAAAGGCTAGCCTCGGCAAGTTTAACAGAGACCACCTGCCTCCACCCAGCACAGCCAGACCAAATGGAGACTTTGGAAGAACTGAGCAAGCAGCACCTTCTAGAAATGGCAGATCTGTTTCTCTAAGGAAAGAACTAAATACTGAAAGATTTTCAAAGTCAAAAGCTTTAAATTCCTGGGTTAGTTTTCGCCATCTAGTGCAGCGATTCTCAACCTGTAAATTGCGACCCCTTGTGAGCCGCACAACCCTTCCACAGGGCTTGCATATCAGATATTAATATTCATAAGAGTAGCAAAAATACAGTTACGAAGTAGCAATGAAATAGTTTTATGGTTGGGAGTCACAACATGAAGAACTATACTAAAAGGTTGAAGCATTAGGAAGGTTGAGAACCACTGATCTACTGTGTTTGGAACTTTTTCTTGGCAACCATCAATATCATATTTGGCCAGTGCTGGTGGCACACACCTTTAACCCCAGCACTCAGGAGGCAGAGGAAGGAGAATTTGTAAATTCAAGGCCAGCTTGACCTGGTCTACAGAGCGATTTTAGGACTAATAAAATATTGTGAGCTGGGTGGTGGTGGCGCATGCCTTTAACCCCAGTACTCAGGAGGCAGAGGCAGGCGGATCTTTGTGAATTCAAGGCCAACCTGGTCTACAGTGTGAATTCCAGGACAGCCAGGACTGCTTCACAGAGAAACTCTGTATCAAAAAAAGAAAAAGATGTTGAGATGGTACATTCTACTCCCAGTGTGTGCCTTCGCCTCCAAGGGCTCCATGGTCAGAAGCAGCATCCACTGGGGTGAGAAAGGGAGACTCCAGGTGGTGCTCAACAGATCTGTGAGAGTCTGAAGACCTCAAACCAGGGAGGGGGTGAGCGTTGTCAGGGAGAATATGCTGGAATTCAAGAACTGAGACAAAGTCATAATAGCCAAATACATCAGGTCATGGTTTTCCACTGACATTAGCTTAATAAAATCAGACACTCTAACAATAGAAACTGTTCTCCACTGCTTAAAACCACCCTGGGCCAGTCTCCAGGTGAGTCCCTCACAGGCGAGAGCATAAAAAGTGCACGTTTCCTTGCTCCGCTTCCCAGCGATGGTCACTGCTGTACCAGGCTAGCCCCACCGGCCTCCTAGCAAGCACCAGCTTCAGTTCCAGGCAGAACTCCTAGCTGACATTCTGTGATGACAGTGGGAGCAGGAAACAAGGGAAACCCTGGCTGGACGCCAGCAAGCCCTGTCTATACTGGTCCACCTGGATCTCAAGACTGTAGCCCGGGGCTGGATCTCAAAGCTGTAGCCCAGGGCAAGTCTGACTCACCTGCACCACTGCCAATAGGGTCAACTCCACTGTGCTGTCCAGGTGAGGTGCAGGTCCCGAGTGCAGCAGTTTTCCCTTGTGCTGCAGCCAGTGAGGCACAGGGCCAACTCTGTGCAGCCCATCCTCACTGTCTTCAGTGGTAATAGGAGCCACAGATACCAGCACAGTCATAGGATACAGCAGGGCATGGACCCAAACATGGCCCTTGGCACCATCGCAGGTCCAGAAGACACCATTGACCCTACATGGTACTGCAGGCAACTCAGTTCTTCATGGGCCTGATCAGTAGCACAGACATCGTGGATTAACATGTGCCTAAGTAGCAGCCAGACCCCAGATGTCCTCATGGCTCCCAGTGGTGACACGGCCATGTATATCAACATGGATCCTGACTTCATTCCAAGTCATATTTCTTGTCAACAACCTGGGCCAGGATGTCATGATGGCTCTACTTGGCAGTGTGGGATCCCGAGATAAGAATGGACCCAGCAACGGTGTGATCCTCAAACACCAACATGGTCCCAGGTGGCAGCTCAGATCGGGGCATCAGCACTGCCCTTGATGGCAACAGGAGCTTCAGACATCAACACAGATCCTTGCTGCAGCTGGGCCAGAAACCCAGACATGGTCCCTTCCACAGTTCGGCCACTAAGGCACTGTTGCCCTGGTTGGCAATGCATGCCACTGCAGTCTGCATGGCCCCATCAGTGGCATTAGACACTAATCCTGCCACAGGTGGTGGGTTCAGATTCTGGGCCTCTATGTGAACTTCGGTGACAACACAGGCCATGAACATCAATACAAACCCAAGCTGCAGTATCACCACAGACCCAAACATGGTCCCTGGCATCAGCCTGGGCCTGGATGTTTTCATGGCCCTAGCTGGCATCTCAAGTCACTCAGATTGGCAATGGCCCCAAGCAGCAGCATGGCAGAAACACACAAATGACCCTCAAACACAACATGGCCTCAGATGTTAGCCCAGACAATGGGTCTCTGTGTGACCCTCCTTGGCAGCAGGAGCTCCTGACAGCAACAGCGACCCCTGATGCTGCAGGGTCATGGGCCCAGTCATAGTCCTTGGTAACAGTCTGGACCTAGATGTCACCATGGATTCAGGTAGCATTGCAGGTCTTTTTGAATGTTGTGGTCCCTATGGAGGCACATCTCACAGATCCTGATATGGTCATATGTGGTTGCTCAACCTCCAGGTATCTGCAGGGCCTTGATAGCAATAGGGACCATGGACATAACACAAACCACCATAGCTATGTCAGAGTCATGGACCCAGATATGACCCTTGGGAGCATCCCAGTCCCAGACATCACTATGGTCCCCAGTGACAAGCAGGACACCCATGCCAGTGGCTTCCTTACTTCCCTCAACTCTTTATATAAATCCAGCACATGAAGTTTTCTGCCTCTCTCTCCCTTCCACATATGTTGGGAGCAGTGAACCCCCCCCCCATCCTGAATTTCTTGTAAACAACTTGTTTCCCTCTGCTCTGAGACAGCCTGCAGCTGCTCTGAGCGCGAGACCCTCAGGAGTTCCTGATGGCAGGGGCGTGGTTTCTGGTGGGTTTGGCTGGGGCATGGCTATCAGTTAAGGATCCCTATATAAGCGGCTCTGGTACACAATAAAGGGGGCATTCTTGGGGCGTTCCTGTTTCAAGGATGACTCCTGTCTCTGTTTGTGGGTCTTTGTGTGTTTAAATCTCCAGGCCCTCACCCAGCTCGCCAATGGTCCTGTAGTGTAGGCTCCACCAATATAGGAGCAGGATGCAGGGAAAGTAAGGTGGGATTGCAGGATGCAGAAGAAGGATGGGTCCTGTTGTTAACCAGTTTGTTAGTCTGTGTCTGTTCATGGGGAATTGAGACCACTGAGGTTGAGAGATATCAATGAGCAGTGTTGTTGATTCCTGCTCATTTTTTAGTTGTGGGAATATGTTTCCCTACTTGTGATTTATTGGTGTGGCTTATTATTCCTTTTGATTTCTTGGGTGTTGTTAGCCTATTCAGGTTGACAGTATCATTTTGGCACCTTCTGTGTGGCCTGTTTTTAGACTCCTATGGCTTAAACTTGTTTTTATGTTGGATTTTCCCCATCTATTGTATTAGAAAGGTTTTCTAGGTATGGCGATCTGACTTAAATTATGTTCTCTCTGAGTTTTTGGA
>NC_022029.1:45862638-45865720 GCF_000317375.1 Microtus ochrogaster
TGCTGTCAAGTGTTATCTAATAGGTCTGTCTTCACACTCCATTGGTGTGCTGTCAAGTGTTATCTAATAGGTCTGTCTTCACACTCCATTGGTGTTCTTCTCTCTCAGCTTTCTTTGTTCTCTACATTTACTGTTTAAATTAATATTTGTCATGGGAATTTCTTTTCTGGTCCTGCATATTTGATATTCTGCATGTTTCTTGTTCCTTAGTTGGTATCGATCCAAACGATAGGAAAACTTTCTTCTCTGATTTTGTGCAAATATTTTCTATGCCATTGATCTGGGATTTTTCCCTTTCCTCTATTCCTAGTATTCTCAGATTTCATCTTTTCAGAGTGACCCAAATTTCCTAGATTTTTTTGTGCCCAGATTTTATAGATGTAACATTTTCTTTGACTAAGGTATCCATTACTTCTTTCTTATCTTCTGTGTCTGAGATTCTCTCTCCCATCACTTCTGTTCTGTTGGTGAACCTTAACTCTACAGTTCCTGTTTGACTTCCTAAATATATCATTTCCATTTTTTCCTGATTTGAGTTTTATTTATAAATTTTATTTACACTTTCAGGTCTTGAATTGCTTGATTCATTTCCTTCCATGGATTGTATGTGTTTTCATAGATTTCTTTAAGGTATTAATTCATTTTTTTCTTAAAGATCTCTAGTATGTTTATAGTCTATTTTAAGATATTGTCTTGTGTTTCTGCAATGCTGTATTTCCCAGGGCCTACTCTAGTACAGTTGCTGCCCTCTAGTGGACAGATCTTGTTTTGGCTATTTTTGAATGTGTTTTCACACTGGCATCTGGGTTTGGGATGATTCATCTTATTGATGCTGTTATCTTGTTTTGTCTTTGTAGGGTGTGTGTTTTGTATGTACCTTGGTTTGTGTTGCCTGTTATGGTTCTTAGGTGGGTGTGTTGTCTGTGTGTTGCCAAGTAGGTTATTGTTTTGGGATCCTGCAAGAAAAGGCCATGGGTCTTCTAACTAGAATGTACTTCATGGAATTGGGAGCTGACACTTAGAATTGGGGATGGGCTTGAAGGCAGACCTTTTCAGGGTATCCCCAGGAGTTAGGAAAGCAGGATGTTCACTAGGTTATGCTTAGTCCTCTGGGAATGAGGGCAGAGGGTAAGGAGAGGTCGCCACAGGCAACTGTTACAGAGAGGGACATGAGAGAGAAGTGTATTGCCTGCATTACTCTCTATGGTACACTTCACATTACTGTACCATTCGTAAGCCAAGCAAGGGCCTGGAGATTAAAAGAACATACAAGAGACGTGGGTCATTCGTGGGGAGAGAATGCCAAATTCCAGTTATTCAATCCCTTAAATACCTAACTGCTGCACAATGGAATTCCCCCCAGGCAGGTGGGCCTATAGCTAACCACCAGGGGGGCAGAGGGAGCACAGGAAGAAACAGGATGTTTAGCCTGAAATTACAACAAGATGTCAGGCCAGAAACTGTCCTCAAGATGAACCCCGGTAGGAGGGGTAGATGGTGGGCCCTACACTGAAGCACTGGATTTGGAGGAGAGGAGGGACGATGAAGGTCTCAAGCTTGCCCGCCTGCTTCACTGGCCTACTTGCTTCTCCAGCAGGCTGAGCTGGCAGGTCCCAGGGAATGTCTGCTGGCGTTATGGCCTGGGTCAATGTCATGATTGGAGAGGAAGATTGGAGGGGAAGATCTGCATGATCTCCTGAAGAAGAGGGCAGAGAGGAAGTGGAGGCTTCAGGAGGTGGTGTGTTACAGAGCTGAGTGTGAGCCTGGGTCCTTGGATTTGGAGGAAAGGAGAGAGAGGTGAGGATCTGCAGTTAGCCTACCAGCGTCTCTGGCAGTTTCTATCTGGTTTCTTCAGTTCTTGTAAGGCTAATATGCTGTTTGAGTAGCTTGGTGTCTCTGAGGGTAGAGGATCGCTGAAGGATGTTTCTCAGTTATAGCTTCACTTACTTCTCCCCTGATCTCATCTGGAAGGATGGGTAGCAAAACTGAAGAGCCAGGCAAGGATAGCGTTAGTAGGGAAACCAACAACACTGAAGGAGAAATGTTCTGTTGTGTTCAGTATAAAATATAAGGCAAGGGATGAGTGCTATGGGGAAATCTTAGGAGAGAGTAAATGCTTCTAACTCATTTCCTTGTAGGAGACATGGACTCACTGCAGAATTTCAGCAGCTTTAGATCATTTCGTCTACCTGGAAAGGGCATCCACAGGAAAGGAGGCAGGAGACCATGGAAGCACAATGTAGGGAAAGGATGTGAGCTGAAGCTGTGGGAGTGTTGACGAGAGTGGTAAGAGCCATGCTCAGGACTTGGGGACCAAGTGCAGGGAGAATCCAGCAATGCAGGAGCTTCTGTTTGCCTGTCCTGGGACCTTGTCTTCCTTTCTGTGTTCTAAATGGACCACAGCAGTGGACTTGGGCAGCACTGTTCTCAGGAATCCGATCACATTTCTTATTGACGTCGGAGTGCTGACTGAGTACACAGTCTGCATATAAGGAGCTGATGTGTAGCTGGGAGAAAGGCTCTTGCCTTTGGTGCTTTCTGCTGCCCAAAGCTATTAATGTTTTCAGGAATTAGGATACTGAAATGGTAATTTAGGAGTTGGTGTCTTTAAACATTATATATGCTCTGTTCTACTCTCAAATTTCATTTTTTTGGAGACTGAGACCCCCTTCCCATGAAAGTGGGGTTCTTGTACCAGTAATATCAGCTTCACCTGGGCATTTGTTACACATGTGGCATCTAACTCCACAACTTAAGAATCAGAATCTCTGGACAGCATGTCTAGTAGTCTGTTTCAACAAGCCTGTTAAAGACTCTGACGAATATTAAAGTATAAATGGAGATTGTATTTATATTTCCTATATAGGCCACCTAGACCCAGGTAATCATACAGAAAGTATATTAACTGCAGCACTGTTGACCAATGGCTTCAGCATATTTCTAGCTAACGCTTACACCCTTTTTCCTTTTTTGTTTTGATTTCTCGAGGCAGGGTTTTTCTGTAGCTTTGGAGCCTGTCCTGGAACCCATTCTGTAGACCAGGCTGGCCTCAGACTCCCAGAGATCTACCTGCCTCTGCCTC
>NC_022029.1:45877463-45878716 GCF_000317375.1 Microtus ochrogaster
GCACGCCTTTAATCCCAGCACTTGGGAGTTCAGAAACAGGTGGATCTCTGTGAGTGTGAGGCCAGCCTGGTCTAAAAGAGCTAGTTCCAGGACAGGCTTCAAAGTTACAAGAAACTTTCTTGAAAAAGAAGGAAAAGTAATTTAAGTGTATACTACTCTCATAAACAGGATAAATGAACAGATTAAAGACACCTTGGAAAAGTTCACTTTATAAACCAGTAAGTTCTCCTCAGCAGACAAGAAAAGTGCCATCCACCTGGGATATTTTTTATAGCAGCCCCACATGTGCTGCAGGACAATGGTCTTGTACCATGTAAAGATTTGTCACTTGATTTCGTTTAATAAACTGCTGATTGGCCAATAGCCAGTCAGGAAGTATAGGCAGGGTGACCAAAATAGGAGAATTCTGGAAAGAAGAAAGTCTCAACCTGTAATCATCACCCAGACACAGAGGAGGAAAGATGAGAATTTCTCACTGATAAAAGGTCCCAAGCCATGTGGCTAATAAGACAAGAATTATGGGTTAATGTAAAATGTAAGAGTTAATTGATAAGAAGCCGGGCAAAGTAGTTTATAATTAATGTAGACCTCTGTGTGTTGCTATGGACTGAACAGCTGCAGAACAGGGCAGGTCAGAAAGCTCCACCAAGACCAATGGGCCCAGAAAGTTCCAGTAATGAGGGTCACAGGAGATCCTTTGAGAAGTCCAGGGGAGGAAAACTGTGGGAAAGCAGCGCTTTATCAGCTGAGCATGCAAACAAATAAAAAACAAACAAACAAATTAAAACCAAACAAACAACAAAAACCCCAGGCTTCCCCCACACACCAAAAGCCATGCTGTTTTGAGGAGACCTTCAGTCTCTTTCAGGAACAGCTGATCCTGGAAATAGAGGAAACAAGAGGCCAGATGACAAATTTTTGAATTTTTCAACTATTTAATAGATCCATTGGTATGTTCCCATGTGTCGAGTATGTTCTCAATGTAGCCGCAATCAGGCAAGGGTTGCTCGTGTGTTCGCCAGGACATTAGTACCGGGAGGTGAACATTTAGGAAGATGTTCCTGTTCTCATCCTCATGGAGGACTGGTGTCATGGTTATGAGGGTCTGTTGGAGTGAATTTGTCACCTTAGTGCCATATAATCACATGGTGTCTGTCACTCACTTCTCTTCTATCAATCACCATGTGAGAGGACAACAGCAAATTGTCTGAGACTCTGGAATCCAGATGCTGGCAGCTTGTTCTTTATCTTTC
>NC_022029.1:45882611-45883136 GCF_000317375.1 Microtus ochrogaster
AAGTCTCAACCTGTAATCATCACCCAGACACAGAGGAGGAAAGATGAGAATTTCTCACTGATAAAAGGTCCCAAGCCATGTGGCTAATACAGACAAGAATTATGGGTTAATGTAAAATGTAAGAGTTAATTAATAAGAAGCCTGAGCTAATAGGCAAAGTACTTTATAATTAATGTAGACCTCTGTGTGTTGCTATGGACTAAACAGCTGCAGAACAGGGCAGGTCAGAAAGCTCCATCAAGATCCATGGACCCAGAAAGTTCCAGTAATGAGGGTCACAGGAGATCCTTTGAGAAGTCCAGGGGAGGAAAACTGTGGGAAAGCAGCGCTTTAGCAGCTGAGCGTGCAAACAAATAAAAAACAAACAAACAAATTAAAACCAAACAAACAACAAAAACCTCAGGCTTCCCACACACCAAAAGCCATGCTATTTTGAGGAGACCTTCAGTCTCTTTCAGGAACAGCTGATCCTGGAAATAGAGGAAACAAGAGGTCAGATGACAAATTTTTGAATTTTTCAACTAT
>NC_022029.1:45884371-45890452 GCF_000317375.1 Microtus ochrogaster
TTTTCAGGAAATGTGAACTCCTGCCTTGTGGATCTTACTGAGGCCTGTGAGTAATGTTTCATCATCTTTGGGAAAAAGGTTATTTTAAGCCTTTTGTCCGAGGGGTCCTTTGACCTTCAAGAGTCCTGTCCCTGTGCTGAGGACAGCCTTTCAGACTGCCTGCCCTATTTGCTGCAAGGTCCTTGGCCCAGGAACAGTGCCTACTCCTGCACTGAGGCTATCCACCCAAAGGGGAACAGTTCCTGCTCCTGACTGAGGAGATCCACCCAGAATCAGTCACAGCATAGATTGGACCAAGACACCAAGACTCTCCTGGCTGAATTTGAAGGAAGAGATGGGCAGGAGTCAATGCAAGAATTCCTCCAACAACCTGAAAGGCAGCATGACAACACCAGAATCCAGGGATCACACATTAAAAAGACTTGAACACCCTATTCCAGAAGAAGTAGAAGAAATTGACTTTAATCGTAACATTATGAAAATGTTAGAGGACCTTAAACAGGATGTGAAAAACTGCAGTAAAGAAGTGGAGAAGACAAACAAAAAAGGTAGAAGAAATGAATAGATCTCTCAAAGATACCCAAGAAAAACCACGATAAAGCAATCAAACAGGTAATGGAAACAGTTCAAGTCTTGAAAAATGAAATGGAGGTAATGAAGAAAACACAAACGGAGGGAAGGCTGGATATGGAAAATCTGGGTAACCGATCAGGAACTACAGAGTCAAGCATAACCAACAGAACACAAGAGATAGAAGAAAGAATCTCAGACACCAAAGATACTATAGAGGAAATAAACTCATTGATTAAAGAGAATAACAAATTCAACAAATTCTTAACACAAGACATCCAGGAAATCTGGGACACTGTGAAAGACCAAACCTAAGAATAATAAGGATAGAAGAAGGAGAAGAATTACAGCTCAAAGGCTCAGAAAATATAGTCAACAAAATTATAGAAGAAAACTTTCCCAACCTAAAGAAGGATATTTCTATGAAGGTACAAGAAGCATACAGAACACCAAATAGACTGGATTAAAAAAAAAGCATCCCCTCACCATATAATAATCAAAACACAAAACATACAGAATAAAGAGCAAATATTAAGAGCTGCAAGGGAAAAAGGTCAAGTAACATATAAAGGGAAACCTCTCAGAATTACACCTGACTTCTCAATGGAAACCATGAAAGCCAGAAGGTCTTGGATAGATGTGCTGCAGACACTAAGAGACCATGGATGCAAGTCCAGACTACTATATCCAGCAAAGCTTGCATTCACCATCAATGAAGAAAACAAGATATTTCATGAAAAAAGCAGATTTAAACAATACTTAACCACAAACCCAGCCTTACAGAAAATACTAGAAGGAAAACCACAAACCAAGGAAGCCAACAACACCCATAATAACACAAGCATCTAACAACCCTCCACTAGCACAACTTAAAGAAGGGAAACACACAAACACTACCACCAGGAAAAATAACTGGAGTTAGCAACCACTAGTTATTAATATCACTTAGTATCAATGGACTCAATTCACCTATAAAAAGGCACAGGTTAAGAGAATGGATACAAAAACAGGATCCAATACTCTGCTGTTTACAAGAAACACACCTCAAACTTAAACACCTCAAACTTAAAGACAAACACTACCTCTGAGTAAAGGGATGGGAAAAGGCTTTCCAATCAAATGGTCCAAAGAAACAAGCGGGTGTGGCTATACTAATATCTAACAAAATTGACTTCAAACTAAAATCAATCAGAAGAGATGGAGAAGGACACTTTATTCTCATAACAGGAACAATTCATCAGGAGGAAGTCTCAATCCTAAATATTTACGCCCCTAATATAAAAGCACCCACATATGTAAAAGAAACATTACTAGAACTCAAAGCATACGTCAAACCCCACACTCTAATAGTAGGAGATTTCAACACTCTGCTCTCACCAATGGACAGGTCAACCAGACAGAAACTTAACAGAGAAATAAGAGAACTAACAAATGTAATGAACCAAATGGACTTAACAGACATCTATAGAACATTCCACCCAAACAGAAAAGAATATACCTTCTTCTCTGCAACTCATAGAACCTTCTCAAAAATTGATCATACAAAGCAAACATCCATAGATACAAAGAAATCGTAGTAACCACTTGTATTTTATCGGATCACCATGGAATAAAGTTAGAATTCAACAACAATGCTACCCCCAGAAAGCCTACAAACTCATGGAAACTGAACAGTCAACTACTGAACCACCCCTGGATCAAGGAAGAAATAAAGAAAGAAATTAAAGACTCCCTTAAATTTAATGAAAATAAAGACATAACATACTCAAACCTATGGGACACTATGAAAGCAGTGCTAAGAGGAAAGTTCATAGCACTAAGTGCCCACATAAAGAAAACACACATTAGAGACTTAACAGCACACCTGAAAGCTCTAGAAAAAAAAGAAGCAGACTCACCTAGGAGGAGTAGAAGATTGGAAATAATCAAACTGAGGGCTGAAAGCAACAATATAGAAACACAGAAAACAATCCAAAGAATCAATGAAACAAAAAGCTGGTTCTTGGAGAAAATCAACAAGATTGACAAACCCCTATTCAAACTTATCAAACAGCAGAGAGAGAACATGAAAATTAATAAGATCAGAAATGAAAAAGGGGACATAACCACAGACACAGAGGAAATTCAGAGAATCATTAGATCTTACTACAAAAGCCTGTATGCCACAAAATTGGAAAATGTAAAAGAAATGGACATTTTTTTAGATAAGTACCATGTACCAAAGTTAAATCAAGACCAGGTGAACAATTTAAACAGACATGTAAGTCACGAAGAATCAGAAGCTGTTATCAAAAACCTCCCTACCAAAAAGAGCCCAGGACCAGATGGTTTCAATGCAGAATTCTACCAGAACTTCCAAGAAAACCTAATACCTATACTCCCTTACTGTCAGCAAAGTACTGGGTCTTAGGTTAAAGACCTAAAATTTAACCTTGACCTGACTTACTGGTAATCAGGATGCTGACAGGGCCCCATTGATGCCAGTTTATGGCCTTTGTTCTTATCTCATGCTTCAGACAAGCATCTCTTGGTGTTATAGTGTGTAGAATGTGTACATGTCCAAGGTCAGACCAAAGGTCAAACAGTTGTTCCTGACCTGGACACAGAGGATTTCCTGGGAGCGGCCCGCTCACCCTCCATTCCAAGCTGTGTCCCTGTCGTTTGACATTCATGTGTGGTCCAGATTATTTCGAAGCCATGATGTCACCTTGGCACATTGGTGAAAAGTTTGCCTGTGTTGGGACAATCACGACTATAACCCACGAACCAGAATGGAAGTAAAAGGAGCTGTCAGACAATCTCCTTATTGATCAGAGTTCATGGCCTATGATCTGATGTCACTCACTGGTGAAGATTCCGATTGTCTTGGTGAACGTGGCATGGCCTTGGTCACAAATGAGGCTGTGATGTGTCCAAGAAAATTGACATGAAGATAATGCCTGGCTTCAGACCAAGTCATGGTTCTTGGGGTGTCCATTTCTTTTGATCCTTAAGATGGGGTTGGTCCCTTTAAGGCCTGGCTCCTCTGTGGTGGGATTGTGTCCTGGAATGCACAGAGCAAGGGTGCGGCCCGCACACCCTTGAAGATGATCACTCAGGCTCCCTGCGCTTCAGGAGCAGACTGATTTCCTTTGAGGTCCATCTGGCCCCTCATGGCCTGGCCCCTAGTTTAGTAATCAGGTGGTCATTATCAGGATCTGAATCTTGGCAGATATAAAGTGTCCAGGAGTCACTTACTCAGAAGACCAAACATCCATTAGTCAGCAATTCTTAGAAAACAGGCTGTCGTGTGAGTTACATTTGAGATCTGTTCATTCCTAATGATTTCAGTTTAAGATCCCTTTAGTTCAAGGTAAGGTTATGTCTGTCTCAGACAGCTGCAGGCACAGTATGACTCTTCTTTTCGCATGCTATGTCTACATTGATAAATCATTTCCGTGAGCCCACGGCACATTACAGCAATGGTTCATACTTGCTTACATATGTTGAGGGTGTGGTCTTCATGGAATGAAGCATGTGTGTGTGATCCGCACACCTATTGTTGAACATGTCAGCTTCCAGTAGTGATCAGAAAGAGAATAGTGTGGTGGAAGCCAAGATTATGGATGAACAAGCTGAGATGTGTCTGCATTGATGTCTTAGCTGGATGTAAAATAGTTGAAAATCAGGCCTAATCCCAGTGTGCCTCATGGTACATGGTCTAAACACAATGTTGATTCACTTTAGTTTTGACTTTGGCACTCTTCCTTATGTCCTGGGATTATTGGGGAGAATGAATCTGAGCCAATTGTCCCAGGGCTCTGTTTGATCTAGGTCTAGGACACTTCTAGTTCTGACGAACCTTGGACACACACCTTTTTGTTTAAATTTATCCTGGCCTTGGCTCATTTTGTATTTTCACACTTGTCTTCGTGCTCCAGGCCCATGCTTGTTGAATGTCAGGTATAGCCCCAGGCACACATCTCTTCTTCTTTGGGCCTGGGCATCTTCGGGTTCATGGAGAGGCCCTCACCCCCAACTCGTCTTGCTTGGGTCCTGGAATCTACAGTGTAATGTATATACACAGACCCACAGCTCTTCCTTGGGCCCAGGAGTCTTCACTGTTAGGGATGGGCCCAGGCCCACATCTCTTCTTTTTCTTTGGGCCTAAGCCTCTTCAGGATTACAGATTCACCCAAGCTCATATCTTCAGGATTACAGATTCACCCAAGCTCATATCGTCACTATTTTAGGGCTGGGATTTTTCATGTTTAGTAATAGTACTTGGCCCATGTATCTTCTTTTTTGGGCCCAGGCCTCTTCAGATTAGGCCCAGTACCACATGTCTCCTTTATTCAGGCCAAGGGCTCCTTAGGCTTAGTGAATGACCCAGGCCCATAACCCTTCTATGGGTCTGGGTCTCTTCAGGTTTCTGATCGGGCAAAAGGTCACATTTTCCCTCTTAAGCCCTCTTCAGTGTGATTGATAGGCGCAGACCAACATTCCTTTGTTTTTGTGACTCAAGCCTCTTCATGGATAGAGATGGGTCAGGCCCACATCTTTTCTTCTAAGGGCCAAGGCATCGTCAGTGTTAGGGAGTGACCCAGGTTCACCTCTCTCTTTTCATTGGTCCTAAGCATCTTCAGTGTTAGGGAATAGCCTGGGGTCCACATTTTTCCTTTCTTTGGTCCCAACATTCTTCAGAGTGATTGAAGGGCCCAGGCCCACATCTATTCTCCTAGGGCCCAGGTCTCTTCAGTGTCTGGAATAGGCCCAGGACCACATACATTCTTTCTTTTGTGTAAAGATTCTTCAGTGAAATACCCAGGCCCACCTCTCCTCTTGATTTGGACTAGACATTTTCAGGATTAGAGGGAGGCCCAGGCAAACATATTTTATATGGCTTAGGTCACTGTTCATATGAGGTATTAGTCCAGGTCCATATCTCATTGTTTTGGTCCAGGACTGAGGAGGATCAGTTGTTTGCCCAGAGACACATTTATTCTTTGAGCCCACAACTCTACATTTAGAGATATACCAGGACCAGATATCGTCTTCACTGGGGCTTAGCCTTTCCAGTCTAAGGGAAAGACCCAAGGCCACATTTCATCTTTCTTCGGGCTCAGGTATCTTCTAGAAAAGTGTTAGGCCCAGGCCCACATATCACCCTAATTTTTGCTGAGGTATTTCAGGGTAAGGGTTAAACTCAGGTCCACATCTCTTCTTCATTGGTACCAGGCCTTCTCTGGGTAAGGCTTAGGCCCAGGCCCACTTCCCTTCATCATTGAGCCCAAATATCTTTAGACTAATCATAAGACCCAGGCCACATATCTTCTTCCTTGGGCCCAGGCCTCTTCAGGGTAAGTATTAAGCCCAGGCCCACATCTCTTCTTCAATGGCCCATAACACTTCTTCAATAAGCCCAGGACTATTCAGAATAAACATTCAACCCAGGCCCATATCTCTTCTACATTGGGCCCAGGCCTCTTCAGGGTAAGTATTAAGCCCAGGCCCACATCTCTTCTTCAATGG
>NC_022029.1:45890552-45894520 GCF_000317375.1 Microtus ochrogaster
ATAAACATTCAACCCAGGCCCATATCTCTTCTACATTGGGCCCAGGCCTCTTCAGGGTAAGTATTAAGCCCAGGCCCACATCTCTTCTTCAATGGTCCAGGCCTCTTCAAGGTAAGAGTTAGGCCCAGGACCACATCTTTTCTTCATTGTCCCAGGCCTCTTCATGGTAAGTATAAAGCCCAGGCCCACATCTCTTCTTTATTGGGCTGATGCCTCTTCAGGGTAAGTGTTAGGTCCAGGCCCACATCTCTTCTTCATTGAAACCAGGCCTATTCAGGGTAAAAATTAGGCCAAGATCCACATTTCTTCTTCACGAGGCCCAGGTCTCTTCAGAGTAAACATGAGACCCAAGCCCACATCTCTTCTTTATTGGGTTCAGGCCTCTTCATGGTAACTGTAAGGCCCAGACACCAACTCTTCTTCACTGGGCCCAGACTCTCCAAGATAAGTGTTAGGCACTGGAACACATTGCCTCTTCATAGGACCTAGGACTCCTCAGGAAGGCCCAGGCCCACGTTTATTCTTCATTGGGCTCAGGCCTCTTCATGGTGTTAGGCTCACGACCATATCTCTTCTTTATTGAGCCCAGGCATGTTCAGTGTAAAAATTAGGCCTAGGCCCACATCTCTTCTTCACTGGGCCCAGGCTTCTTCAGTGTAAGTGTGAGGCCCAGGCCCACATCTCTTCTTCATTGAGCCCTGGCCTCTTCTGAGTAAACATTAGGCCCAGACCAACATCTCTTCTTCATTAACCTCTGGCCTATTCAGGGTAAATATTAGGCTGAGAGCCATATCTCTACTACACTGGGCCATAGCCTCTTCAGGGTGTTAGGTCAAGGACCTCATTTCTTCTTCATTGGGCCCAGGCCTCTTCATTGTTAGGGTTAGGCCTAGGCCCACATCTCTCCTTTATTTGGGCCCAGGCCTCTCCAGGGTAAATGTTAGGCCCCGGCCCTTTTGCCTTCTTCACTGGGCCCAGATCTTCTTAGGGAAAGAGTTTGACCCAGGCCCACATCTCTTTATTTGAACCCTCTTCTCTTCATGGTAAAGGAATGTCCTAGGCCCACATTTCTTCTTCATTCTCCTCAGGCCTCTTAAGGATAAATGATGGGCCCAGGCGACCATGCATTCTCTGGGCCTGGGTACCTTCATTCTTACCTAATATCTCAGGCTTACTTGGTTTCTTGTTATGCCCTGAGCCTCCACAGAGTTATGGACAGGTCCAGGGCCACATCTCTCCTTTTATGGATCTGTGATGCTTCGGGCTCAGCAATTTACCCAGAGAAGAGATGTAGTGTAAAAGGTGGTGCGGGTGCCACAGGCCAGCTCTACTGTTTTGCCCAGACAAGGGCCTCTATTCTGATGGTTGTAGGGGGCACACGAGGGAGGAACAGGGTCTGCTCTCCTGCTCTCATGCCCTCAGGGCTGGCTAACCTCTGTCCCTTCCTGGACAACAGGGTTAGAGCTCTAGGGTGCTGCCCAGGCACAGTGTAGGGCCTGCTCCCCTGTGTGCTGCAGCTGGTGTAGGGGAGCACTTGGTCTCTCACTTGCATGACCCTGGGGTCAGCTCTCTTGCCTGCCATGGTAATAAGGGGTGGAGGAGGGAGGGTATCTTTTCCTTATCCATCCCACCACGTGGCAGAGCAAGGGTGAGGTAAGGTCATCTCTGTTACTATCTTGCCCTCAGGGCTGGGTCACTGTGTCCTCGACCACAGGCTCAGCTTTAGTGTGCTTCCCAGGTGAGGTGCACGCCTATGGTGAGATGTGGGACCATCTTTCCCGAGAGCAGGGGTGAGCTCTCCCCTGAGTGGTAGGGCCAACTCTCCTGCTGCAATGTCTAACCAATAGCCATCCCAGGACTGGTGAAAGGTGGGGCTGTCTCAACACAGCATGGTTCCAATGATCCCATTGCTAATACATGCCATGGACTGATGGAGGAAGGTCATTGGTTAAGTAATAAAGAAACTGCTTGGCCCCATAGGTTAAAACATAGGTGGGAGGAGTAAACAGAACAGAATGCTGGGAGGAAGAGGAAATGAGCTCAGAAACACCATGCTCCCCTCTCCCGGGCAGACGCATAGCTCTGTTCTCTGAGGCAGACTCATGAAGCTCAGACCCAGGATGGACGTAGGCTAGAATCTTTCCAGATAAGACTGATGCTACACAGATTATTATTAGAAATGGGTTGATCGGGATATGAGAATTAGCCTGTAAGGGCTAGAGCTAATGGGCCAAGCAGTGTTTAAATGAATACAATTTATGTGTTGTTATTTTGGGGCATAAGCTAGTGAGGCGGCCGGGGTGCTGGGGACACAGCCCCGCCGCTCCTATTACTACAATGGACATCAATCACCACAGACCCCCAGCTGCAGTAGAACCATAGACCCAGACGTAGCCTCAGCAGAAGCTCAGGTCAGATGTCACCATGACCCCCAGGGGTAGCACAGACCCTCAGATCAGCATGGCCTGGCAGCAGCATGGCCCCTGGGCACCAACATGTCCCAGTGGCTGGCCAGACCCGGGGCAACTGGAGCCATGGACACCACCCTAGATCCCAGGCTCTATGGGGTCCAGACATGGCCCTAGGCAGTGGCATGTATCCAGAGGTCTCCACGGCCCCATATGGCAGCACTGGTCACCCGATCAGTATGGCCCTGGGAGCAGCAAGGTCTGGGACACTGACATGGTCTGAGGTGGCAGACCAGACTCTGGTCCTCCACATGGCCCTCAGTGATGACGGGGGTCCCCGACATCGACTCAGACCCTGGCTACCACTGATGTACTCACGGCCCTCTGCGGCAGTCCTGGCCTGGATAGCACCATGGCCCGGGTGACAGTACAGGTCACCTAGGTCAGTGTGTCCCAGTGGCAGCATGGCCCTCAGAAGCCCTCATGGTCAAAGGTTTGGGTCCACACCCCAGGCATCCAGGTGGGCCCTGGTGGCAACATGGACCAGGAACATCAACACAGCCCTGGCTGCAGCAGGACCACAGACCAGACATGGTCCTCGGGAGCAGCCCAGGCCAGGTTGTCACCATAACATTCCACCCCCCACCATGGCTGTACGGGCCACCTAGATTACCATGCCCCTTGTGACAGGGAGGCCCTTGGACACCAATGTGACCCCACCGCAGGCCCTTGCATGGACACCCAGTGAGGACAGGAGCCACAAACATCAGCTCAGACCCCCTTGGCTGCTCCAGGGCCCGGGGCAATACCTGGCACTTGGTCATAGCCCAGGCCCAGATGTCTATCCCTTCTCTCTCCTCTTCCAATAAACCTCCTATATGAGCCCTGTTGCATGATGTGATTCTTTTCTCGCTGTTTGTTTGTTTGTTTGTTTGTTTTAGTAAATTGCAATATTGGTTCCCTGACCAGGAAAGGCTCTGTTGGCACTTCCTCTTGCCCACAGGCGTTTGAGGCAGTCCAAGACTCTGGAACCAGGTACACATATGATAGCCTTGCTTTTTCAGATCACTGGGTCCCTTCATCCAATACTGGCACAATTGGTGAGCCCCTCTCCCTTTCCCACCTCTGGACAGTTCCCACAAGTGAGGACTTGTCTCTTGGGTGTGGTTTTCTCACCTTTTGATCTCGGTAAGCCCTGGTACCAGGAAACCGCCACTGCTCTCTCAGGCTCAGAGCCTCCACCCTTTGCCTGATGACTCACTGGGTACCTTGTAGCTTTCTCGTTTTCTCTGACCCCTGGGTCTTCTGACTTTGTCCTTCAGTCCCTGCCCCTTGCTTGACGACTCTCGGGGGTAGTTTGTGCCTTTCTCGCTTGAATCTCACTTGATAAAAGTCATTGGGTCTTGTTCTGCCTCACTCATGGGGAATAAGCCTAGCAAAAATCTGCTTCCCAGCCCTCTATATCCTGATATTTTACGGGACCTTTGCAGCATTCTGCCAGCGATCCCGATAGACGGAAGGAGGAATCACCTTTTCATCCTTTCACTCCTCCGCTTGCCC
>NC_022029.1:45894620-45895092 GCF_000317375.1 Microtus ochrogaster
GCCAGAAGAGGGCACCAAATCTCATTACAGATGGTTGTGAGCCACCATGTGGTTGCTGGGACTTAAACTCAGGACCTCTGGAAGAGCAGTCAGTGCTCTTAACCTCTGAGCCATCTCTTCAGTCCCGATCACCTAAAATTTTATAAGTGATTTTTTTGCCTGGCAAAGAAAGTTAATGGTGTCGTGGCTAGTTATGTTTCCTTACAGTATTTGCATGATGTTAGTATCGGGGTAATGCTGGCCTCATAAAATTAATTGTGGAATATCTCTTCCTCTTGTTTTCTGGAAATTTTTGTATAGAATTGATATTTCTTCTTACTTAAATACCTAACATACTTAACCATAAAGCCATATATGGGGTTGGTGGGTTGTTATTTTTTCTTTTGTTTTGTTTTTTGTTCTGACTAAGATAGTTTTAGGGTTTGTTTCGGGTTTCTTTGTTGTTTGTTTAATTTTTTCTTATTTTAGACTT
>NC_022029.1:45907352-45908425 GCF_000317375.1 Microtus ochrogaster
AATGAGGACTACTGAGAACTCAAGCACAATGCACAATGGATTTTTGATCCTACTGCACATACTGGCTTTGTGAGAACCTAGGCAGTTTGGATGCTCACCTTACTAGACCTGGATGGAGGTGGGTGGTCCTTGGACTTCCCACAGGGGAGGGAACCCTGATTGCTCTTCGGGCTGACAAGGGAGGGGGACTTGATTGGGGGAAGGGAAGGGAAATGGGAGGCGGTGGTGGGGAGGAGGCAGAAATCTTTAAGAAGAAAGAAAGAGAGAGAGAGAGAATTAAAAAAAAAAAGAATTTATTCTGTGGGCCATTATTTCATGTTGTTATGTATGTAAGCAATATTATTAGAGAGTTTCTTTCTTGACTATTTGTAACCCTATAATTTCACCAGTGTGTGCTAGCAGTGTTGACAATAGCTAGCGTTGAGAGTGTAGTCATTTTGTTAGTATTCTCATTAATCCCCATGACAATGTTGTGAACTAGGCATCCATTTTCCCATTTGAAGAGTGAAGAAAGCATGACAGTAGGGAATGGCAAGATCATGGTGCACACCCTACTGTATCAAACTCAGATTCCAACCTTTATTCCGGGAACCACTACAAAGGGACTCATTCTTACTGTTAGGACACTTTAAAATAGCAGTGGGCATGGTGCTAGACCGTCTGCTGCAGTGCAGAGAACCACAGTGGGCAGGACTTTCCACTCAAGTTCTGCCGTGAGGCGTGTGACCTTAAAACATCTGGACCTTCTAGACTTCCACTCTAGTGGGTTACTGCAGGCAGTGGTGAAGATCCATTTGGGCCTGAGACTCTAGACAAGTGGTTCTCAACCTGTGGGTTGTACATATCAGATTTTTTTTATTGATATTTACTGAGCTCTACGTTTTTCTCTGCTTCCCTCCCTGCCTCTCCCTTCCCCCCTTCAGCCCCAATTTACTCAGGAAATCTTGTCTTTTTCTACTTCCCATGTAGATTAGATCTATGTTAGTCTCTCTTAGTGTCCACATTGTTGTCTGAGTTCTCTGGGATTGTGATTTGTGGGCTGGCTTTCTTTGCTTTATGTTTAAAAACCACCT
>NC_022029.1:45908525-45912691 GCF_000317375.1 Microtus ochrogaster
ATTATTTTTTTCTGCTGTGTAGTACTCCATTGTGTAAATGTACCACATTTTCCTTATCCATTCTTCGGTTGAGTGGCATTTAGGTTTTTTCCAGGTTCTGGCTATGATAAACAAAGCTGCTATGAACATTTTTGCTTCCTTGTCAAAAATCAGGTGTTCGAAGATATGTGGATTGATATCTGGGTCTTCTATTCAGTTTCATTGGTCCTCCTGTCTGTTCTTATGCCAATACCAGACTGTTTTCAGTACTGTAGCTCTGTAGTAGAGTTTGAAGTAAGGGATTGTGATGCATCCAAAAGTTCTTTTATTGTACAGGATTGTTTTGGCTATTCTGGGTTTTTTGCTTTTCCATATGAAGTTTAGTACCGTTCTTTCAAGATCTTTGAAGAATTTTGCTGGGATTTTGATGGGCATTGCATTGAATGTGTCATATCAGATATTTACATTAGACTTCATAACAGTAACAGAATTACAATTATGAAGTAGCAACAACAATAATTTTATGGTTGGGGATCAGCAAAACATGAGGAACTGTATTAAAGGGTCACAGTGTTAGGAAGGTTGAGAACCACTGGCTAGATCATTGGCAAAAGTTACCACTCCTCTGCTGTAAAGAATCTGAGGGCTCAGTTATAGTAAAAACCTCTTTCAAAGCTGGGTGTACTGGTGCACACCTTTAATCCCAGCACTTGGGAGGCAGAAACAGGAGGATCTCTAAGAGTTCAAGGCTCAGCCTGTTCTACAAAGCAAGTTCCAGGGACAGCCAGGGCTACACAGAGTACCCTGTCTCAAAAAACCCAAAAATAGATAGATAGATAGATAGATAGATAGATAGATAGATAGATAGATAGATAGATAGATAGATAGGCAGACCTCCTTCAAAGTTAGAAGTGCTCCAGAGGGGGATAGACAATAAAGAGAACACCAGTGGCAGGGGAGCTGAAGCTGCACCCGGGTTCACTGAAATGCCTGTGGAACTGAGGCATGGGGTGTTGCCTCTGCTCTGCAGAGAATGAACTGAAGGCATCCCCATTACTAGACCCTGACGTTCCACCTTTCTTTCTTCCCTTTACCTTTCAGAAATTCGGAGAGCTTGCGCTGACCAAAGAATCGAAGGCACTAATGGGACTTTATAATGGGCAGGTCCTGTGCAAGAAGAATAAATTTGGAGCACCACAGAAGAATGTTCAGTAAGCTGCCCTGCCTAGAAAGCCTGTGCATTTGCTTTGCACCAAGTGTGTAGGTGTCGTGCATCCACAGAACTAGATTTGTCCTCAGCCTCTTCTGCCCTGCACACAGTAGAGCTTTTATTTCTGCCCTGTGCACAGGAGAACCTTTATTCCAAGTATATTCTTGTTTTCAGATGCTCTGAGTTCTCTAGGTCCTTCTACCAGCTTTACGGAGCTTTCTTTTCTTTCTTTTTTTTTAAATTTTATGTTCATTAGTGTTTTGTCTGCACTCATGTCTGTGTGAGGGTGTCAGGTCCCCTGGAGCTAGAGTTACAGACAGTCATGAGCTGCCTTGTGAGTACTGGGAAATAAACCTGGTCTTCTGGAAGAGCAGCCATCTCTCCAGCCCCTATAGAACTCTCTTATTTCATAATGATTTTCTAATGGTCTGGTGTAGTCTTACTTCCCAGACCAAAGGTCCACTGCTGGAGCTGTAACTCAGCTCGGTGAGTAAATACCTACGGGGCGTACAGGAGTTCAGTTCCCAGTACCACACTAACCAAGTACTGCGAAGTGCTACCTTTAATCCCTGAACTCAGGAGGTGAAGGCAGGAGGATCAGAAGTTCAAGGTCATCCTCTTCGGGAAGAGTTCAAGGCCAACCTAGGCTACTAAGAACCTCTCTCAAAACAAACAAAAAAGCAAAAACCTAAAATCTACTAGTAAGGAGCCTGAAGTATTGTGGCTTCAGGGCCATAGATTTTGGGAGAAGGGAGAATGACAAAAAAGTTAACGTCACTAAGAAGACACTGACAGATTAGTCTGCAGACAGATCTCTGCAAGATTAGACCTGGTTTTCTGTGAGCTTCAAGCACAGCTGAAAGGTGGTAGAGTTCTACCTTCACAGAAAGACCAGTTCTTCACACTCAGTGAGTTTTACATTTGTCTTTAAAAATCAAAAATTAAGCAGGTGGTGGTGGCGCACTCCTTTAATCCCAGCACTTGGGAGGCAGAGGCGGGAGGATCTTTGTGAGTTTGAGGCTAGCCTGGTCTATAGAGCTAGTTCCAGGACAGGCTCCAAAACCACAGAGAAACCCTGACTTGAAAAGCCAAAACAAAAAAAAAAAAAAACAAAACCAAAACAAAAAAATCAGAAATTTTCTGTAGATAGAAATCATCAAAAGCTGTTAGACTTGTGTCCGGTGTGGCTGGCTTGTTAGGGGACAGCATGGCTGGTGTTCCCCAACTACTAAAACGCCTGAGATGCTCACCAGAATCATTTGATCATCTCCTTCCAGGCATCTAGCCATCCTCGGTGCAGGGCTGATGGGAGCTGGAATCGCCCAGGTCTCTGTGGACAAGGGACTGAAAACTCTGCTTAAAGACACCACAATGACGGGGCTGGGCAGGGGACAGCAGCAGGTGTTCAAAGGGTAAGTCTTCTGCTTCTATCAGGAAGCAGGGCGGTAGGCTTACTCTTTTGTTTTTCATCACAGATTCCTTTTTCCTGAACATGAGCCCTTGGTCTATCGTTTTACCAAAGTTTCCTTTGTTGTTTAGAAATACAAATTATTCTTGCAACTCTTTTTCTTATAAATATGAAAGGCCTTTCAGTGTTGTAGATATTTTAAATGTCATTTACTTATCCTTCGGTGTGAAACTAGTAATTCTCGGGTGTCTGACTTGGCTGAGGTTTGCATGTAGTTGCCAGTGGAGTGAATCCCAGAGCCTGCACGCTCTTCTGAGAGGGCTGAGGGGAGGTGTGAGTGAATATGTGCTGAGCCCTTGAGCCTGTGAGTGCTGACAGAGGCCTGCTGTCTGCAGGCAATACCCATTTACAGAAAATCCAAATAATGGTTAAACAAGAGTTTTAAAATAACAGAGGGTGGCTGTCCTTCTCCCTGTGCAGTCCCTTCTCATGTACATGCCACCAGTCTTGTTCAGAGGAAGTGGCGTCAGCTCAGCCAAACTGAGGTTGCTTCAGCCCAGTTTTCTGCACAAGCATGATGGATGAGCTGGCTGCACTAGACCATCCTGCTTGGGACTTTTTGCTGAGTGAGGGCATTTGTGTTTCCTAAGAGGATTGTGTAGCTTGAACATTGGCTATATAGAGATACTTTATGGTAAAAAGACTGTGTGCCTGGGGTCCAACTTGACTTCAAATGGTAATAACCTCCCTCCTTAATAACCATTTAACCCCAGTATCTCTGAGCAACTCAACCTCCTCAAAATGGGAATAATGATGTAACCTCAGAGTTCCTGAACACACATAGCAACTGTGTGGCCTCCAGTCTCCTATTCTTCCACTCTAAGAATGTCTTCTTTTTAGATTGAATGACAAAGTGAAGAAGAAAGCCCTAACATCATTCGAAAGGGATTTCATCTTCAGCAGCTTGATTGGGCAGCTCGATTACAAGGGTTTTGAGAAGGCCGACATGGTGATCGAGGCTGTTTTTGAGGACCTCGCTGTTAAGCACAAAGTGTTGAAGGAAGTAGAAGGCGTAAGTAAGGGCTCCTCACCCTTGACTCCCAGAGGACACTGAGGCAGGGTTGTATTGGGAGGGGACACGTGCCATAGCCCATGTGTGGAGTCAGGGTAGCTTGTGGGAACTGTTTCTCTCCTCCACCATGTGGGACCCAGGGGTCAAATTGAGGCAGGTGCTTTGCCTTTACCCACTGAGGTCTTGCCGGCCCCAAGTGTAAGTTTTTATGTGAGTGCACACACAGGGTGTACATGAGGAAGCTCAGGTCTAAATCCTGAGGGAAGAAAATGAAGTACCCTGTTCTAAGCACAGGGCTTGTTAACCTTACTCAGGTAGGAGAGAGGAAGGTTCCAATGGGGACTAAGGACGCTTTCTCCAGACAGTTTTGGATGCTCTTCTGTGGTGGTGCTCCTTTGGTCCTGCCCCTGAGTGTCCTAAGTAGCTCAATCTTTTTTTTTTTTAACTTTTAAATTATTCTTTGTGTCTTTCACTTCATGCATCTCCCTTGCGACCTC
>NC_022029.1:45912811-45914247 GCF_000317375.1 Microtus ochrogaster
CTTGTCATGGAAGCTGTAGTGAACACAGTGAGTCACACAGAAAACCCTTTTATCCAAATATCTTTACTTGTAAGCATTCATTGCAAAAAGGCATTGGTCCGGTTCGAGGCCTCTGGTTTCTGCTACACTGTTGAGGGTGGACTCTTAGATATCCTGTTGTAGCCCTGTGTCACGGAGGTCGTGTAGCTTTGTATCTGCAGGAACGGCCCCTTCATGTGCTCCAGCAGATCAGAGATAGGGTGGATGTTGGGGTGAGCCAACATATAACCCTGGTTCAGGGCCTGGGAAGTTGCAGCGTTGGTCAGCCCACCAGCTGTCCCGACTTCACCACCAGGGTGCGCTCTCCAGCACTGCCCTGCTAGTTCACCCCTTGCAGCAGTGAACAAGGGGTGGGGTCAGTCTTCTGCTCTTAACCTTACCTCTCCCACACCTACACCATCGGGCCCAGCTCTACTGTGCTACCCAGGTGAGGTGCAAGGGCCCTCTTCTGAGTGCTGCAGCTAGTGAGGGGCAGGGACAACTCTCCCACTCTTAAGATGAGGCTAGCTCTCTCATCTGCCACAGGCGGCAAGGTGGGGGGTGTCTAATAGCCTATTCTCAAAATGGGATGACATGCCCGGTGGTGGCACATACCTTTAATCCCAGCACTGGGGAGGCAGAGGCAAGCAGATCTCTGAGTTCGAGGTCAGCCTGGTCTACAAAAGCCTGTTCTAGGACAGGCTCCAAAGCTACAGAGAAACCCTGTCTCAAAAAACAAAAAAGATAGGATGTGAACAAGGTATGTATTTGTTGTGGGTGGTAGAAAGAAAAGTCTAGGAAAGGAGAAATGGCTGTAATCCAAGCATAAGAAAGACCACAGCTAGCCTAGCCTAGGAAGTGAACGGTACTGAGTTGACAATGCTGGTGGCCATGGCTGTGAACTGTGGTGAAGCAGTCATTTGTAATGGGATCCAGTGCCCTCTTCTGGTGTGCAGGTGTACATGCAGATAGTACTCATACATGCATAAATAAATCTTAAAAAAAGAAAGACCAAAACTTGGGGTGGAAGACCTCTAGCTCAGCCCATCCTCACACCTAGTTTTAAGAAAATTTCAAAGCTGAGTCTACTGGTGGTTCAAGTAGTTGTCTCTTATCCGCCATAGAACTAAGCTGGTTCCTGACATTCTTCTCGAGACAGTTTCTAGATGCTTCCCTGTCCTACTGTCTCCATCATTACTGTACACATTGTCAAAGAACATCTCTAGAACAACTCGTTTTCATACTTCTGCAGTATGACCAGGTTCTGTAGAGACAGTGCCCTAAACACCATTTCAGGGCTGGTGTCACTCGTGGAAGTGCAGTCAGTCAGCTGGTGGGAGTGCAGTCAGTCAGCTGCTGGGAGTGCAGTCAGCTGGTGGGAGTGCAGTCAGTCAGCTGCTGGGAGTGCAGTCAGCTGG
>NC_022029.1:45915218-45917763 GCF_000317375.1 Microtus ochrogaster
AGGGCTGGTGTCACTCGTGGAAGTGCAGTCAGTCGGCTGGTGGGAGTGCAGTCAGCTGGTGGGAGTGCAGTCAGTCAGCTGGTGGGAGTGCAGTCAGTCAGCTGGTGGGAGTGCAGTCAGCTGGTGGGAGTGCAGTCAGCTGGTGGGAGTGCAGTCAGTCAGCTGGTGGGAGTGCAGTCAGTCAGCTGGTGGGAGTGCAGTCAGCCTGTAGGGGTGCAGTCATTTGAAAACCTGGTTGGGTGCCCAGTGCCTACCCCATGGCCTCCCTTCTCCCATGGCTAGAACTTCTCTACAATAAGGTTCTCCAAGAGCCAAAGTGGTTTCTGCAGAACTGCAGTGAGACCTGAGACCAGTAGCCATGCTTCTGTTGTTAAGAATCAATCACAGCCAGCCCTCATTCAGAGCATGGGAAATAGACTCCCTCTGCATCGGAAGAAAGCCAAGCATGACCAGGGAGCAACAAGGTTGTTGCCAGCCATCTCTGGAGAAAATGATTTGGTCTTCCTAGAGTAGAAGATAGATAGACAGACCGACCGACCGACCGACCCCAGGCTGGCCCTTACCATGTAACCAAGGATGGCCTTGAATTTCAGATCCCCCACCTCTGCTTCCCAAGTGCTAGGATTATGGGCCTACAACACTGTGCCCAATTTATGTGGTGCTGGGGACCCAGTCCAGCCTTCATGCATGCTAGGCGAGCACCCTACCTACTGGGACATCTCTAGCCCCAAGAGGACTTTTCCCTCAGCCTTGATACCAGCTAACAGCTAAGTGACTGTGTTTACTCTCACGGGCACGCCACACTGCCAACTCAAATTCCACTCTGCTTAGTTAAAATCATAGTCTCAGTCTGATGATGGTGTCACACACCCTTAATCCTGGCATTTGGGAGGCAGAGGCAGGCAGTTCCCTGTGAGTTTGAGGCCAGCCCAGGCTACAAACAACAACAAAGATGCAGGATCTTCATCACAAGCCTTGTTTTGTTCATCTAATGCCTGTACAATTCTTGGAGGTTTTTTGGTTTTGTTCTGATTTACTTTAATGATTCACCTTTATCTCTGTCATAATTAACATTTTGTACTCAGCTTTTGGGTGTGTTAAATGTATCTTCAACCTTCAGTCTAGTGTTTGCATTCTGTCTATGCCAGATTTGTGGAAAAAAAGATTTTCCCCGAGTAAGGGTTTCTCCATGTAGTTCTGGCTGTCCTGGAACTCGCTTTGTAGACCAGGCTGGCCTCAAACTCACAGAGATTTGCCTGCTTCTTCTTCCCGAGTGCTGGATTAAAGGTGTGACCTCCACTGCTAGGCCTTTTTTTTTCTTCAGATTTGTGCAAATTTAACAGAGATGCCTTTCATATTTTGCATCCAAGTGTCAGAAAACTTGAATTCAAGTTGAGATGGTAAACATAATGCTGAACGTAGTATTAGGGACAATGCCGAGACAGCCTAATGCAGCCAACAGTCGATGGTATTTGTGTGCTGCAGGAATAGTTACAGTGGACACTGCTCTTCACTGACACTATTAGAGTGAAGTGCTGTACACTTTCTGGCTTATTAAAGGTGAGCAGGGCTAGGGAATATTGTAACCTTCCAGACTCGAGCACATCCAGATAACCAGAGGGGTTGGCACCCATGCCCCGCCTTAGTGAAACTTAATTCAAGTCATCGTTTTGGCGTTCATCTAAGGCATCGTGTTTACCAAATGCTGAGATGTAGTCTGTAGGGCAGGATAGGCCATCACTAGAGGACAGCTTGGTTAAGAAGAGCTTCTGGGTGACTCATGGTGTCTGGATGAGTTCTGTCTGTGTTGTAAGCCAGTACAGATGAGGGAGTAGACCGGGCCCGGGTGTCTCAGCTGTGCTGTGGACTGCCATCCTAGGCCTGCCTGGCAGATGCTAACGCGTTTCCCTCTTGCAGGTGACTCCAGAGCACTGTATCTTTGCCAGCAACACATCTGCTCTGCCAATCAATCAGATTGCTTCTGTCAGCAAAAGACCTGAGAAGGTAATGTGGACAGAAAGCCCTCAGATGTCTGACTGCTTCAGAATACAAGCCGGGAAAGAACCAGTATAGACTGTGGGATGGATGGGGGCAGTTCCCAAAGACTGAACGACATGATCCACAGGTGTAGGAATCGATGGATTACTACAGCTGAGTACACTTGGTGGCTGTTGTGCGTCCCCCACTGTAGCAGTTTTTCAAGTTTAAACTATTAAACTTCCTTTAACTTAGAATTAGGTGTTAGAGGATAGGCCCTAAACCAAAAAGCAGTATGCAGTTTAGCTATGGTGCAGTGTGGTAACTGCTTAGGCTGGGAAAGGTGAAATTCCTCCCTTCTTGGGAAGACAATAGTGGCTTCAACTGATCAGCCAGAGAGACAAGAAATACAAAACAAAACAAAACATGGGCTGGAGAGATGGCTCAGTGGTTAAGAGCATTGCCTGCTCTTCCAAAAGTCCTGAGTTCAATTCCTGGCAACCACATGGTGGCTCACAACCATCTGTAATGAGGTCTGGTGCCCTCTTCTGGCCTGCAGGCATTCAGA
>NC_022029.1:45917942-45923287 GCF_000317375.1 Microtus ochrogaster
AAATAAATAAATATTTTAAAAAAATCTCTAAACAGCCAGCATTGCTAATACTAGGTTTGTCTCCAAACCACACAAGCCTGTGTCTTCCTCCTCACACAGTGTGGATGAGTGAACAACAGTCAGCTTTCCCAGCACACAGCAGGGTCAGGGTGATGTGATAGACGTGATAGAGGCGGGCTGCGGGTGGCAGAAGGCTCAGGGAAAGAGAGCAGCTGGTTATGAGACCACAGACCCAAGCCTCTGGACTAGACAGCAGTATTCCTGGCCACAAATCTTTTTCTCCAGTGTCTCCCTAGCAAGCTAGGCATAGTTGGGTTCTCCTGTCTGCACTGGTAATCTGTTGGTGTGGCTCCCTCACCAGGTGATTGGCATGCACTACTTCTCTCCCGTGGACAAGATGCAGCTTCTGGAAATCATCACAACGGACAAAACCTCCAAGGACACCACAGCCTCTGCCGTGGCAGTGGGTCTCAAGCAGGGCAAAGTCATCATTGTGGTGAAGGTGAGGCCCGGAAGCAGCAGCAGATTTCCTGAGCCCCTGTAACTGTGATGGCTATTCTGGGAGAAGTGCAGCCTCTAGAACCCTGACCACTGGGCTGCCTCTGAAATGGACAGGAGTATTGACTGTTCGGCCGAAGTGGGGTAGGTACAATGGATCTAGGCTCTGACAGGTCCTCACCAGTGATTCCAGACCCCAAAGGTTACATGCAACCCAGACTGTTCAGGACAGCTTCCTCTCCAGCTTAACACTGAGCATTCTGGGGAGAGTAAGTCAGCTGAAACTGGGAAAGGGAGACTGGGTGTGGACAGGGGTAGTTGAAGCAGAGCAGGACCATCTGTGAGCTCTCTTCCTCTCCCTTGGCAGGATGGACCTGGCTTCTACACCACCAGGTGTCTTGCTCCCATGATGTCTGAAGTCATGCGAATCCTTCAGGTGGGTATTGTTCTGTGGGATGTTTGAGACCTCGTCAGATCTTTCACCCTGTTCTCCAAGCTGAAAGTGTTCAGATAAGGGATAGGCTTGCCCAGAATACACCACTGCTTTTCCCTGGAGGCCCTTTTGTGCCCTCCTCCCCACACTGAAACAGGAAATCTCGGGGCTGAGACTGCCCAATAGGCAGAATGTTAACACCGCTCTCTTAGCTCCCTGACCACTGCAGGAGCCAAAGGCTGCCCAGAATGCTCAGACACACTGTGTCTATCCCTGGGGTGAGGACCTTCAGACCAGAGCCTGCTTGGCCTGACTACCACTGTATCCACTGATGCGCGCACACACACACACACAGACACCCACACACACCCTTCCATAGCCATCCAGATCATTTCATGGCAAGGAGGATCCTCTTCACTGGGCACGTCCCTAGCCTTGGAATGCCAGCATTCTCAGTCCTGGAGTCCTGGCAGCTATGGCATCTCTTCAGTCCCGAGATTCAGAATCACGAGCAAGAACCGAGTAACCTGGTTGTCTCAGCTGTCTTAAAGATTGTGGGAAAGCATCAGGGTTTCCTCTTGTGCCTTCGGGGTGAAGCACTGTTTCTGGACCTGGCCAGGTGATGTCTAAGAAAGAAGTGGGATTCGCACGAGGCTGTGTCCATGGGTTATTACAGGCAGCCCTCCAATGGGGGGATGAGGTAGATGTGCTCTGAGGCCCCTGCTTTACTTCCTGTTTAGGAAGGAGTTGACCCTAAAAAGCTGGACACCTTGACCACAGGCTTTGGCTTTCCTGTGGGTGCTGCCACCCTGGCAGACGAAGTAGGTGTAGACGTAGCCCAGCATGTAGCAGAAGACCTGGGCAAAGCCTTTGGGGAGCGGTTTGGAGGTGGCAACGTAGAACTGCTGAAGCAGATGGTCTCCAAGGGCTTCTTGGGTGAGTAGCCATGAGACACAAGTAACATTGTTAGTTACTGAGTTCTGAGCGGCTGTGTGTGAGCAGAGAGTGGGGAGGAGAGTTCCCTAAACACAGAGCCCTGGACATAGGAAATGCCTTAGGCTGGGTGTGTAGATCAGGGGGAAAGACGGAGTGAGGCTTACAGAACTCTGCTATGTATGCCAGATAGATCAGCATATTCCTCCTGCCAAGATCTGACACTATCAGAGCAAGTTCTGTATCCAGGCTTGACTTTGTGCCCTGGCCATGTGTAGGGAGCTCAGCCTTTCCATTCAGAACATAGCATTAAGGCTGCAGTAAATCACCTCCTGTTTGGACACTAAAGTCCAGGGGTGGAGGGTGGACTCGCTTGTTCGGATTCAGATGTCCATGCACCAGGCACTTCTCTGCCAGCCATCAGGACTAAACGGCTCAGTTGGCTGGACGCAGGCGCTGAGGGGTGCAGCAGAGTGCTAGAAGCTCCCAGCACCCAGCGGACATGAGTTCTCAACTGGGGGGAGGGACAACAATGAACAGTCTCTTTCTTCTCTCAGGTCGCAAGTCTGGGAAGGGCTTCTACATCTATCAGGAGGGGTCAAAGAATAAGAGCCTGAACTCGGAAATGGACGGCATCCTGGCGAGCCTGAGACTGGCTGCCAAGCCCGAGGTGTAAGTCGACTGGAGTGATTGTAGCACAGAAACGATGTTTCTCTGATAGCTCACAGCTCCGGGGCCCCTTTTCTGTTCTCTTTATGACCCAAAGCTGGCAAAACGCTACAGCTAAACTCCCTGCATTCGCCCGCAGCTTAGGTGTCCAGGTGAGAACTGGCCAGGCCTAGGGCAAGCCTTGCCTGTGTTTGTGTGGGTTTTTTTGAGATAGGGTCTCTCTGTGTAGCACTGGCTGTCCTGGAACTCTGTCTCTAGTCCATGCTGGTCTCGGACTCAGAGGTCCGCCTGCCTCTGCCTCCCGAGTGCTGTGACTAAAGTCGTGAGCCACCACCGCCCGGCTACAAGCCTTGCCTGTGAAGATGGAAGATGGGTTGTGTAGCCCCACACACACACACACACACACACCCTTGCTCTTTGTTAGTTTGGGAACACACTGCTATTGCTCATCTGTCAGGTAATGGTGAATGAAACTTCTTCTGTGTCAGGCCATTTTGGGTGCTCATTTTCACATCAGTTAGAGAAAGTCTCACCCCCTTTTCCAAGAGAAAGGCTGCATCATCTTTCAGGATGGCGTGGTCCATCCTGGCCGCTGGACTCCTTAAGACTCCCCCGCACCCCACATCTACACTCCAGCTCCTCCCATTCTTTCCCTAGCTAAATGTTCCTTCTGCTCCTTCTTTTCCTCAGCTCCTCTGACGAAGACATCCAATACCGTGTGATATTGAGGTTCGTGAATGAGGCAGTCCTGTGCCTACAGGAAGGGATCCTGGCCACACCTGCGGAGGGAGACATCGGAGCAGTGTTTGGGCTTGGCTTTCCCCCTTGTCTCGGAGGTCAGTGTGAAGGCTGGGAGCCTGACTTCCTTTATCTTTGTGCTTGTTATGTCCCTTTCGCTAATGTCCTGTCTCTGCTCAGGGCCCTTCCGCTTTGTGGATCTGTACGGTGCGCAGAAGGTAGTGGACCGGCTCCGGAAGTATGAGTCTGCCTACGGAATACAGTTTACCCCATGCCAGCTGCTTCTCGACCATGCAAACACCCCCAGCAAGAAGTTCTACCAGTGAGCAGGCCCTCCCATCCTGCCCCGTCCATGCACTAACCCAGACCTGGCAGTGCGCATTGTGTCGTGCTAGGTAGATTTTCAGGAGAAAGACCAGGCCTTGGGTCTGCTCCTCCCTCAGTGCCTTCAGCCCTGACCAGCTCTTCCTCCTGGTGAAGTCTGACTGTGAATTAAGCCTTTGTACTTCATATTGGAGGGTGAGCCCCACTGTGCTCCTTTCGCCAGCCTGCCTGAGGCCCAGAGCAGCAGCTATAAGCAACCCAGAACATCTGCTGCCTGTGCCCCCCAGGAGGCCAGTGGGGACTGGCATTGGGGAGGGCATTTCTGCACCCAGCCAAACACAGGGTGACAATAAAATCCAGACTGTTGGCCTCTGCCTGCCTGCTCTGTTGTCTTGTCTGCCCATCTGTTTAAGCCCCCCCCCTTCAGTAATAAGCCCTATGCTGTGGAGCAGGAATGTGTTGGGAGATGTTGAGGCAGCTGCTTGAGAGGGGGATTGTGATGCCAGAAAACGGGCTTTCTGTACCCATGTCTTGAAGCTTGACTGCCTAAGTGCCTTGGCTGGGCTGTCTATGGCCCAGTTGTAGCCCTGGTCAGTGAGAGCACTGGGAACAGTAGGGGCATGGTGTACCAGGATGCGAAAGATACTTCTTCCCCCAAATTCATTTCCTCACTGTGCATTGTATGCAGTTTTTTCCTTGGCATGCTCATCCCTGGCTTCTCAGGATGTTTGTGGGAGAGAGTTATACAGAAGATAATGTTTGCCTGGTGCTTTGGAATCTTGCAAAGAAGATGGATGCCTGCAGATCCAGCCCCACCTCATTTCTGTGGCCTCAGTTCATCCCACCCCCACTTGGTGGTAAAGTTCTCACACTCAACTGGGAACAGGGCCTAGTTGTATAAGCAGTGCTGGGCTCTTAACGGTTCCACTGAGTCAGTACAGAATCCTAATTCGGGTCCCATCACACTTTGCCTTCTAAACCCAGATAGTGCTGACTCCAGCCTCTTTCCCACTTGTGAGGGAGCTCATCTTGGGCTCGGCCAAACAGCTGCCGTCCACTGCTAGGAAGCCCTACTCCAGAGCTGAGTCATCTCAGTAGATCTGCAGATGGCCAGAAGGTACAGAACCGGTTCTCCGCACAAAGGCCAAGACCAGGTGTCTCGGAGCTGGCGGTGCTGCAGTTACACCAGGACCTTTGGTGGCACTGAGCTCTGATTTCTGGGTCTTCCCTCAGCAAGAAGGTATAAATTCTGATAAAAATTACTTAAGACTCAAGGTGGCACACACCTTTAATCCCAGAGGCAGGCAGATCTCAAGGCCAGCCTGGTCTACAAAGTGAGTTCCAGGACAGCCAAGGCTACACAAAGGAACCCTGTCTTGAAAAACAGGTGTAGGGGGGAGGGGGCGGCGGAGAGATGGCTCAGCAATTGAGAACCAGAAGACCAGGGTTCAATTCCCAGTACCTACATGGCAGCTCACACTAGTCTGTAACTCCAAGATCTGACACCCTCACACACCTCACACAGACATACATGCAGGCAATACACCAATACACATAAATTTTTTAAGAAAATTACTAGTGGGTCAAGATATTGTGGAAGGGTGTGGTTTTACAGACTGGGATGAGGACTGCTGCCTGTGTGTCTCAGGTTTAAGAACAGGCTACAAGCCGGGCGGTGGTGGCGCACGCCTTTAATCCCAGCACTCGGGAGGCAGAGGCAGGCGGATCTCTGGGAGTTCGAGACCAGCCT
>NC_022029.1:45923831-45935125 GCF_000317375.1 Microtus ochrogaster
CCACAGAGAAACCCTGTCTCGAAAAACAAAAAAAAATAAAAAATAAACAAAACCACCGAGAAACCCTGTCTCGAAAAACCACAAAAAAAAAAAAAGAAAGGCAGACGAGAAAACTGCCACCTCTGCCCACCCCCACCAGAGGGCACAAGGGGTGTGGTTCTTGTTAGAGGAGCTGGAGAGGAATGGGGGGAGTCTGCATTAGCCAGACCTCTAGGTGTCATTCGGATCACCATGCTCGGGACTGGAGGGCCCAGAGATCTCGGAGCTGCTAGCTTTCCTGAGCCACCGGCCTCCCTTTCCCAGTCACACTGCCCTGTACCAGTGACACACCAGGGGCCCCCCAAGTGTCCATCAGAGTGAAATGATCACTATGTTTCTAGAACTGAAGAGCGGCTGGCCTGCATCCAGCCACTCCCCCCAGGAACTGTCCTCAGACTGCCCCATGGAAAACCAGGGAATAGCTGTGATGGCGTCAAAGCAAAGACCAAAGCAGGGACTCTAGTGCTGGGCATAGGCCTGTAGCAGGTTCATCAGTGCTAAGGGTCAAGTGCCTAATCATGGGAGCAGACAGAAAGAGGGTACTTCAGAGACGGGAGTCACACCCCTAACTCTGGAGCAGCCACAGGCCAAAGCCCGCAGAGCGTGAAGGAGAGGGCACTTTGGGGAAACTGTACTTGAGTTCTGAGCCATCTTCCCTTGTTCTCTAACCTGAACATAAAGGGCCGAGCAGTGTGTGGTATCTGAAAGGCTACAGCGGGGCACAGAAAGGCGTTCTGCCACCTGTTGCCACACACGCCACCTTTACCCTGCTGTGGGAATGACAGCAAAAGCCCCACCGGGGCAGGTGCAGAGTAGCGCCCCCTCCCCAAGTATTCTTCACAGGAACACTCAGAACCCACAGAGCAGCCCCAGCCTTGGCCCAGATCTTCCTGCGGGAGGCCCTGCCCCTGGGAGACCCCTGGGACACCCCAGGGCCTCTCCGCTCCTGGCATCCAGGCTGCGCAGCCGCTGACCCAACAGTTCAGATCTTGGGCCGCCAGCCCTTAATGAACTGCATGATCTTCTTGACCTGCAGCTTGGTGAGATGGAAGTCATCAGCCAAGATGTCTTCACTGAGCTGCACAAAGATGCTTCCATCGATGCGTTCTCGGGCAAAGAAGCTCACCACGTCCTCGGAGAGCCCAATGAAGCGCAGGCTGCGTGAGACCTCTTCCAGGGAGAGTGCAGACAAGTCCGCTGGTGGCTGCCAGGGGGGTGCATCCCGCACTCCAGTGCCCGTGGCTCCCTCCCGGGGACTGCCAGGAGGCCCTTCCAAGCCCCCTTGGGTGAGAAAGAGTAGGGTCCCTCCTGTCTCGGGCCCCTGCAAGGCAGCTGGTGACAATGAGGCGGGGACCTGCCTCAGCACCAAACCCTCAGGCTCAAAGGCCTTAGGAGGACCAAGTGGTGAAAGGCAAGGTCCAGACCCAGGTGTCCCCACAGCTCTGGGCTCCTGACAGCGCAGCAGCTCCAGCTCTGGAGGACTAGCCTGCCCCAGCTCAAATGGGTCCAAGGGTTCCAGTGCTGGCTCCTGCCACTCAGAGGAGGACAGGGAGGAGGACAGGGCAGCTGAGTAACCTTGGCCCTGAGGGCCTGGGCCCGGGGAATGTGTGGGGCTGGAGGTAGCCAGGGCACCCGAGGTGGATGTGGACCCAGAGGAGGAGGCCACTGGAGCACCTGAAGGGTGGGCAGGCCCAGAAAAGGGGTTGAGTGCACCAAATGGAGCAAAGCGCTTCTGGGCGTGGGAGGGCTTGAACAGAGGTGGACAGCCATGGTAGTTCTTAATCACTGGGGTGTCAGCCCCTACGAGGGAGGTGGTCCGACCACTTGGAGGCTCAGCTAGGGCTCTTGAGGCCTGGCTGGGCTGAGTGGTGGTAGAAGGCATGGGTCCTGGGGGTGGACGGCTAGAGGATTCGCTGACTTTGCAATCTCCCCAGGTGCAAGGGTAACAATAGAGGGAGTAGGCATCCGGTGATGGGGAGCCGCTGCCACTGCGGGATCCTGCCCTATAAGCAGAGAGAGACACACGGGTGTACACATAGGGCGGCGGGGGGAGGGTTATGGTGGTGACAGTCACAGGACCCCATAGCCTTTGGCAGGAGCCTTCTACTCTCACCAAAGCTAGCCAGCCTGTGAATCCCAAAGCCTGCATCCCCCAAAGTCCCCAAGTCATATCAGAACATACAAGAGAAATTAAACTGAGAAAGCACAAATTGGAAAATAGTGATCTCAAGACTGAAGATAGGCTCAGTGGTTAAGAGGACTTGCTCTTGCTAAAGACCCTGGTTTGGGATGGAGAATGGCTCAGCAATTAAGAGCACTGGCTGCTCTTCCATAGGACCAGAGTTCAATTCCCATCACCCACATGGTGGCTCTAACCATCCATAACTCCAGTTCCAGGGGATCTGAATTCCTCTTCTGATCTCCATACATATATGCACACAAAACATACATATAAAATCAATAAATCTAAAGAAGGAAGGAAGGAAGGAAGGAAGGAAGGAAGGAAGGAAGGAAGGAAGGAAAAACGGTGCTTTTCCTGCAGCAGAATCCCAGTGCAGGGAATGACCACCCACCACCACTCCAAGCATCTGAGCAAAGCCAGGGACCAAGGCAGTGACTCACCCATCCTGCAGGCCTGAAGAATAATAGGAGAGGCTGGAGCTGGGTGAGTGGACAGGCTGCAGTTTGGGAAAGCGGGGCGGCACTGGGGGGCTGCCTGTGAGCCTGCTGCAGCTGCTGCCACCCCGAGGAGGTACAGGAGGGGCATGAAGCAGGCGACACTCTTCCTTTACCTGCAGAAGGTGACGGTGTCACTAGGCAGCTGGCCCTCCTTATCTCACTTCCCAAGCAGGTGAGCCTGGTTGGCCCTGACATCTTACCCCACCCAGCAGGGAGACTGCCCTGGCTAGATAACCCAGCTGTCCGCCCACCTGACCCATCTCCAGCCCATTTTGTCCCTCACATTCAGTCCACAACAGTCCCCTATTCCACCTTAAATTCACTGTGACTGTTAGCAGATTGGGGAGGGGCAGGTAGAGATATGGGGGGGTATGACAAGAGCGACGAAAGGGAGGGACAGGATCTGCCATCTAGATCCCATCCTTCCAAATTAAGTTCCTCAAAGAGTGTGTTAACAGGTGTGACGGATGAGGGAAATATTCTGAAGACAAATCAATGGGGACCTGTTAAAAATCTTCCTCGGGCCGGGCGGTGGTGGCGCACGCCTTTAATCCCAGCACTCGGGAGGCAGAGGCAGGCGGATCTCTGTGAGTTCGAGACCAGCCTGGTCTACAAGAGCTAGTTCCAGGACAGGCTCCAAAACCACAGAGAAACCCTGTCTCGAAAAACCAAAAAAAAAAAAAATCTTCCTCGGTGCAGAACATTTCAGAGCCTACAATGTGATTCTAACTCCCAAGAAGTCGAGGGGTTGCTGGAAATCCCTCGCCATTTCCTATACTTACTGCGCCTCGGAACTTGACCTTCACGAAGGGCTTTGTGGGTAACCCTGTTGCAAGTTCACTCTCAGTTCTCCATGCCTTGCATGCGTGTGTGCTGTGGTCTTGCCCCCCCCCCTTCCCCCTTTGGCTATGGCCATCCTATCACATCCCAGGTGCCCTGGTATCATCACCACCTTTGTGGCCCTCTAAAACCAGTCCAAGTTCCCTCGAGGACAGCAGAGCTGACTCACCGCCTCGGATTTGGGGGGGACAGGAGGCGGTGGTGCCTCGGACTCATGACGTGGGGACCCCACAGTCCCAAAGGAGATGAGGTCCGGCCCTGGCAGCGGCCGGACACGGGCATCGACGAGGTTCTCGGGGGGCTGGTGCACCCACAGCTCTTCGTATGGGATCTCAGCGCAAGAGGCCGCGGGTTCCGTCGCACCCGCCCAATCCGGGCTCACGTACTCCTGGTCGCCGTCGCCGAGCGCGGGCAGGGCTGGCCCTAGGCGACCCGGTGGTCCGGGCGCGCGGACGACTCCAGGGGCGCGCGGCGCGGGCAGGCAGAGGCGCGCCCGGCGCGGGCTGGCGCAGTCTTCGGCGAGCTCTGCGGGCGCCTCGCGCACGGCCGTGGAGTACTCGTCCGGATCGAAGCGCTCGCGACAGTAGGAGGCACTGTCGCGCACCAGGCGCTCGACGCGCGGGTCCCCGGCCAGCAGGCCCTGCGGCAGAGCGAAGCGCGGCGTGTCGGTGAGCAGCAGGAAGTGCAGCGGCGCCGGACCCTCGCGGCGCAGCGCCAGGCCCAGCACCACCGTCTTGGAGATGATGCTGACCAGCTTGTAGCAGTGGCCCTCGCGCACGGGGTGTAAGTCGTAGGGGTTGCGTGGCGGCCGGCTGGGGACCAGCACGTTCACTGGCAGCCTCACGCGCTCGATGATGGCGCGCACCGTGTGCTCGCCCTCCTGCATCTGCAGCTCCAACGGGCTGCGCGTGCTGAAGCGGCCCTGGCACTGGAAGGGCAGGCTCAGGCTTTCGTTGGTGCGGTGGTTCATGCAGATGAGACAAGGCATCTTGCCTTTGACGGGCCTCGCGGCCCCGCCGCCACCCCCAGAAGCCCCCACACTCCCGGGGCCACCCATTCCGGCCAGGGCCCCAGCTCGGCCCAGCTTGCGCAGGAGCGTGGTGAAGCGCGAGCGCTCCTTGGTGGTCTTGGCGCACAGAATCTCTGCCTGGCCCATGAGAGTTAGCTCGTCGCCCGCGTGCAGGGTGAAGTTGTACACCTCGCTGTCCTCGCTGAACTCGCCAGACACCACCTGGGGAATCCCAGAGACAAGGTGAGGTCCGAACCAGGGTCCCAAAGGAAAGTCACACATCGCTGAGCTCCAAGCTCCGCAGAGTCTCCAGTCCTTTCCTCTTCAGCTGTCGCTGGCATAAGAGCAAGAGCACTGGACTCGGACTGGAGAGAAGCTGTGCGACTTTAACGTTCTCCTTAGGTCCTTAGTTACCTCTGAGTATAAATGTGTACTTTGAAAGTGCTCAATCATGGCAGATTTTATTAGGCCATCTGATGATATGGGATGATAACAATGCCTCACCCACCCAAGACTACTGTAAAGAGAAAGGAACTGATAGACAAGAAGACCACCCTGAATGTTCTCATCGGGTCGTGACCCCTCTACACACCATTCCTGTTTCACCACCTTTCCTGGGAAACCCTTCAGCCCACTGAATCAAACAGACCACTTTTCTGACATAGAAAAGGGTGCACGGAAGACACTCTCCCTCTCTCCCCCCTCCCCCGTCCCTCCCTCCCTCCCTCAACCTGGGGGACGGGGAGCTTGGGAAGATCCTACCCTGTGCCAGGACTGACCTTGACGCTGAAGGTAATGGCCTCCATCACAAAGATTCGGTCAGGAAAAACACTGGCCACCTCCTCCACGCTGCTGAAGTATCTCACCGGCTCCCGGACATCCCGAGCCTGCTCCAGGAGTTTGAACTTGCCTGCACAGGGGAGGGACACAGGCTGCTGGGGAAGGCCAGGTCTGCATCCTAGGACCACCCAGGTCCCTGACTAATTGCCGTCCTAAACTCACAGTCCCTCTGGGAATTCAGGTGGGCAGAAGGCAGGTATACTGACACCCCATATCAAGTGCCCATCTTGCCTCACCAGCCACACCCATCGTCATGCTTACCGATGTGAGCTTAAAGACCGGCTGAGAACAACTCTGGCTTCACACCAGATGAAGAGCCCAGACTAGGCGAGGGACTCACAGAGAGGATGATGGAGAAAGGACAGAAGGACAGTTTCCCAAGTTCACTCACATCCCTGGCACACCCATGGCTGTGTCAGTCACTACCACAGCCCCTCCAGAATGGACAGCTCTGTAAACAGTCTGAAGAAACGCAGGCACCATAGGAAACATGGTGAGTACCCAGGGATGACAGAGGAAACAAGTCCTGAGGCCTGTGAGAAAAGAGACCTTTGGGGATCAACAAGCTGTGCCTTTCAAATGAAAGGGGTGGGTGACCTGGCCCAGCAGGTCAGGGGCCCGCTGTGCAAACTCAGGATCAAGGTTCAGATCCCCAGCACCCACATGGGAAGTTAGGTGGGCATGACCGAAGGTCTGCAATCCCAGCTCGAAGGAGATGGAGAGAGGAAGCCCTCAGACCAAGCTGGCAAGCCAGACCAGCAGAAGAGAGGAAATGCAGGTTGAGGAAGAGATGCTGCCTCAATATATAAAGTGTAGAGCAACCAAAGAAGATACCTGATGTCAATCTTGGGCCTCTGCACAAGTGTGCATGCACACACAAAATAAAACTAGGGAAGAAAATGAATGGGGGCCCTTGGAGGAGTTTGAGCTAGGAAATACAGCAATCCAAGATGAACTCCGAGCCGGGCAGTGGTGGCGCACGCCTTTAATCCCAGCATTTGGGACACAGAGGTAGGTGGATCTCTGTGAGTTGGAGGCCAGCCTGGTCTACAAGAGTTAGTTGCAGGACAGGCTCTAAAGCTACAGAGAAACCCTGTCTCAAAACAAAACAAACAAACAAACAAAAAAAGAACTCTGGCAAGACTCGAGCAAGCAATTCAGTAACAAACCCTAGAGAAGAACCAGGGAACAGCACACAATGAGAGAACCCAGGGGTTACGCAGGAGGCAGACTCCTCAGGCCCTGGTAACACAAGGAGGGAAGTGAAGAAGGAAAGGACTGGGGACCATACACATCGTCCACTGGTCGCTGTGGGATGGCCAACTGTTCCACATTGGCAACCAAGAGGAAGATCATGGGGCTGGAGAGATGGTTCAGCGGTTAAGAACATTGCCTGCTCTTCCAAAGGTCCTGAGTTCAATTCCCAGCAACCACACGGTGGCTCACAACCATCTGTAATGAGGTCTGGTGCCCTCTTCTGGCCTGCAGGCATACACACAGACAGAACATTGTATACATAATAAATAATTTTTTTTTAAAGAGGAAGATGGTGGAGGCAGATCCTGCAAGACCAACTAAGGAGCCTCAGGTCGTGCTCCGCGGTGCAGTGCTACTTGTATGTGTGGGGACACCACGTAGAGCAACAGCCTGAAGCACCAGTACAGCTGTGTGGGGCAGGTGTGTTAGGGAAGAGGGAAAGAGGGCCTTAACCCTTTGGGGACCCATGACCCAGAAAAATGCCCACACACAGTGAAGACGGCTCCCACCCCTCCCAAAGTCCAACCAGAGGTAGAGGGAGACTAAGCGACCCTGGTGCCTGAAGAGCCTCTGGCCAAGGGCAGGGCCTGAATCACCAACATCCAGCACCAAGGAGTAAGAAAGAGAAGGGAGGATGGGTGGTGCCCTGGAGCAAGCAGGAGTGATGGTCGTGGTCCAGCCTCCACCTCCCAGACACTAGAGGGAGGAGATGCTACAGCCCAAGGCTTGGGGGGTGGGGGATAAAATGAGGAGGGGCCAGCGTCAAGGAGCAGGAGCCCCGAGGCTGGCCGGCTAACTGGCCACAGTCTCCTCCCTCTCCACACCCCTCCATGAACCCCCATACTTCAACCACAAGCAGCCAGGCATGGAGAAATGCCTGCTGCCCCCTGTGGCAAGATTTGGAGCCCAGTCTGGGTTGGATTATGGGAGGATGTGGCAGGAAGATCAATGTAACCATGGTATCCAGCACCGCCACCCCCCAGCCTCGCAGCCGGGTCAGTTCTGTGGGGAGGAAGGAAGGGAGGCCTCCCGGGAGTCATGCTTTGGCCTCTAGAAACCTCGGTCCTACAGCTTCCTCTCCTGCCTCCCACAACGGTGTCAGTGGCAAGCAGAGTCTGCAGGATCTGGGGACTGTCACACTCTGCAGTCTCGAAATACATCTGCACTATGCTGATCATCCTTTCCAGTCAAAAGCACCCTCCCGCTGCTCCCAAAACCTGACCCACACAGCGAGCTTTCGCGCACTTGGTAAAGAACAACGAACACCGGCAGTGACTCCGCTGCTCCTGCCTAGGTTCGGTACCGCGGCTGGCAGGTGGGACGACCGATCGATCAGGCTTCAGAGTTGGATGTGGCTGCGTCTCGGCTGTGCCACCAATCGCCATGTGAAATCATTTACTATCTGGACTTTGGTTTCTTGTATGTAAAATGGATGCATATTATGTGGCTCACGTTGGAGTTGAGAGGCGGCGGGGCTCACCTGACTAGGGCTCCGCAGAGTCCAAGGCCAAGGCTCAGGAAATAGCTTTGAGGAAGGTGTCTGGACCCTTGGACAGCACCCGGATATCTCTAGACACCAAGTCACCCTAACTCCCGGCACCCTGGAGACGGAGGGCAGCCACAGTGTCAGCACCCCCAGCCCCACCCCTCCCCCGCTGGCTGCGCCTGGCCACAGCCAGCCTGGACAGTGTCATTATTAATTCATTGAGAGGACTCAGCGTGAAGCCTGCACTCTGAGCCTCTTTGGAGGCCCAGCCCCCTCGTTTCGCTCCCATGAAGTGAGTGAGGCGCCCAGCGTAAGAGGCCCTGCAGGCCAGCTGTCACCCCACTGTCCTGTCCCCACCTCTCATACTCACTAAGGAGGCATCAAAATGGATGGGAGAACGGATGAGGGCTTCCCTCCCTCCCTCTGGTCACGGTTTGCTGGGAGCTCTGTGACTTGGTTTCTCAGGATTTTAAAGATACAACCGAAATGGTTCCAATGTCTGTGAAGGCTTTCCCAAACTGCTGGCTTTATTTTTAGCCCAAGAAGGTAGGGATCTCAACACAAGCCAATCAATGCCAGATTCTCAGTGAGGGGAATTTCTAGCTTGAGCAGGCACCAAAAGCCTACAGTCAAGACAGACCCTCCCTCCCCTGCCCCAAGTCAGTCGGACCATTGAGGCAGCTTCCTCCCTGGGCTGTTGCAAGTAGAAGCCAGCCCTGCAAGTGTGTGGTGGGGAAGAGATCAAACCTGGGGCAAGGGGGGCCAGGCCAGAAAGAGCAGTGGTAAATCCTTGTGGGGGACGGGGCACAGGAGCTGTGCAGAACAGCACAGAACTGGAGCCTCACTCTCCATCTCTTCAAAGGAGCGATGTGGTGAGAACAAAATGGTAGCAGCCAGCACACAGCCCAGGATCGGGAATGCACTGGACGTAGCTGCCCTGGGCTTGCATGGAGACATTTCTGGAATGGCACTGCGCTGGTACCTTGGGGACAACAGCTCTGCGGTGCTGGTAAGATGCAACAGCCCAGTGGTTAGAGTACCTGGGTTCTGGCCTTGACTCCTCCGAATAGCTCTGTAGCTCTGTGACCCAGGGCAGGTCAGTTCCCTGCTGGGACCCTTGGTTTCATTACCGGCAGAATCAGAAGTGCTACCCTTTCTTTTGGCAGTAGATCCTCTCTTCAAAGAAAACCTTTAACCAAACACAAAGGGCCAGACCTGGTGGCATGGTGCAGGACTGTAACTCCCAACCACTCAAGAGACTGAGGCAGGAGGAGCACAAGTTCAAGACCTGCCTGGATTACAGGGCAATTTATCAAGACCATGCCTCAAAATAAAAAGATAGCTGAGCCGGGCGGTGGTGGTGCACACCTTTAATCCCAAGCACTCAGGAGGCAGAGGCAGGCGGATCTCTGTTAGTTTGAGACCAGCCTGGTCTACAGAGCAATTTCTAGGACAGCACGGTTAGGGCTACCCAGAGAAACCCTGTCTTGAAAAACAAAACAAACAAACAAACAAAAAGATAGCGGAGATGGCTCCATGGTAAAGGTGCTTGCAACCAAGCCTGAAGAAATGTGTTTGATTCCTCGCTCCACATGGTAGAAGACAAGAATCTGCAAGTTATTCTCTGATTTCCACATGTGTTGTCACACACATGCGTGTGCGCGTGCACACACACAATGAATGGATAAAAATCTAACAAAAATTAAAACAAAAAGGTAGACAAGGGCTGGGGTTTCACCTCAGTGGTAGAGCACTAGCAAGCATGCCTAGCATTCATGAGGCGTTAGTTTTGACCCCCGTACTGCAAACAAATAAAAAATAAATATAACACACATAAAAACAGGTAGTTAGCAAATCCTTTAGAAATATACCACTTCTGCATTGTTGAAAGAGCCAATCCAGGAAGACCATATGTTTAACACAAAACTGGGGGAAAGAGTAGCCCAGCTGAGAGGCAGCCACAAGTTGGCCCCAGCACTCAGTACTGAGAGGGCTCTAGCAGACATTCCCTTTGTTTGCACTTGAAAACATTAAAGGGGGGCTGGAGAAATGGCTCAGTGGTTAAGAGTACTTCCAGAGGATCCAGGTTCAATTCCCAGAACCCACATGGCAGCTCACAACTATCTGAAGATCCAGTTGCAGGGGATCTGACACCTTCACACCAATGCACATAAAATAAAGTTAAATAAACCATAAAAAATATTTTTTAAAAAAAGAAAATATTAAAGGCAGCTTAGGTTATAGTCTTGAAGCTCTCCACTTAGGGATAAAGTTTGATTTGTGTGCCTTAGAGATGTAGGTACATTTTGACAGCTGCAGTGGTGCACACCTCTAGTCCCCAGCACTTGAGAGGCAGAGGCAGACAGAGCTCTGTGATTTCGGGGTCAGTCTGACCTACAGAGTGAGACCTTGTCTTTAAAGGGAAAAAGAGAAGAGGTGTGTATATCTTTAACCATTACTTCAAAAAATATTTAAAAATAAAATGTGACCTAGCACAGTGGGTCAAGCTTATAATCAGTACTCAGGAGGCTGAGGCAAGAGGCTTGACATGAGTTCAAAGTCAGCCTGAACTATATGGTAAAAACCTGTCTCCAAGATATAAAACAAGACTCCAAAGTCTGTAAACCCGAGATCCATCTCTTCAGAAACAGCATGGACACTCCTCAGCCCTAGCTCGAAGCACAACCCCCCTAGTGGCCACCCCACTAGCAGGTCCTAGCTCATCCAGAAGGTCCGAGGAAGGGCGCCCATCAACGGCGGCTGTTACACATTACCCCCGCACCCTTGGCCCCAGTCTCTCCCATCTCCTGAGCCATCTGGCCCTAGCTGGGCACACCTGGGTACTGCAGGGGAATGTCAATCTTGGGCCCAATGACGTAGTGGCCCTCCTCCAGGGTGTGAGCTGTCACTGTCGTCCACTGGCGGCAGGAGTGGATCAGCAGGATGTCGCGCTCACTGACGCCCTCAGCGTACTCCCCTGGGAGAGAAAGGAAGAGATGGAAAGAAGAGAAGAGGGAAGATTAGGAGAGGAAAAAAAAAGAAAAGATTGGTGACCCCCCCCCCCACATACACACCTCATCTGCAAATCCCTGCCTGGGGACTGCACCCCGTGATCCTTGCACTGGTCAGCAACACTGGGGGGCG
>NC_022029.1:45935262-45941883 GCF_000317375.1 Microtus ochrogaster
GGCCTCTGGGCTGTGAGTCCGGCGGGGAGGGGGCAGTAAGGGGCTGTCAGCTGTGGCCTCTGGGCTGTGAATCTGGCTTGAACCTCAAAGCTCTGGCTCCCTACGGGGCCTCCGCGACTATCGCATTCACAGCCTCTCATTCATCATTCCGCTGGAGTGTCTGCTGTCCCAGCCCAAGCTGGGGCTAGGGACTCCCAGTGGAGGAGGCTGAGCCAGCCAGCTTCTGCCCTCCAGGCGTGTTCAGGTCTCAGGAGGCTGGAGGAAGCAAGTTTGAGGCAGGGAGCTGAGGGCATGTAGGGACATGGGGGTGGCAGACATCAGGCTGGGGTGGGGTATGAGAGACTTTGCAGGATCCTTCCTAGTCAGTGCCCAGGCTAGACATGGAAAAGACAGAGAAGGGATCTGTCCCCTGTGGGTCCTGGCTATGAGAGCTCAGAAAGTCACTGTCGGCTCAGAATGGCAAAGCTCACACAAGCCCACTCCTGGATCTTTCAGAGAGACACTCTCTCCATCCACTGCCACAGAGTCTCATAGGCATGGGACCTCAAAGGACGGGGGAGTTAATCCTGAACACCCAGATCTCATCTTGGAAAGCAATTTCTCAAAGTCGGGATAGGATGTACAGGGGATTTAGGAAGCAGAATTGGGGAGGAGGAGGGAACCTAGGCTAAGGAAACCGGCACTGGGGCAGAGGTGCTGGAGTCGGGAGGGGTCTGAGCCCAAGAGGCTCCATCCCCAGCAACCGTTTCCAGGGGAAGCAGGACTAGCAGCCCAGCTTCCAGGAGACTGATGGGGCGTATCCTGGATGCAGCTGGTGGACACAGTGGGGGTGGGGATGTCTCCTGCCCAGCCCCCTCACACACACACACACACACCAAATTTTCTACCAGCCAAACAAATAGGAAATGGTTTGCTCTGACAGAGGGGGTTTCATAAAGCATGTCTGTATGGTGTGTATGAATGGGTGTGGTATCCAGGGCCTTCAAGGGAGGATCTTCCGCTCTGTGTGTGAGAATGTGTACGCCAGAGCATGCCAGGGGAGGTTTGTCTGTCTTCCTCCTCAGCTCTCTAGCCCCTGGACGAGATGAAGGTCTGCTCTCTCTCCAACACTTCCAGCTCTTTCTAGGCCCCACCCACTCTTCCATAGGGACACAGGCAGAAGCCACACTGGTTTACATACCAAGAGCCAGGGGCCACCATCACCAACAGTTCAAACGCTTGTCACCCAAACAGCAAAACTCAGTCTCAATATCGCACAGAGGGGCACTTCCTGAATGTATGCCCACGAGGGGACCTTCCAGGACACACCATTCCAAATATACATTCATACTCTAATGGTGACTTCAGTCATAACAACGCTGTCATAGACAGCTAGGCCATCACACACCATTGCGCATTCATTCATTCAGTGAATCAATGTCCACGATCTTTGTCCGGTCCTCTCCCAAAAGCCAGGAGCCCAGTGGAAGAGAGGAAATGTTGGTTATAATGGGACGCACAGGTGTGGCGGACAGCAGAGGGGGCCTAGCCTATACAGAAGGGCTCAGAAAAGAACTCAAAGAAAGAGGTGCCAAAGAGATGCGTGGGAAGTGAGCAGGAAGAACCTAGGACCGAATTTCCTATTCACAAGCAGACGCGGCCCAGCTGCAGTCTTGGGATCACATGCTGAGTGGTGAGCAAGGTCCAGCAAGAGTTGCCCTACCAGGTATTCCTGCCTAATGGACCCGAACACCAATGTCCCACAGAGCCTGCTTCAGCCTGCCTGGTACCCACTGTGCCCAGTTCTTGCTGTTGCCGGACAGAGGAAGGACTGCCAGTCCAAGAAGACAGCACAGGAGTCCCATTAGCATTCAGGGAAGCGAGTGTGCCAACGCGGGCCAAACCCCTATTCTTCTCACACACAAAACCCCCCGGCCTGGCTGCCAGCCCCGGCTCCCGCCCCTCCCCCAGGCAAACAGCTCCCCTTTCCCCCAACTCTACAGTTCTCTCGTTCTGTGCAGCCTTCAGGCTCTCCCAAATAAGGTCCCGGTTCCATCATCGGAATACCGGGAGACTGCTGGAGAAATAGGACGAGAGAGGGAGGGAGCGAGGGTCCTGTGCTGGGGGGGGGGACGCCTAAGGAGGCCCGCTCACTCAGGCCTCTCCTGAGGGTAGCCTATCCTTCACCAGAGGACCTTAGGATGCCAAAGGTCGGTTCAAGTCCCCCAAAAGGGACTAGCCGGTGATAGTAGGGAAAAGACACATAGAGGTCCAAGGGATGCAGGAGGATGAAGGTAAAGGCTGGAGACAAAGGGATCAAGGGGGTGCGGCCGGGGCAGGGGCCGACAAGCTCCAAGAAAGCGGGGTACACCGACGCATCAGCCCAGAGACTCAGCAGCGCTACTGGTTCCAGAGTGAACAGAAAACTTTCTCCCAGCCCTGCCTCCAGTTTCTAATCCTGTGCCCAGATGGGGCCAGAAAGCGCTCCCCGGGCTCGGGGGCTCCGGTTGTCCCGGGAGCTGCCCCAGAAGACAGGCAAGGCTCCCATTGCTGGGGACAGGGAGGGCAGGGACCGGGACCGAGTGCATCTCGTAATCCCGCCAGCTCCATCCGTGAGAGGTCCCGACGGTCCGTCCACCCCTCCCCCCTTCAACAACGTCCCGTCCCTGGGCACCCCGTACCTGGCCCGAGGCAGGCGAGCGTGGGCAGGCGGCAGCGGCTGACGATGAGGTCTAGAGGGAAAGCACCCATGCTCCAGCGAAGCCCGGCCAGCCCGGCCGCCAGCTTCTCCATGGCATCGGAGCTCTCCGGGAGCCGCCGTCACGGGGCCCCGACGGCCAGTCCCGCGCCGCTCGGGCTCCGCGCCCGCCGCCACCACCCGGGCCTTAGCAGCGCTCCCCGCCTGGCAGCCCGGCCGTGCTGCGGGAGTCACGTGGCCGGCCTCCTCCCACGGCCCCGGCCCCCGCCTCCATCCCCGCCCCGCGCCCCGCCCGCCAGGCCCGCGCCCGGGGAATGCCCAGGTGATGGTCGGCGACCGGGCTCTTGGGGTGGAGGGTGAGTGGGGGGAGAACAGGGTCGAGTGGGGCTCTGGCACGGTACCCTAGGTGTCCCCTTGTGCCAGGACTTCGTGGAGTCCGGATCCATCCCTGCTGCGGTACCCAATCGGCTACTCCAAACTGGCGGCTGGCTGCCCGGCGGCGAGGATGCTTAGACTGGGGAGGAGCAGAAAGGGCAGGTGGCACTTGGGATCTAAGTTGTCTCCGAATCCTTGTAAGAGTATTCTCCGAATCCGCCCCCGTTCCCCGGCGCCCCCATCCACTTTATAGATGGGGAAACCGATTCAGGCACCTGAGCGATTGGGGTCAGTAGCAGAACTTGGTTTTTCATCTACTCTTTCTTTTCTGCTTTCCTCATCAACCTTCATCCCGCTCCTGATGCAACTCAGGAGTTCCCTTGGGGAAGAAGCCTTGCCCAGAAGCTGTACTGGCCGTGGCCTCGCACCCAGCCTAGGGCTCGCTTCGCCTCGGTGTGTCTGCGGCGCCCTCTGCAGGGGCGGGTGGGTCGTAGCTGAATGCCCTCCAAGAAGAGGACCTTGATCCCTAGGCTGGTCCTTAAGAGGCTCCATGTACTCCGTGAACTCAAGAAATTTTCATGCGTGTATACACAAGTCCTTTTGTCTGATGCATCTGACATTTGACCTAACCTCAAAGGAAATGGCATCAGATAACACCTTTTTTATTTTGTTTTGGTTTCTTTGAGACAAGGCGCTCTCTGTCTCTGTCTTCTGCCTCTCTCTGTCTCTGTCTCTGTCTCTGTCTCTCTCTCTCTCTCTCTCTGTCTCTCTCTCTCTCTCTCTCTCTGTGTGTGTGTGTGTGTGTGTGTGTGTGTGTGTGTGTGTGAGTGTGTAGTCTATGTTGGCTCATTCTTGTGTTCTCCCGCCTTAACATCCCGGAGCACAATGGGCATTACAGCCCTGAGCCAGTGTCAAGAGCAGAAACCCCATTCCCCTGCGTTTTCCTTTCATTTTTTTTTTCATACCCAGGGCCTGGCACATGCTGAACAAGGGCCCTACCACTGAGTTATATCACCAGCCCTCTTTCACTTTTGGTCTTCAGGCAATACTCAATAAATTGCCCAGGCTGGTCTTGAACTTCCTGCCTAGCACAGCCAGCCTTTGAACTTTCAAGCCGCAGTCCCCCGAGCAGCTGGGATCATAGGCTTGTGAGGTCACGCTGTAGAGAAACAAAGTCTGCCAACAACTTCCTGTGCCCAGTGGATGGGTACCATTACCCACCTGGACCCAGTCACCATCTTCACCTGTAGCCCCCCGCCCCTAACTCTTCTGTGGTTCCCCGACTTTTCCAGCCTCCACTTCCCAGGGACCACCAAATGGGCACTGAGAATGCATCCAGATCATCGTCAAGAGCAACAAGTGCTTTTAACTGCCAAGCCATCTCTCCAAACCCAATTAACGTAATTTTAAAAACAAAAGCATTTGTCAAGTATTATTTTCTAGAAATATTTTAAAGGGGGCAGAGCAGACAAAAGGTGGAGCCATGAAAGTTATTACTTTTCTACCTGGTGAAGGGTCTCTTGAAGAGTGTGACCATATGTTTTGCTTGTTTGTTTGTGTCTTGTTTGTTTGTTTGTTTGTTTGTTTGTTTGTTTCGAGACAGGGTTTCTCTGTGTAGCTTTGGAGCCTTGTCCTGGAACTCACTTGGTATCCCAGCCTAGCCTCAAACTCACAGAGATCCACCTGCCTCTGCCTCCCTAGTGCTGGGATTAAAGGCATGTGCCACTATTGCCCCGTGGTTTTATTTTGTTTTCGTTTTTTATTCTTTCTTTCTTTCTTTCTTTCACTTTTTATTTCTTTGTTTGTCTGTTGTTGTTGTTGTTTTGTTTTGTTTTCGAGACAAGGTTTCTCTGTATATCTTTGATTGTCCTGGAACTCACTCTGTAGACCAGGCTGTCCTCAAACTCACAGAGATCCACCTCCATCTGCCTCCTGAGTGCTGGGATTAAAGATGTGAGCGACCAAATCACCACATCTTGAGTAACAAATTCCTCAGAGATTGAAACATTTTATACTGCAGGGAAACTCTTTAAGCAAGAAGGTAAACAATTCAAAGGAATGTCAGGAAATCCCTGAAACTGACTGGGCTCACTAGGCCCCTCCCCAGAGCCAAACTTCAAAAAGACTCAGACCAACTGCTTGGAAGAAGCCAAACCAGCTGAGGTTTAGACCAACTGAGGCACCTGGTGAGCTGCTGCAGGCTGTGCAGTGTGCTCTGGATTCCCAGTGTAGTGAGCTGTCACCCATGCTGGGGTGGCTTTGGTGATGCAGCTGTCTTTGAGTCATTTCTGCTCCTATAAGTAACTCCTCACTCAGACTCCTGTAAGTAACCCCAATAAAACTTTTGGTTCATCAAGCTAAACATTGGTGATATCTAGAGTTAGGTCTGTCCTGGGCTCCCTGAGTAGATTTATATGTGTGTGTTGGGTCTCCCCAGGAAAAGGTTCGTCACACGACACCGTATGGCAGTTTGTGGAGTAAAGGCCAGGCCAACAGGTGTAACCTCGACTCCAGAAAGCAGATGTGAAGGGCCATGTGGTCACCTGACTGCCTACCCCTGGATGGAGGTGTCACGTCTGTGGTATCATTTTCATACACGTCCCTGTCTGTGCAGAACGCTCAGATATTCCAAGTGCACAGCCTGAAGTCTGGCGTCAGCCATTTTTCCAGTGACATATGGTCCCTTTAAGTAAGAAAGTCATGAATTCACATTCTGAGAGCTGGGAGGCTCACTCTTCAGGATGCAGTATTGCTTCTTAGCCTTTTCAGTGAGCAGAACCAAAGACATGGGAGTGTGTGTATGTGTGTGTTTAGTGTGTGTTTATATGAGTATGGCTTTGTGTGTGGAGTGTGTCTGTGTGTATGCGTTATTTGAATGCAGGACTTTGCACACGCTAGATAAGTGATAGATCACTCAGCCACATCACTATGGAATTCAGGATGACCAGGACCTTGCTAAGTAGTTGAGAATTACCTTGAATTTCTGATGTAGCAAGAATTACCTTAAATCCCTGATCCTCCTACTTTTCCCTGGTGCTATATATGAATCTAAGAGCGCAACATCATGCCCAGTTTTTTGTGGGGTTAGGCATTAAACCCAGGTCTTTGCAGTTTCGAAGGAAGCCCTCTACTATCTAATTCCATCCTCAGCCTTAACGTCAGGTTTTAAGAAAGGAATGTAAGCTGTTCGTGGTAGTGCATGTCTTTGATCCCAGCACTTAGGAGGCATGAGCAATCAGATCTCTGTGAGTTCCTGGTCAACATAGTTCCAAAACAGCCAGAAAGACTTTGAATCAAAAAATAAAAAAAAAAAAATCTGGGTGGTGGTGACATATTCCTTTGATTAGCAGAGGCAGGCTAATCTCTGAGAGTTCAAGACGAGCCTGTTCTACAGACAGCCAGGACTACACAGAGAAACCTTGTCTTGAAAAACCAAGAGAGAGAGGTAACTAGGCGCCTATTCAGAGGAGTTTTTGTCATATTTTAATTTCTTATAAGGAAGGAAATGTTAGAGTCACAAGGAGGACTAGGGATCCAATCTTTTTTTTCAGTGTCAAAATCTGTTATTA
>NC_022029.1:45943193-45983873 GCF_000317375.1 Microtus ochrogaster
TTATGTTGAGGTCTTTGATCCATTTGGACTTGAGTTTTGTGCATGGTGATAGATATGGGTCTATTTTCATTTTTCTACATGTTGATATCCAGTTATGCCAGCACCACTTGTTAAATATGCTTTATTTTTTCCATTTGATATTTTTTGCTTCTGTATCCAAGATCAGGTATTCAAAGATGTGTGGATTGATATCCGGGTCTTCTATTCGGTTCCATTGGTCCTTCTGTCTGTTCTTATGCCAGTACCAGGCTGTTTTCTCTGTAGTAGAGTTTGAAGTCAGGGATTGTGATGCCTCCAGAAGTTCTTTTATTGCACAGGATTGTTTTGGCTATCCTGAGTTTTTTGCTTTTCCAAATGAAATTGAGTACTGAGTACTGTTCTTTCAAGGTCTTTGAAGAATTTTGCTGGAATTTTGATGGGCATTGTGTTCAATCTGTAGATTGCTTTCGGTAAGATTGCCATTTTTACTATATTAATTCTGCCTACCCAAGAGCATGGGAGATCTTTCTACTTTCTGATGTCTTCTTCGATTTCTTTCTTCAAAGATTTGAAGTTCTTGTCACACAAGTCTTCCACTTGTTTGGTTAGAGTTACTCTGAGATATTTTATGCTATTTGTGGCTATTGTGAAGGGTGTTGATTCTGATTTCTTCCCCAGCCCTTTTATCATCTCTGTACAGGAGGGCTACTGATTTTTTGAGTTAATCTTGTATCCTGCTACATTGCTGAAAGTGTTTATGAGTTGTAGAAGTTTCTTGGTAGGGTTTTTGGGATCACTTATGTAAACTATCATATCATCAGCAAACAGTGAGAGTTTGACTTCTTTTCCAATTTGTATCCTCTTGATCTCCCTTTGGTGTCTTATTGATCTAGCTAGGACCTTAAATATTGAATAGATATGGAGAGAGTGGACAGTCTTGTCTTGTTCCTGATTTCAGTGGAATCGCTAGGAGTTTCTCTCCATTTAGTTTGATGTTGACTGTTGGCTTGTTGTATATTGCCTTTATTATGTTTAGGTATGGTCATTGTATTCCTGCTCTCTCCAAGACCTTTATCATGAAGAGATGTTGTATTTTGTCAAATGCTTTTTCGGCATTTAACGAGATGATCATGTGGTTTTTATTTTTCAGCTTGTTTATATGGTGGATTACGTTGACAGATTTTGTATGTTGAACCATCCCTGCATCTGTGGGATGAAGCTGACTTGGTCATGGTAGGTGATAGTTCTGATGTGTTCTTGGATTTGATTTGCTAGTATTTTATTTAGTATTTTTGTATCAATGTTTATGAGTGAGATTGGTCTGTAATTCTCTTTCTTTTTTAATATTTATTTATTATGTATACAATATTCTGTCTGTGTGTATGCCTGTAGGCCAGAAGAGGGCACCAACCTCATTACAAGATGGTTGTGAGCCACCATGTGGTTGCTGGGAATTGAACTCAGGACCTTTGGAAGAGCAGGTAATGCTCTTAACCTCTGAGCCATCTCTCCAGCCCCTGTAATTCTCTTTCTTAGTATTATCTTTCTGTGGTTTGGGTATCAGGGTAATTGTAGCCTCATAAAAAAGAGTTTGGCAATATTCCCTCTGTTTCTATTGTGTGGAATAATTTGAGGAGTATTAGTTTTCGTTCTTCTTTGAAAGTCTTGTAGAATTCTGAGCTTTTGTGTTTGTGTTGGTGTAGTTATCTTCCTTGGTTTGGAGTTTTCCTTCTAGTGTTTTGTGTAGGGCTGGGTTTGTGGCTAGGTATTGGTGAAATCTAGATTTGTCATGGAATATTTTGTTTTGTCCTTCTATGGTGATTGACAGTTTGCTGGGTATAGTAGTCTGGCTGGCATCCGTGGTCTCTTCATGTCTGCATAATGCATGACCATGACCTTCTGGCTTTCATTGTCTCCACTGAGAAGTCAGGTGTAATTCTGATAGGTCTACCTTTATATGTTACTTGGCCTTTTTCCTTTGCAGCTCTTAATATTCTTTCTTTACTCTATATGTTTAGTGTTTTGATTATTATGTGGTGAGAGGACTTTTTTTGGATCCAGTTTATTTGGTGTTGTGTAAGCTTCTTGTATCTTCATAGGCATATCTTTCTTAAGGCAGGGAAAGTTTTCTTCTATGATTTTATTAAATATTCTGTGCCTTTGAGTTGAACTTCTTCTCCTTTTCTATACCTATTATTCTAAGATTTGGCCTTTTTATGGTGTCCCATATTTCATGGATATTTTGGGTTAAGCTTTTGTTAGATTTAATGTTTTCTTTAACTGATGAGTCTATTTCCTCTATTGTATCTTCATATCAAGGTCATTTTAATTAAGTCCTGAAATCTTTTTAAAGGCAGTGTCTCCCTGTGTAGTCATGTTCAAAAGTGGCCTCCCCACCTGTGCTTCCCAAATGTTGGAATTACAAACACGTATTATCATGCCCAGCTTTTTTATTTGCACGTGGCTGCCTTCATGCATGCATCTGTGTCTGTGTGTGCACGCATGCCACAGCACACATGTGGTGGTCAGAAGACAACTTTTAGGGTTGATTCTCTCCTAAAGGGTTGGCTTGAGGCTTAACAAGAGAACGAGATGACAAGAGCCACACTGAGGCCGGAAGGTAAAGCTTTTGTTTAAAGCAGGAACTGCCAGTCTCCAAGAGAACAGCAGTGCCAAAAAGGAAATTGGGGTTTTATAGGGTGACTTCAGTTGGGCAGGAGAGTGACAGGAGGACATTAAGGAAAAAGGAACTGTCTCAGGCAACAGGAACTGCAGTAAGCAAGTTTGCAGTGGAGAGGGGATTCTGGTCATGAGGCCACCAGCAGGGATCAGCAGGCTTCTGAGACTTACAAGACATTCCGGTTCCCTTTCCTTGAAGGAACCAGGTCCCCCACAGGTTGTTCATCTCAGTGTCTTAGGTGACTCCGTCAGGCTCATGTGTCAATATTGTCACGTGTGGCGCCATCTCCCTGGCTCTTGAGACACATGTAAACTGAGACTTCATTATCATCTCATGACTCTCATGATTTATTTAAAGAAATATTTATTATGTATACAATGTTCTGCCTGCATGTATACCTGCAGGCCAGAAGAGGGCACCAGATTGCATTACAGATGGTTATGAGCCAGCATGTGGTTCCTGGGAATTGAACTCAGGCCTTCTGGAAGAGCAGCCAGTGCTCTTAACCACTGAGCCATCTCACCAGCCCTCATGGCTTGCTTTTAAATTGAGTTGCTCTTTTCAAAAGTTTCATGATTTTAAAAATTTCTCACATTATTTCCCAGTGAAATGCTTCATGCTAGTGGTCTTCCAGAGCTCTCAGAATGACACTTGCCTTCCAGTTACTTCAGGTGAACTTGGCATCTTGGGCCTCTGTGACAGCAAATTCGTGGTTATCTGACATGAATCTAGCCGATGAGTTGGTGAAGGACCCAGCAGGTTGCCTTTGTTGACCTAGACTGACACCTAGTGGATGCACCAAGGTAACCAATCTTTGACAGGCTGTTCTACCGCAAGAAGTGCTGAGACAGGTACCAGTGAGAACCACACTCGGGAGGCAGAGGCGGGTGGATCTCTGTGAGTTCGAGGCCAGCCTGGTCTACAAGAGCTAGTTCCAGGACAGGCTCCAAGGCTACACAGAGGAACCCTGTCTCCAACCCCCTACGCCAAATTAAACTATCAAACTAGAAGAAAACATAAATAAGGATCTAAACAGCCTCGTGCTGGGGGATGACTCCTTAAGATAACATGATGCCAAAAACTTAATTCAGAAAAGGAAAAAATTGTGGAGTTAGCTAGGGGGCTAGAGAGTTGGCTCCATAGTTAAGAGTACTGGCTATTTTGTTAGAGGACTTGGGTTCTATTCCCAGCACCTACATGAAAGCTCACAATTTTCTGCAACTCCAGCTCCAGGGAATCCAATGCCCTCTTCTGGCTTTGGAGGCGCCAGGCACACATATGGAATATAGATATATGCAGGCAAAACTCCCATATATGTTATCTATAAAAATATATATTTAACATATGTATTTAAATAAAAGAGTTTACTTTTCTATTTTGTTTTGTATTTGAGGTAATTCATTTATTTTTATTTTGTTCTTGGTTTTTCAAGAGAGAGTTTCTCTGTGTAGCCCTGACTGTCCTGAACTGACACTGTAGACCAGGCTAACCTCAAATTCACAACTCCACCTGCCTCTGACTTCCAAGTGCTGGGATTAAGGGCATGCACCACCACTGTCTGTCAAGGATTAGATTGAAAACTATCAATATAATGGGACTGGAGCGATGGCTCAGTGGTTAAGAGCACTGGATGCTCTTTCAGGGGACCCAGGTTTGGTTCCCAGCACCCACATGGCAACTCATGTTCCTCACTTGACATGGTGAAGACAGCAAAGAACTCCAGATGTCCAGATGCTAAAGTCCTGGTGAAGTCATTTAAATCAGGAGAGGAAGTAGAAAGGGGGGGAGGGAATGGAATCATTCTCACCCCAGAAACAAAAACCCCACAACACAGACAAATATAATCAGATGAAAACAAATTTGCCCATTGCTCTGCCTGGTTTGTGATTGTCACAGTGCCTGCCACCACCAAGCAGGGGAACCTGGAGGTAAGGGCAAAAGAAGATAGCAGCTACCAACCTTGGATGTCCTGCTCTAGTCTTTCCTGGAAATTTCCAGAGCTAGAGGAGCCCTCCTTCACAGTCATCTTCATAGGACCAGACAGCTGATAGGATGTCTTCCTTTGGCCTTGTCTTTTGGGTCACAGTTCTAGCCTCACAGGCAACACCGAAACACAGCCCAGAACCGCTGTGAAGTCACACCTTTAATCCCAGCATACCTTTGTCTTTGTCTTCCTCTCTCTACCAAGACAGGGCATAGTGCTATCTACACACACACACACACACGTAACGCCAACGGAGGTAGAGGCAGGACAATCGAGCTCAAGGGCTACACTGAGACCTCATTTCAAACAAACAGAAGACAGCTGTAAGTCTGGTCAAAAGCCTGTGGCTATGATGGGGGAGGGTATCAGTCTCGAGGGAACCTACTGCTGCTCTGTGAGATGACATATTGTCCAGCTGCCTTCCAAAGATCCGTGTCTATACCCCAGTAGACAACAATGCAGGGACTCATGATGGGACGAAGTGCCAAGAATAAGTGACCATTGAACATTCAGCCACGAATGGGACAGCTACACCAGCCTCCCACACCTCCCAATGGTTCTCAGGGACCATTACAAAAGATGGGGACAGAACGAGTGTGTGAGCCAGAGGACGAGATGGGGCTGTGGTCCTCACGAACTCAGCTGTTGTCACCTGTACATTCTGGTGTGGTTGGAAGAGGGTCTCATGAAGCTCCATCCCCAGCTGAGAAGCTACTGGCAGTTAATGGTTATTAAGTATGGAGAGCTTAAATGATGCTCTTACAATAAACAAATAGCAGCTATGATAACGAGGGCAGGGAACGTGTGCAGTTATAAATGTGTTCCGGCTCTAAAGGGATGTGTGTACAGGTGTGCATCCCCAGACTCATAAAGATGTGTGACTTAGCCGGGCGGTGGTGGCGCACACCTTTAATCCCAGCACTTGGAGGCAGAGGCAGGCGGTGAGTTCGAGGCCAGCCTGGTCTACAAGAGCTGGTCCCAGGACAGGCTCCAAAGCTACAGCAAAACCCTGTCTCGAAAACAAAAACAACAAAAAAAAGATGTGTGACTTGTCTTCTATTCTAGTTTGCTTCCTGTTGCAGGGATAAACCAGTGATTAAAACAATATGGAAAGGGAAGGGTTTATTTTAGTTTTACAAGCTATAGTCCATCCTTGAGGGGATCCAGGTGGGAACTGAAGGCAAGAACCTGGAGGCAGGAACTTGAAACCGGAGGTGTCTCTCCTGCCTGTCAGTTCCTGGATAGCCACTCTGAGGCTTAATATTAAGTACATACTGTTGGGTCTATTAGCTCTGGATTATTAATTACTAGCTCTTACAACTTAAATTAGCCCATTTCTTTTATTCTTTATTTTATATTTTACCACTAGTCTCATTGCTTGTTACCTAACATCTTGCTTCTCCAGTGGCTCCTCACGTCTCCTCAACTCCGCCCTTTTTCTCCCTGTATCTCTTTTGGATTTCCTGCCTCTGACTCTATTCTGTCTGGCTATTGGCCAAATCAGCTTCTTTATTAACTAATGGTAATAAAACATATTCACAGCAGACGGAGAGACATCCCACATCAGAAACTGAAGGCAGGAACTGAACCAGAACAAGAGAATTCTGGGAAGAGGAAAGTTCAGTTCTCAGTTGTCATCCAGAGACAGAGGAAAGAAGAGGAGAATGCCTTACCAACAAAGGTACCAAGCCACGTGGCTAAGACAGGCAAGAATTATGGGCTAATATAAGTTATAAGAGTTAATAAGCCCGATGTAATAGATCAATCAGTTTATAATTAATGTAGGGCTCTGTGTGTTTATTTGGGACTAAACAGATGTGGGACATGGTGGAACAGAAACCTCTGCCAACAAGAGGCCTTGTTTTAAATTTTTTCAATTAATTAATTAAAATTTTTTTCAAGAGGCTGGGTGATGGCTCAGTGGTTAAGAGCACTGGCTGCTCTTCCGGAGGTCCTGAGTTCAAATTCCTAGCAACCACATGGTGGCTCACAGCCATCTCTAGTGGAATCTGATGCCCTCTTCTGTGGTAAAGCTGTCCATGCAGATAGAGTGCTCATAAATAAAATAAATAAATCTTTTTTTAATATTTATTTATTTATTATGTATACAATATTCTGTCTGTGTGTATGCCTGCAGGACACCAGACCTCATTACAGATGGTTGTGAGCCACCATGTGGTTGCTGGGAATTGAACTCAGGACCTTTGTAAGAGCAGGCAGTGCTCTTAACCACTGAGCCATCTCTCTAGCCCCAAATAAATAAATCTTTAAAAAGTATTTTGAGACCAGAGCCACATGCATGCCAGACAAATGCTCTACCACTAAGCCACGCCCTCTGTGCCCTGCCTCAGTTGTTGGCAGGACCTCTCACTGACCCTGAGCACGGCATATGGCTTTCGAAGGTGTACTAGAGATGGACTTGGGCCACTGTGCTCAAGCAGTAAGCGCTTCACAGACTGAGCCATGTTCCCAGCTCCTCTCCCTTCTTCCTGGATACCATGTGCTGAGCCATCTCGCTGGCCCACTGTTGTCTTCCATATCTATAGTCTCGGGCTGGAGCTCCATGTTGGAGCCTTGCTGCCCATGCACGCCAACTCCAGGCGTGGCTCAGCAGTTAGGGAACTTGCCGCAGAGGTTACATTCAATCCCTGGAGTCATGTGGCGGAAGGAGAGAACTGACTCCCACAAGTGGTCCTCCAGCTTTGACAGTGACATGGGTACAGACTGAGTCAGAGAAAAGGTAAGAACATTCCAAGAAAACAATAACAAAACTCCTTTTCTTGCAGTTCTGAAATGCCATAAAGACAGTTCTTGGCATAGGTAATCTTCTAGGTTATTTGTATGTATGTGTAGTGTGTATGTGTGCTGTATGTGTGTGTGTTGTGGAATATTATTTTAAGATGTGTTAACATCTGGGCAGTGGTGGCACACGCCTTTAATCTCAGCACTAGGGAGGCAGAAGCAGATGGATCTCTGTGAGTTTGAGGCCAGCCTGGTCTACAGAGCTAGTTCCAGAATAACTAGGACTGTTACACAGAGAAACCCTGTCTTGTGGGGAAAAGAAGATGTGTTGCATTTGTTTAACTCTGTGAAGCTGTGCTATTTTGCCTGTCTAAAACACCTGATTGCCGGGTGGTGGCGGCGCACGCCTTTAATCCCAGCACTTGGGAGGCAGAGGCAGGAGGATCTCTGTGAGTTCGAGACCAGCCTGGTCTACAAGAGCTAGTTCCAGGACAGGCATCCAAAACCACAGAGAAACTCTGTCTCGAAAAACAAAAAACAAAAACACCTGATTGGTCCAATAAAAAACTGAACGGCCAATAGTAAGGCAGGAGAAATGACAGTGGGACTAGCAGGCAGAGAGAATAAATAAAAGGAGAAGAGGAGAGAAAAGGAAGGAGGAGCAAGAGAACAAGGCGAGGAGGATGCTAAGGGCCTACCCAGCCAGCCAGAGTAAGAGGAAAGTAAGGTACAGACGTAAGAAAAGGAAAAGGCAAAAGATAGACAGGACAATTTAAGTAAAGCTGGCTAGAAACAAGCCAAGTTAAGGCTGGCCATTTATAAGTAATAATCAGCCTCCATGTGCGAGTTGTTTGGGAGCTGGGTGGCAGGGCCCCCAAAGAGTAAAACAAAAACAGAAAACAAAAAACTACATGTGTGTGGTGTGAGTGCCATGTCTTTCTCATCCTGAAACTAATGTCCCTCAACTCTTTCATTTTTACGTTGCTGTCACAGAATACCACAGACTGGGTAATTTATATAGAAACAGAAATGTATTCTCAGTTTTGGAGACTGGGGACTCGAGTTCCAGGCGAAGCTGTCCAGCTGTTTCCTCAAGTGGTGGAAAGCAAAGAGAAAGTTCTCTTCAACCTTGTTCCCTTTTGTAAGGGAGGCCCAGCGCCCACAACCTAATACCCTCTTAAAGGGCCCGCCTCGTCACCTCAGACCATAGCACACCGCCTGCTTTCCTCCCTATTTCCAGCTGCTGCTCGTTTGTCTGTTGGTGTTCTGAGACAGGGTTTCTCCATGTAGCCCAGGCTATTCTGGAACTTGCTCTGTAGACCAGACTGGGCTCAAACTCAAAATCTGCCTGCCTCTGCCTCCTGTATGCTGGAATTAGAGGCGTGCGCTCCCACGCCTGGCTCCTAGCTACTCAAATTTTAACCTTTAATTTCATCTTTGCTTTCTCATTTAAAGTTGCATCTATGTATGTATGGCATATCTACACGTGAGTACACACGTCATGGCGTGCATCTGGATGATTTCTTCTTCCACCGTGTGAGTCCCAGGTGTCAAACTCAGGTTGTCAGACTCGGTGCAGACATTCTTACCTGCTTTACCCATGTAGCACCTCACCCTTTGGCTTCCTTCCTGTTCGTTAGATTTACTCTTTTCCGTTAGCATGAAGAACTGACCAGGATGGGGCTGGTGGTGCATACCCTGTAATCCCAGTATTTGGGAGGTGTGGCTTAGCTGGCAGAGTGCTTGTCCAACTTGATACACATACCCTAAATCCTCAAGGTGTTGGTTTTTATATAAATAATACATATACTACTTCTCTAACTTTATGTGAATTGGTGTAAGGTGTCAGGTCCTCTAGAACTGGAGTTACAGACCATTGTAAGCTGCCATGTGGGTGCTGGGAATTGAACCCAGGTCCTCTTAACCGCTGAGCCATCTCTCCAGCCTCTTCCTTCAAAGTGTTTAAGGCAGTGGTTCTTAACCTGGGGACCAAACAACCCTTAGGGGTCACCTAAGACCATCAGAAAACACACTATTTACATTACAATTCATAACAGTAACAAAACCACTGTTATGAAGTAGCAACGAAAATCATTTTATGGTTGGGGTCACTGCAACACGAGAGACTGTATTAAGTCACAGCATTGGAAGGTTGAAAACTGCTGGTTTAAGGGAAATGTTTCATTGAGAACTGGGCATTGAAACCGCAGTTCCCAAAATGACCACCAGGTGGCAAACTGGCTTTATGGTTAATTTTATAGTCCCCATATCTACCCAGCCTACCCCACAGTGACAAGACCCGGTCAATTCAGAAAAACTGGAGTTATGAGTCTTGTGTGTCAAGCAAGGAATTCTCAGAACTGAAGAATATTTCCACTTGAGCCGGGCGATGGTGGCGCACGCCTGTAATCCCAGCACTCGGGAGGCAGAGGCAGGCGGATCTCTGTGAGTTCAAGGCCAGCCTGGTCTACCAAGGGAGTTCCAGGACAGGCTCCAAAGCTACAGAGAAACCCTGTCTCTAAAAACCAAAAAAAAAAAAAAAAAAGAATATTTCCACTTGATTGGGTCTAATAGAAAGGGACTTTCTAGATCACCCTTTATCTTTCTAGATCACCCTTTATTTTACGTTTATCTTTTTTTAATATTTATTTATTATGTATACAATATTCTGTCTGTGTGTATGCCTGCAGGCCAGAAGAGGGCATCAGACCCATTATAGATGGCTGTGAGCCACCATGTGGTTGCTGGGAATTGAACTCAGGACCTTTGGAAGAGCAGGCAATGCTCTTAACCACTGAGCCATCTCTCCAGCCCCCTTTACGTTTATCTTGAGTGTGTGCATAAATGCATACAAGTGAATGCCTAGTTCAGAGGACAAACTTTAAGAGTTGGTTATTTCCCTCCAACTTGTGAGTCTCAGGGATCAAACTCGGGTCATAAGATTTGGCAGCAAGCACCCTTACCCGTTGAGCTGTCCCACTGGCCCCTTTAGAGATAAGGGCACTGAGTCAACTAATTTGTCAAGCAACTGGCAGGAGTTAGCCTGACCAGACTGCAGCTTGGATTTTAAAGTTCTTTTTGAGTTATAATTGAAGCTACATTAAAAGAAATGCAAGCAGGGTGCAGGGACTTGTGCTCACGGCCTCAGCTATTTGGGTGGCTGAGATGGAAGGGCGATTTGAGTGTAAGAATCCAAGGCCAACCTGGGCAGCCTGACGAAGTGGTGCACGTCTGTAATCTCACCACAAATGAGCTGGAGGAGAGATCAGGAATTCAAGTGGCTACACAGTGAGTTCAAGGCCAACCTGGGCTACATACGACACTGTCTCAAGGGAATATATGTGTGTGTGTGTGTGTGTATATATATATGCTGTGCTTTTTTTTTATTGTCAACTTGATATAACCTCGAGCCACCTGGAAAGAGCACCTTAGGTTGGTCTAGGGGAATGTTTGTGGGAGTTGTCTTGATTTTAGATGGATGGAGGTGGACAAACTCCATTGTAGGTGACACCATTCTCTAGGCAAGGGATCCTGAACCACATAAAACAGAAGAAAGCTAGGTGAGAATAAAAAAGCCAGCGGGCAACATGGATATACTTACTCATTTCTCTTTGCCCTTGACTGGCCATGATGTGACTGACTAGCTGCTGGCCTTTCTGCCCCGACTACCCTCAGTGGTGGACTGCAATCAGGAATGCTAAGGACAAAATCTAAGGACAGTTAACTGAAACTGAGGACGTCACAGCGCCTGCCAGATGACACGCAGGCTACGGTGTGCTTTCCTCAATGGCAGCCATGGAGAAACACCGCAGGCCAGCCCTTCCCAAACCAATGCAGGCCACACTCATTTAGGCTGTTGCTTAAACTTGGGCTCTAGTTGTATTGAGACTCTATATTTCACACCCCCTTTTTTCTAGAAGGGAGGGGGGACCAAGCCTGGGACCTTCACTCTACCACTTAGGGCATGCCTATCCCTAAGATTTTCCTTAGGACTCTCTTCCTTCTTTCATTTTGTGATGGAGACAGGCAGTTTATTGAAGAAACAGCATTCTCCAGAATGGGAGTGGGCTCTAGAGAGTTGGGACTGGGCAGAGGCTCAAGAGCAAGCCTGTTTCTAACAAGCTCCTAGGAGGTCCCAAGGCATGTAATTTGAAGGCCAGCTCATGAACTTGGCTGCCTAGGGGGACTCACAAAGGAAGTTAAAACAAAACAAATAACAACAACAAAAAAAAATCCATACAGCTAGCACCTGAGTCTCAACCCAGCATTCTTCTTCAGATGGGCTGGGTATAACTGTGTGTCTGTTTGCGTATTTTGTTCTTTCTTTAAAGATTTATTTATTTTGCATACAATATGCTGCTGGCATGTATCCCTGCAGGCCAGAAGAGGGCACCAGATCCCATTACAGATGGTTGTGAGCTACCATGTGGTTGCTGGGAATTGAACTCAGGTCCTCTGGAAAAGTAGCCAGTGCTCTTAACCTCTGAGCCATCTCTCCAGCCCATATTTTGTTCTCGTTTGACTGGTTTTAAGCCAGTGTCTCATGTAGCCCAGGCTGTCCTTGAACTGGCTCTGTAGCCAAGGGTACAGGCATTCACCATCACACTTGGTTTATGGGGTTCTGAGAATTGAGTTCAGGACTTTGTGCATGGAAGACAAGCACTTTACCAAGCTGCATTACCAGTCATGGATGGGCATTAAACTGACTTTTATACCAGGGAGTGGCTCAGTTACTTTTCTATTGCCACACTAAGACACCAAAGCAACTTTTTTTTTTTTTTTTTTGGTTTTTCGAGACAGGGTTTCGCTGTAGTTTTAGACCCTGTCCTGGAACTAGCTCTTGTAGACCAGGCCGACCTCGAACTCACAGAGATCTGCCTGCCTGTGCCTCCCAAGTACTGGGATTAAAGGTGTGCGCCACCACCGCCCGGCCTGACCAAGGCAATTATAAAACAAATTAGAGTCCATGGCCATCATCATGGGAAGCATGGCAGCAGGCACGGCCCTGGAGCAGTAGTTGAGTTTCCATATTTGATTCACAGCATGAGGTAGAGAGCTAACTGGGAATGGTGTGGGCTTCTGAGATCTCAAAGGACACCACAGTAACACACTTCCTTCCCTAAGGCTACAGCCCCTGGTCCTTCCCATAAACCTCTACCAACTGGGCACCAAATATTCAGCTCTCGACTGCTGGAATTAAAGGTGTCTTCCACCACTGCCCAGCTTCCAAATGCTAAAGGCATTCCTGTTTCATTTGCTGCCTTTTTCTTCTCATTACAATGCAATTACGGGAGAGGCTGGGTCAAAAGTCCTGCGAACTCTTGCCAACTTGGGTTTAGATTAATGTGGTTTGATCTGTTCCTGTCCTCCTGCAATGTGGCATTTGGAAGCAGACTAAACATTTGATATTCCTGGCCTGGCTTCGCAAGAAGTGTCTACTGGGCCAGTGAGGTGCTCAGTGGGCAGGTAAAAGAGCTTTCCACCCAGCTTGATGACCTGAGTTTGATCCCCAGGACCCACAAGAACTGACCTACGAAAGATGTCCTCTGGTTTCCATGTCATGCTGTGACACACTGGCATGCGCACACATAAACATATACAAATAACAGATTTTTAAAAAGTATTTATTGGCATGTACACACAAATAAATGTAATGACTTTTTTTTTTTTAAAAAAAAAAAGTCTTTATTGTACTGCCCAAGAGGGGAAGGAAGGATTATAGAAGCCAGAGGGGTCAAGAACATGGCCCACAGAATCAACTAAGCAGGGCTCATAGGGGTTCACAGACTGTACTAACAATCAAGAAGCCTGTATGGTCTGACCCAGGTCCTCCGCATATATGCTATGTTTGGTGTTCTTGTAGGGCTCCCAGCGGTGGGAGTGGGGACTGTTTCTGACTTCTGTCAGCGTTTAGGACCCTTTTCCTCCTACTGGGTTGCCTAGTGCAGCCTTACTATGAGGAGAAGAGCCTGGACGTGCTGGGACTTGATATAGCATGTCTGGTTGACATTCCTGGGAAGTCTGCCCTTTTTTGAGGGAAACAGGCTTGGATCTAGGAGAGAGGAGGGGTAGGGGAGGGTCTGGGAGGAGAGGGAGGAATATAATATACAAGAATTAAAAGAAAAACAGTTTATTGTAGGGACTGGGGCTATAGTTCAGTTGGTAAAGTGTTTGCTTATCTTGCACGAAATGGGTTTGATCCCAGTACTGCTTTACAAAAACGAAAAAGGGACTAGAGAGGCGGCCTGCAAGTTAAGGGTGCTTGCTGCTCCTGCAGAGGCCCCTAGCTCAGTTCCCAGCACGCACATGGCGGTTCACAGTCTCCTGTAACTAACTGCAGCTCCAGATCTGATGTTCTCCTGTGACTTCTTCAGGCACCCACATGCATGGGCACATACAGATCCATACAAATTAACAAACAGAAACAAACAGGTGTGGCTTTTGTGTATAATCTCAGCAACCCTCCCACCCTGACCCCAACTTCTGCTGTAGCACCTCCCATTTTGACAGCCAGCGGGAAGTCCAGTCTGACAGCTTTTTTCTTGACCTCACTAAGTCTCACCTTATTTGTGTGCCCACATCCAATCAGAAGTCAGCTGGTCTCAATAAATTAGATCTTCTCCTGAGGCTTCCAGCAAAATGCAGTAAAATGAGAAGCCCCAGGTTACTGGCAGGGAATTCTTGGGAGACAAAGATGTGGGCTCCTTCTGTCTAAGGCTTCTGCCCTGACAGGGAGCTCCCTCCAGCAGTATCCACCGCTGGAATCAGTAGCCGCGGGCAGAGGGCCTCACCCCTGCCTAAACTATGAGACCTGAGACTCCAGTCCTCAAGCCCCAGACTCGCTCTGCAAGGGCCTTTCTCACCTGCCCCCCCAAGACCACTAGGAGCCAACCACATGACTGGCACCCATTAGTGTGAGAGCACAGAGGGCTGTGACTCGCCGCTGAAGCTCTCCCAGCACACCAGTTACCTCGGCTTCCCCTGGATGTTCAACCAGTCCATTCTTGGAAAACAGACAAGAGTCCAGCTGGAGCAGCTCATTCTGTGTGTTTCGTTATACTGTGCTGCGCCCTGTCTTCACCTCTACTCAGCTTGGGAGCCTGGAGGCCCTCACGCAGCTGTGGAACTCCTACAACTAGAAGGGGGTCATGAAGAAAGAGGTGGGGCAGCATTGAAAACACTCAGACTCTCAGAAACTACATGTGAGCATCTGTGCATGATTCTTTTGCAGAGACAAGCAGCCATACTCTTACTGACCAGGCTTACCGTGGGGTTAGGCACTGTTTTTGCCAACACTTGGGCAAGGACAAGCCGTGGTTCCTGAGGCTGTCTAAACACGGCTGCACCATCCTTCAGGACTGAGAGCCTATCTGGGTGCCCTGGGTCAACAGTGCTTCCAACTTGGCCCTTGGCACACAGAACTAGTGTGAGCTGGAGAGGACCAGGGCAGTCGTCCTAGAGCTCCTCATGGTTTATAAGTTTGCTCTACAGCTCTCCCAAATGCTGAAAAACCATTTCCCTTCCCTAATGTACTAGAGCTCCTCGTGGTTTAGAAGTTTGCTCTACAGCTCTCCCAAATGCTGACAAAACCATTTCCCTTCCCTAATGTACTAGAGCTCCTCGTGGTTTAGAAGTTTGCTCTACAGCTCTCCCAAATGCTGACAAAACCATTTCCCTTCTGTCTTTACCAAGCTCAACAGGATGCTCTCCTGTGTTGTTTTCAGAAGCAACCCTCCAACTCTAAAAATAAATGAAAACCAAACCACACAGTTGGAAATCAAGTTTTCTTTTTATATGAACAGAAGTAGACCATCTAGAAATATTTCAGTTTATTTAAATTGTTAAGTAGAGTATGAAACCGAATTTGTAGCTAGTACCAGAGAATGGACTGAACTGTTGGTGTTTGATGAGAACAGCTTCTACACAGGATCCCAGGAGACTTACAGAAAGGGGACAAAGCCCTAATAGTAAGCAAATAAAACTCAGGTTTCAAACAGATTATACAAAAATTGATTTATACTCCATTTCCCTTTTTTTGATATTCAGAAAGTGCAGATTTAACAAAAGGTAGCCATATCCTTTCTCTGTACAATGCCAATTATAATTATGCAAACAACAAAACTGTCAGTCTGTTAGCTAAAATCCCAGTGTGTAGCTCCAAACCTTAAGTCACTGAATTAAGAATTAAAGAGGGTTGAAAGTAAAGCGGCGACTGCCACATTCCAGATAAAGGGAAGCAACACAAACAGCAAGGACTTAACGACAGCAGGTTTGACCTACAACTTCAAAAGCTTAAACATTGCATTTTTCAGAGTGGAAAAACAGGGATTATTTGGCAATGCTGCTTTTTACTAGTAAACAATGATAAAGTCAAGTGTGTGTGTGTGGGGGGGACTAAGAGCCACCAGTGAGGCATATAAAACTGTCTTCAGGGCACTATCTGAAAAATTCATGGGTTCTCTTAGCAGATATGTCCCTATATTGTTTTATGTGAGCCAAGAGGTCATTAAGATGCGTGTCACAGAACTCTTTTCAATGGAAGCTGCTGTCCTAAACTCAGCCTCTGCTTGAAATGAATCATGCTATTCACAATTATTTCCACAAAGGTATCATCTTAGGATGCTAGCAGCATAGGGAACTTAGCCTACCCTGTCCTAATGAGAAGCAATGGAGCCAAACTAGAAAAAGGAAGAGAGGCGAGGGTCAGAAAGCCAGAGCTCTATCTCAGCTTCATGTGAGAAGCCTTTCGCTGTCCTTTGTAGTCTTTAAAAGTCCATGGTCTTAAGAGTTTTCTGAGAGGATGGGAAGAGAGGACTTGAAATTAATAATATTATAATGTATTTCTAAATCTTACAGTAAAGACAACTTAACACTGAAGTGTTCTTCAAAGGCCAAATCTCAATATATTTGGCAAACATCACTAAGATCCACTCCTCCTTCCTGTTCTTCACGTTTATTTCAAACCCAGTCTTTCCTGGGCTATGAAACTGCTGGAGGAGTTGCCAGAGTGGAGACTACTCAAATTCAGGTTAAGAAGTTTATTCTAGGAAAGTGAATAGGATATATACCTAATTAGAAAGACAAACCACAACACCCTCCAAACACTAGTGCATGCAATTAACTCTTCCATTTCATAAACTCAGTGGATAGACAGGAAGGGCGGGCAAAGGGAGGGAGAGGAACAGAAGTCAGACAGTGGGACAGGTTTAGGAGAGAGAGTAAATGAGGGGCCAACACCGATTAACTGACATCTGATAGTAGGCAGTTAGAATTTATCTTTCCATTTACTTAGCAAGGTAAATCAGTGCTTTATGTTAAACTCGACAAACCTTTCATCTTTAAATAACTCACACCAGGAGTAGTGGGGCAAACAAAGCAGCATGCAGAAAGATGAGACGCAGGGACAGAGTGGCCAGGGGACCTGGTGGCAGGAATCGGTGTAAGTATCAAGGCCACTGGAAACGAGACTGCAAATCAAGTATCATTTCTGCATTACCCTTTGTCCTCAGTTAACTACTGTCAAAGTTACAGCCGAGCACACTGCGAGCATCTGAACGGGTTTATGTTGGGATGAAATGTCTCCTGCACATGCTTCCACCAAAACAAAAAAAAGAAAAACCAAAGAAGTTCCTTTCCACATAAGGCACAGGACAAAATTAACCCCACATACAGATTCAAGGCGAAAATGAGTGTTTTCCTGGCTTTTGTTTCTTTGCTATCACGTCTACAGATTATAGGGACTCAAGCACATTATTCATGACAGAAAATCCCACTGTTGTACAAAATAAAACTGTTAATTCTAACTTTTATTCTTATACAATTTTGCAGAATAGAGTTGAAATGATTGCTATAGTTTAATGTTGATAAGAACTGGACTATAATACAACTGAAGTGCAGTGGTGAGCTGAGCAAGTACATCTGAAAATGAAGTCACAGACATGATTTTTCTATACATTTGTTTGAAGAAAATTATAATAGTCCGCAAGCAGTCACAGATGAGAGAACAAATAAAATAGGTGGACTGAATAGTTAAGATGAGGAACAAAAATATCTGTTTAGAGTTAAAAATGGACAGAGTGTTTTATTTTGCAGCGAGAAGAGAAACGGATGGTGGATGGCAACAGATGGACAGGAGAGCACTCAGCAGCATTTGCTCTTCCAGCCCGTCACGCCTCCTCCACTGCTGATGTCTACGTTTTCACTGTTGGGTTCTTTTACAGGGGTCTGCAACAACACAAGAAAGCAAGCCATGAGGAAACACTGGCCTGGATGAAAACAGACTCAACGGGAAGAATCACATCAATATCAGCTACACAACAGTCACATGAGAAGCTTGTCCCTTCCCCATGAAAGTCTCAACTTGGAAACTCTTTCTGGTTGTCCTTTAGTTGGTGTTTCTTCTGTGAAGAGTGACAGATACCTCTGGGCAATACTTACTAAAGCATTTCAAACCATCCCTGCTTAACTAACTCCTTTTTTTTTTTGTTTTGTTTTGTATTTGTTTTTTGTTTTTGAGATAGGGTTTCTCTGCAGCTTTGGAGCCTGTCCTGGAACTAGCTCTTGTAGACCAGGCTGCTCTCGAACTCACAGAGATCCGCCTGCCTCTGCCTCCCAAGTGCTGGGATTAAAGGCGTGTGCCACCACCGCCAGGCCTAACTAACTCTTCTGAACAGGTTTGGCGTCTCTTAGTCCTCAGCTATTAGTACTTAGTATTTAGGATCATTAAGCCAGGTGAGGTGGCACATCCTTGTAATCCCAAAAAGTAGAAGGCAGAAAATGAAGAACTGGGCTACACAGCAAGATCTGTGTTTTGTTTTGTTTTGAAAGGCAGGCAAGATAGTTCAGCGTGTAACTGTCTGTTGCTAACCCTCATGACTGAGTTTGATCCTTGGGACATTAAAATAGGACAGAACCAACTCCTACAAGCTGTTTCTAAGCCCCACAAGTGTGCTGTGGAAGCTGTGCAAACCCTGCCCCTCCAACTAAAAAAACATAGTAATTTATAACTCACAAAAACCATTGTTAGATCACATCTGATACTAGGGACACCAAAGCCTTGCTCTGTTCAGTTATTTGCCTTTTCAGACAAAAACAATTTGAATTGTTAATATTACTGTACCAGTGCTTTAATCAAGGCCATCTTCATGGTGGTGGTGCATGTCTTTAGTCCCAGAACTTGGGAGGCAGAGGCAGGTGGATCTCTGGTGAGTTCGAGGCCAGCCTGGTCTACAAAACAAGTTCCAAGATGGCCAGGGCTACAAAGAGAAACTTGTCTTGAAAAACAAACAAACAAAATGGCAATCTCAATCATGAGTAAGTGGAAGAGGAGAGGGACAAAATGCAATTTGGGTGGGCAAGACTTTCTAAAAGCTCCAAGGACATACCAAAATGTTGACTGTTAACTCTTAGGAGTGGCTTTCTCCATCATATCATTCTGCTTTCTCCAACATCCTGAATATGATTCTTAGAACATCATAAATAGAACTTTAAAGGCTAAGGTGTGCCTGAGAACTCAGCTTTCATGAAATAGTTTAAAAGTGAAGATCTTTAGCAGAACAAGGGAAAATCCAGGAGTCCTCAGAACGTCTAGTAAATCTGAAGTAAGAATCCTGTCTGACTTATTTTTGCTGTCTCAAGATGGGCTTGTCCCTGTAAACATCAGGGAACCAAGGTGCAGACTAACAAGACTGTCCAAACCCCATGAGCTTCCTGACCACTGCCTTTGCTCCTTGAACAGCTTTTAAGGAAAATACACAGAAAATAAAGAGGCAGCTCAAATAGGCCACACCAAGAAAACACAACTGCACAGGAGTTCACCTTCTCCAGGAACTCTGGTTCCCAGGGTAAGTGTGACTCAGGTTTACTCCTGCATCTCAGTCCAGCTTTCTCTCACTTAAGCGAGATCCGTGTAGATCTCGACAAAGGGGCATCTCTTGGTAACACACTTGAGAGTAGCAATATGAATTCAGTTTATGAAGCAGACTTTAATCTGGCTCTCAGCAAGGAAAAGGGCACTAACCCAACAGAACAGAGGACTCCTTAAATTTGGGGAATTATGATGATGATGATGTTACTGAGACAGGGTCTCACTATGTATATAGCCCTGAATGTCCTGGAACTTGCTCCGTAGATCAGGCTGGAATTAAAAGTGTGCACCATTATGCTGAGCAGTTTTTTGGTTTTAGATTTAAAGGATCTCACTGTGGTATGCAGGCTAGCCTTGAACTCACTATGCAATTCTGTCCCAGCCACCAAATGCTGGGATTAAAAGAGTGTGCCAATGCACTTAGCTTTAAAACATTCCTTCTCATCTTTTAAACAGATTAATTTACAAAGTAGGTTTCCATGGCATTTTCAAGTATAAAAGAGCTATAATTTTCTTCTTTTTTTCTGAGATAAGGTTATCTTATTGCATATCCTGGCTGGCCTGAAACTATGCAGACTACACCAGCAGAGAACCCAGAGCCTCAAGCATGACAAAGACGTGTTCTGACACCAAGCTGCATTCCCAGCCCAAACAATTAATGCTTAAGAAACAAAACAAAAACAGCACTTTAAAACATACACATAAGTTAAATATTTTTTTTAAAAACCTACCTTTCCAGATCTTCCTTTGATATATGTAACCTTTGCTATATGAAATATTATGTTTGGTATCATATAATCTTTTTAAATGAAACCATTATCATTCACTGGACCTTTTTTAAAATTTGAGATGGGATCTCTTTCTTTATTACCCAGACTGGCCTCAACATATGATCAATCTGCTTCATCTTCCTAAATGATGGGATTAGACATGTGCCATCATGCTTGGCTCTAACCTGCTTTTTGCTGCCCAGTACACTAAAAATACCCTTCATATATTTATACTACACTTCCCTCATTCTCTGAATGCTAGAGATTGAATTTAGGGCCTTCCACATCTGTCATTCCACGAATGACCTATACCAGAGGTTCTCAGCCTTCCTAATGCTGTGACCCTTTAATACAGTTCCTCATGCTGTGATGACCCCAACCACAAAATTTTTTCCATTGCTATTTCACAGCTGTAATTCTGCTATTGTTATGAATCGTAATGTAAATATTTTTGGAGACAGAGCTCTGCTAAAGGGGTTGCAACCTGCAGGCTGAGAACCACTGATCTACACTCTCAGCCCCAATTTTGCTTCTTTTTCCAGGTTTCATCACCAACATCACACCGACCACAAGGAGTTGTACGGGGAGCCGTATGAAACAGAGACCAGGTAGTGAACACCAATACTACTACTGACTGCCTCCTCCTCCTCCATGTTGCCACATTTTCTATTTTTTTTTTTGAGATTATAATATAATTACATCATTTCTCTCTTTTCTTTCCTCCAAACCTCCCCATGTTCTCTTTTTTTCATTAATCTATTCCTAAATATAACCTGCTCAGTCTGTATGATGTTATTCATGCATGTTTTCAGGGCTGACCTTTTGTTTTGAATAGCCAACTGGTGTGCTTTTCCCTAGGGAAGACTTTCTCCCCTCTCATCATTCCTTTTTTTAAAAAAGAGATTTATTTATTATATATACAACATTCTGCCTCTATGTATACCCGCATGCCAGGAGAGGGCACCAGTTCCCATTACAGATGGTTGTGAGCCACCATGTGGTTGCTGGGAATTGAAGTCAGGACCTCTGGAAGAGTAGCCAGTGCTCTTAACCACTGAGCCATCTCTCCAGCCCCAACACATGTTTTCTAGACATGTAACTTTAAGTTCCTTAGTTCATTCTGGAGAGTCAAATATTGATAAAAGGTGATCTTCTAGAAACAATAGCATCAAAATTCAAACTATGTGAATACTATATTTAAAGAAACAAAGAACAGAGGTAGTGGAGTAATCCCAGCATCCATAAAGCTAAGACAGAAGGAACAAGAGTTGTAGACCAGCCAGAGGTACGTGTAAGATCCTCTCAAAAACAAAAACTACCACTACCACCATCACCAAGTCAAAAAATTCAAAAGTGTCAGTGCAGAAAGGAACTTACCTTTCGGAGGATGTCTTCAGCTAATGTGAGGAACGCTTTTTCGATGTTTATATTTGCTTTTGCACTAGTCTCAAAAAACCTAATACCATGCTCCCTTGCAATCTAAAATAGAAGCAAAATAACATCATGCAACTGTCAAATATGGACTGCCAACTAGTGGCAGCAACATCTTAGAGGAGATAACAACTTTACTCTGAAGCTAGGGTACCAACTAGAATATGTAACACAGACCTAGGTAATAAAAACAGCCCTCTCCACCGGAGGGGTTCATCTCAGATACTTAAATCAGGAACTATATTAGAAGTTTGGCGTGATGTACTGAATTTCGCCTGCCAGTCTTAGCTATCAACTGTCAGAATCTTAATAACTGACACATTTCATTAACTTCTAAGATTAAAACAACTGCAACAAAAACCATCACTGACATGCTTTTCTGTATAGCTTACACAGAGTAACAACTACAAGGCACAGATGTGGCCCTGCCCCCATGTTAGTTATGCAGTAGAAAGTATTTTCTCAGAGGACAAGCTGTTGTTTCCAACAAGCAAAGCACTTTCATGTAAGTGCCTGGTAGACCTGCCCAGTGACCACAGCAGTGCCACAGCCACTCGGTCAGAGCTGTCACCACCACGGCTCACTCTTACCTGCTCTCCCTTGCTTTTAGGTACAACTCTCTTATCATCCATGTCACATTTGTTTCCTAGTAACATTCTTTCCACATCTTCATTGGCATGCTGAAACAGGATAAAAGTTTACTTTTGCACACTGACATGAATTATGACTTAATATTTTCTATACATGACAGTATGTTTCTTGAACTCATGTCCTTTTCATGTATCTGTGTGTGTGGCATGCGTGTCTAAGGGCAGGGACACAGACCCACACATGGGCTCAAGTCTCCTTTCTTCCTAATTACCACCCTTTTATAAGAAGAATTATCTATACCAAAGCTAAGAAAAAGAAAATACCTAAAAAAAACAGCTGACACTTGCTTCTCAGTACCCCCCCCCCGAATTTTTACAAGTCAAAACAGCATTAAAAATTCTTCATTCATGCTGCAGAAATGGCTCAGAAGAGCATTGGTTGCTTTTCCAGAGGTTCTGAGTTCAATTCCCACCAATCACAACCATCTAACGAGATCTGGTGCCCTCTTCTGGCCTATAGGTATACATGCAGGTAGAACACTATACATAAATAAGGTTTAAAAAATTCTTCATTCAGCAAATTAAACCTAAGCCTGGGGGGAGAACTGGCCAAGAGCACTTATTGCTCTTGCCGAGAAGTCAGATTGATTCCCAGCAACCACATGGTGACTCACACACATCTGTAACTCTTATGTCCAGGATACCTGAGGCCCCTTTTGAGACCCATGGCACCAGGCATACAAATGGCACACATTCAAATGTGTAGGCAAAACATTCATACACGCAGATCTAAAAAAACAGGAGTGGTGGATCATGCCTGTAATCCTAGCACTTGGGAGGCAGAGATGAGAGGATCAGAGAGCTAAGGCTAGCCTAGGCTATGTGAGACCCCGACTTAAAGACTCAAACCAAAACCAAACAATCAAAAAATCTAAACCAATATGTTTGTGCAACCAAGGGGTAGCATTAATTTCACTGCAGAAAAGAATTGCAGCATAACCTGGCAAAACAGCTTCTCTCATCTTGGGCTGGAGAGATGGCTCAGCAGCTAATAGCACTTGCTATTCTTCCAGACAACACAAGTTCAGTTCCCAGCACCCACACCAGGTCAATCAGAACAACCACCTGTAACTCGAGCTTCAGGGTATCTGATACTCTCTTCTGGTATCAGTGTGCGCGTGCACGCGCGCGCGCACACACACACACACACACAGTATTTACTCATACAGGTACATTCCTATAAGTAAAGAAAAAAATTGTTTAAAAAGAGAGAATCCAGGACAAATCAGTGTGAAAAACAAAACAGAAGTTTATTAAGAGATTTTTAACATATACTTAAGCACAGAAGTTAGTAGAAAATGAGGCACTTGGGGAAAGAACTGTGCCCAGCTGACTGTGGGCATGATTCAAGAGTTACATTTAAGATCGTAGCAACCATTATACATATCGTTTGTAGCCTTTTAATTTTTTTAAATAATTATTTATTTATTATGTATACAATATTCTGTCTGTGTGTATGTCTGCAGGCCAGAAGAGGGCACCAGACCTCATTACAGATGGTTGTGAGCCACCATGTGATTGCTGGGAATTGAACTCAGGACCTTTGGAAGAGCAGGCAATGCTCTTAACCACTGAGCCATCTCTCCAGCCCTTATTATTATTATTATTATTATTTTTTAAGACAAGGTCTCACTTAGTAGCTTTGGTAGCCTCGAACTTCATAGAGATCTGCCTGATTCTGCCTCCCAAGTACTGAGATTAAAGGCATACATCGCCATGCCTGGGATTTTTTGATAGGACTTTCCACCTATTACCACCCCCTTTTTCTGTAAATGACATCACATCATAGGGTGGTTGCTGAGACACACTGGATAGGATGACAGACTGGTAAGGTAAAACCACAGATCATAAGCATTGTACAGGGAGCTAAGACATTTTCATTGTAAATGAAGTTTAAGTTGTAAAATTTCCAGAAAATTATAAGCTAATACCTGGGAAAGGAGGAAGGCTATACTTGATATGCCTCATATATGCCAAGACCTTAAACATGGGTCACTATTATTTTAAATCCTTTACTGGGAATGTCTTCATACAGAAAAGTCTCTCCTAGTAGGGAATCTACACAGTAAACTTTACTATGTTGGCAGTAATTTGGCAGAATTTCAGACTCTGGGATATGGGGCAGCATTCTCAACTCATGTCCCATCAGGTGACAGGTGATCTCATTTTTCTTTCCTGCTTTCCAAGTATGCAAAAAAAGTGAACAGGACTGCAACTAGCTCACTGGGTGACTTCCTGCCTACTACACAGGAAGCCCTGAGTTTACTCCCTAGCAGTACATAAACTGCAAGAGGCAGGAGGACTTTAGTTCAAGGCCAGTCTGAGATGAGACCTCTCAAAAGACACTAAAAAGGCCACCCACGAAACAGACAATACTTGTAAACCACATACAGAGCTTCAAACCAGTGAGATGATTCAGTGGATCAAGATGCTTGCCGTGAGCCAGGTAATGGTGGCTTTAATCCCAGCACTTGAGAGGCAGAGGCAGGTGGATCTCTGAGTTTGAGGCCAGTCTAGTTTATAGAGTGAATTCCAGGGCAGCCAGGGATACGCAGGGGGGAAGGGGGAAGAGAGAGAGAAAGAGAGAGAGCAAGCGTGTGTGTGAGGGTGGGGCTTGCTGTCCAGCCTGGTACCATGAATCAGTTGTCTTCTGGCCCCCACATGTGTACCCTACCATGCATGGCCCTCTATCACACATGCACATACACCAGCATACCTCACACAAATATCTCCTTGTTTTAGAGAAGGAATATGAGATTAAGCCTCCCAAAAATTTGGCTAAGACTAACTAACATCTTTGGGCCAAAGCACCTTTCCATGAGTATTTCTACAGCCAGGTAGTTAGTTACCCTGCTTCATGTATCCAGCTAAAGCATGCTTTAAAAAGTCAGTCCTAGTGAAATGTAGATGTTAAGGACAGCAATACAGTGTGAATAACAATTCCAACGGGAAGTCTCAAAGCTCTAGCAATGAATAGATATGCTTTGATATTTAATTTCAGCTTACACAAAATTGTTAACTTCACATGCATTTGGCACTATTTCCTTTTGGTTAGATTTACTTTCTTTATACCTAAACATTTCAAAATGTCTAGAAACAATATAACCTTTCTATAACTTAGTAATAAAATTTTAAAAATTAAATCATTCAATAAAAATTCAAATAATTTAGAAAAAAGCATCATAAAAACCACTGGTAATTCTTATTATCTTGTAGATACAGAACTACTAAACAAAATTTTAACTGAGGTGGTTAAGGGGAGAGGGTTTATGCACCTCCTAGGTCTTACCTCATCTATGTTTCTAAGCCACTTGCTGATGTTTTCAAAACTTTTACCATTGGTGATGTCATACACTAGCATGATACCCATTGCTCCTCTGTAGTAGGAGGTTGTGATGGTGTGAAATCGCTCCTGGCCTGCTGTGTCCCTGAAATAAACAGTCAATAATTACATTAAGCATTTTAATATCACTACACCACAAATAAAGGACAAAATAGGACAGCAGCAAAAAAAATAGATTAAAATTCACGATTTACCACAAAGGAAAAACAGAACAAGCACTCATTTAATTTTCATTTGAGACACACTTGCTTCAAACTTGCTAGGTAATCAAAAAAGGCTTGAACTCCTATCTCTTGCCCCAGCCTCCGAAGTGCTGGTATTACAGGAACAACCAGCTCCACACTTCATAATGGAGGCAGCTAATGACCTACCCATATTGAGTGGAAAAGAAAACAGTAGCAAGGGACAAAAATGTTTTGAAATTATAAGTAAACCCATAAGTCATATAAAAACTCCTGAATCCATTTTATTCGGTTAATTCCATAACATAACACAAAAGCATGTTTAATTCTTAGATCATCTAAAGACCATGACTCATTTACAAAAGCTGTAAAGATACCCGTTTGTTTACTAACTCACTCTCTGTAGCCTGACCTATGGTCCCACATATGCTGGCCAGGCGTTGCACCACTGTGTTACATCCCTCCTCCTCCGCTTTCCACCTCATTTTATTAAATTTTTAAATTATTTTTATTTCTCTCTGCGAGCACTTTGCCTGCATGTACATCTGTGTACCACAAGTTTGCCTTGTGCCCATGGAAGTCAGAAGAGGACATTAGATGCCCTTGGACTTGAGTTATAAATAGTTACGAACTGCCATGAGGATGCTGGGAATGGAACCTGGGTCCTCCAAAGAGAAGCAAGCCAGTGCTCAGTCACTAAGCCACCTCTCCAGCTCCCTCTCTCATTCCTCTTTAACTGTGTACCTTTATTTTATTTTATGGTTTTTGCTTGCATGAATAAATATGCACCACATGATTGCCTAGTGCCTTTCAGAGACCAGAGAGGGCATCAGAGTGACACCTTTTTTTTTTTTTAAATTTAAAGAATTATCTATTTTTATCTTACATGTTTAAATATTTTGCTGGCATGCATGTATGTGCAATGTCTGCATACCTGGTGCCAGCAGTAGCCAGAAGGGGGAACCAGATCCCCTGGAACTGGAGTTAAGAACAGTTGTAAGCCATATGGGTGCAAGAAGAGAACCTGGGTCCTCTGGAGACTAGGTTGGCTCAAACTTTGAGATTCCTGCCTCTGCCTTCCAATTATTGCGATTAAAGGTGTGCACCACCAGGCTTGGCCCATAAACGTATCCAAAGGTATGAATTAGTGTAGTAGCAAAACCAGAACTTGACATTAGTATTATCTAAGACAGTATTCAGATTTCGCTCTTGCCTTTCACTTACTTGTGTAAGTATAAATAGTTCTCTGTGTGTTTAGTACACGTTGGGGCTAGTAATATGGGTCAGCAGTTAAGAATACTTGTTGCTCTTACATAGAACCCAAGTTCTGCTCCCAGTCCACATGAGATGGCTCACGTCCACCTGTATCTCCAGCTCTAGGAGATCTGACACCCTCTTCTAACCTCTACAAGCACCAGGCATGCACATGGTACACATACATACACGAAAACAAACAAAATACCATTTTTAATCTAAAAAATTTTAAATTATATTTACTTATTGGGTGTGTGTACATATATATGTACATATGTGTATATATGTGTACACACAAACACACACATATATATACATACACACATATGTTGATGGGCATGTGTATACCCTGATATATGTGTGTAGGTCACAGAACAACTTTCGGGAGAGATTACTCTTCTTCCACCTTGAGGGTCACAGGATCAAACTCAGTTGTAGCTTGATGGCAAGCCCCTTTATTCATTGAACCAGCTTCCTGGCTCTTTTTATTCTAACCCTGTTTTGAAAAACCAAACCAAAGCAAAACAAAACAAAACACTATCTGTAGTTGCTGTTTCTCCATACATCTTTGTCAGTTAATTCATGGGAGGGGCAGGGGTGTGTTTGCTGGGGGTTGACCTAAGCAGGATCTCCCACTTGGCTAAGCACTGAGCCACACACTTCCATGTCCCCTCATCCAACTCTAGTTACATTCCTTTTACTAAATCCAGAGAGACTGTGTTTCAAAAGACTTCCAGTAACTTTCTTGTCAACTAGATAGCCATTCTTTTCCCTGTATCTTAATCACTAAGCAGAATTCCAAACAGCTGATCATGTCATCTAGGGTTACAGAGAAGTGGCTATAAAGCTTAGGCTAGCCTCAAATCCTCCTGTCTCAGCTTCCCAAATGCTGAAGTTACAGGCATGCCCAACCATCCTTCTAAAAGTGATCTTCAAGTTCATGTTGCTCTGTTTTAATTTTCCAGTCACTTAAATGCAGAGTAAGTTTTCCAACAATTTGCTGGAACTTTATATTCCCATGTAAAACAGCAAAGCTGAACCCCTAACTCAGAAACAAAACTAAATTCAGCTCTGCAAACCAACACTCCAAAAAGTCTTTAGAAAGGCTGGGAATGTGTAGTTCAGAGGCAGATCATCTGTCCAGTGCACAGGAGGCCTGGGTTTGATTCTAGCACTGCACATCGCAACAGAAGAAAACAAACAAACAAAAATCTCGTGAATACAAGGGGATATAGCTTCATTTATCTTAGCTATATTACCAAAGTATAAGTAACAAAATTTAAATAAACTAGACTTCATAAAAATGAAAAACCCACTTTTCCAATTTTGTTTTATGGTGCTAGGGATCAAACTCAGTCCTTGTTTCCCCACCCCCTCCATCTTTGTTGAAGATAGGTGCTTGCTATGTAGCCCAGGCTGGCTCTGAACCCACATCGTCCTGGCTTATTCTCCTGAGTGCAGGGATTGTGTAACACCACACCTGGATTTATTGCCAATGGATACCATGAAGAAAAAGACAACCCACATAACACATAAATGTATTTGCAAAGGGTTTTGTGCATGCTAAATAATAGTAAACTGTCTTATCTTCAAACAATAAGAGGACAAATGAACAAACTTAAAAATAATCAAAAAGGAGTGAGTGAGGGGCTATATAGATGGTTTAGTAGTTAAGAGCACTGGCTGCTCTTCAAGAGATCCTGAGTTCAATTTCCAGCACTCACATAAGCAGCTCACAACTGCCTATAATGGGACCTGGTGCCTTTTTCTGTTGTAACATGCATGCACACAAAGCACCCATATACATAAAATACATAAACTTAAAAAAATAAGCAAAAGATAGTAATGCATAGGGGAACAGAGCTAGGTGGGAGGCGGGGGCATGGACGACTAAACAGAATGCTGGGAGGAAAAAAGGGTGGAGTCAGAGAGAAGCCATGTAGCCCCACCGGAGACAGACACCAGAACCAGAACTTTATTTGGCAAACCACTGCCACGTGGCGATACAGATTAATGGAGATGAGTTTAATTAATATGTAAGAATTAGCCAATAAGAAGCTAGAGCTAATGGGTCAAGCAGTGATTTAATTAGTACAGTCTCTGTGTGATTATTTCGGTTCTGGGCGGCCAGGATGAACGAGCAGCCCCCTCCAACGTAGCCAACTAAAATCCACTTAAAACCTTTCTTTTTACTTGAACAGAAAAGGGGAGGTAATGTGGAATTGTCTTCTGTATGCTGTGAATATGACTGGTTGATAAAGAAAGCTGGCTTGAGCTTGGCAGGGCAGAGCAGAGGTAGGTGGGGGAGATGGAACTGAATGTTGGAAGAAAAGAAGGGCAGAGTAAGAGAGAAGCCATGAAACCACCACCGGAGATAGAAGCTGGGAACTTTACCTGGTAAGCCACAGCCATGTGGCAATATACGGATAATAGAAATGGGTTAAATTCAGGTATAAGAGTTAGCCAATAAGAAGTTAGAGCTAATAGGCCAAGCAATGATTTAATTAATACAGTATCTGTGTGGTTATTTCGGGGCTAAGTGGCTGGAAACCAACAAGCGGCCTCCTTCTACAAACTAGAATTATTCAGACATATAATTAAATCTGGCCTTTGCCCTAACCATTAAACATGGGACTGACTGGAGAAATGGCTCAGCAGCTAAGAATGTTTGTTGCTCTTTTAAAGGACTCAAGTTCAGTTCCCAGCACCTACATCAGGTGCCCCACAAATGGCTGTCTATTACTCTACTTCCAGAGGATCTGATGCCTTCTTCTCACCTCCTTGGGCAACAGATACACAGAGAGACAGAGAGACAGACAGACACACACACACACATACACACCATACTGTCCCAGAAGTGGAAAGTGGTGCATGTATACATGTATAAAACAGAAGAATCTTGATAACATGCTAAGAGAAACAGCATCTAGTCACAAACTATCAGGTATTCTACAATCCTATAGATAGGAAATATCTAGACTAAGAAGAGCCAAGAGACAAACTGCAAACTAATAGGGTTTAGGAGAACAGGGTGTGAAAGAAAGGAGTTTCTTTTGAGAGTGAGTATTCTAAAATTGTAATGATGACTATACAGTCTTGTAACTAAACTAAAAACCACTGAACTGGACACTTTAATTGGTAAAATGGTATGTGAAGTAATGATTGACAAGTGTCAATGAAAAAAAATTAAGGGCCAGAGATTGGGGCTCTTCCAAGGGAGAAGTCAGCAGCAGTGACTGACTACAGAACTTATAGGAGGTGAATTCCTTCTCCTTATCCCTCAATGAGAAGCTCGTTCAGTTTTCCCTGAGGAAATATGGATGTCCTCAAGGGTGAGAGATTCTTGTTTTTCTTCTTTCCCCATCTTCATGTGTCTGTGGTATGCATGTACACGTGTAGAGAGCCAGGGATGATGGCCGGCATCAATCTTGATTGGCTTCCATATATTTATCAAGACAGGGTCACTCAAGAATACCCAGAGCTTGCCAATATGGATAGTCTCAATAGCCAGTTTGCTCTGAGGACCACTTCTACAGCTTCCCAGATTGGAATTACAGGCCAATGCCTCTACCCACCCAGTGTTTATGTGGATTCTGGGAATTTAAACTCTGGTCTTCCTATTTGTACAGCAAAATCTTAACCACTGAGCCAACTCCTCAGCCCCTAGGTGTGTACCAGTGCAGGAACAGGCAAACTTGTGATGGCAAGCAGAGAAGGGTCAAGGCTTTTTTTTTTTCTTTGCCATTAGGAACTGCAACATTTATGTTGGCCAGGGTGTTGAATGTTCCATTATCAACTGTCAAATACAGAGCCATTTTCCTAGATAACATTTCCACCATTCTGAGGACCCCAGAGTCTTTGTCAAGATATTTGGTCACTGCAACTATGCACTGGTGTGACCTCATCTCAGTCTGTGTCCAAGAAACTCCTTCTAACAGTTTGTAACAAGGACCGTTTTGTAGGCCAGAGAACAGAACACTGTCACCCAGCAACTTTGCCAAGGTCACTTGAAACACTATTTCCAAGACCCACAGCTACTTCATTGACACCACCCCCTTCCCATCCTGCCCCAGGGACTGACCAGAATCACCCTCTTGTAATCCACTGACCATCCTGTGAGAACTCTCCAACAGAGGGCCTGGGCTGCACCTGGACTACCCCAAAGTATTTTTATAGGAGAAAAACAACTGCTCTGTTGATGAAGGGGAGTGGGATTAGAAGCTGATGAAGGGTCGAGACAAAAAGGCACAATTTAATCTATGTATGATAGAGAGTTAGGGAAATAAGTCACATCAATATTTGGGAAATGGTGTTCCAAGAGGGGAAGAGGGTGGGAATTTGCAGATAAGTAGGACTGTGTCTTCAAAAAATAAAAGAAACTACATAATGCACACGTATATTTGTATTCGGGTGTTTTATTCTTCGTTACTTTTAATAATTTTTAGATACTAACAATGAATACAAGAAGGAGCCTTATGAGAAGTTATTACTCATGTACTACTATCAAGCTCCTTTTTCAACTTTTCTTGGGGAAAAATAGTTTGTTCTATTCCTTTTCCTTCTTGCCTTGGCTGTCAAGGTTTTCAGTTAAATTCTACAAACAGACCAAAACAAGAGTTGTATAATAATCTGCTCAAATTTTCTCATTTTCAATTTCCTGTTTATCGCCTGCTAATTTCATGTATTTAGTTATAAGTGCTTCTAATCATGTCCTATTAACATGATAGAAAAAGTGGACCAGTGCTGAGACAAGGTCCTTGCCTCTGGGTAAAAGATAAGGCTACCAGTAAGTACAAAGTTGTGGTGACCAAATGACATGCACAAGACTCTAGGATCCTCAGGATGATAGAGATACTGGCCCGGAAAATGACTCTATGACTGACAGCCATCTATTCATTCATTCATTCATTCATTCATTCATTCATTCATTCATTTGTTGGTTTTTTTGAGACAGGGTTTCTCTGTGTAGTCCTGGCTGTCCTGAAGCTTGATCTGTAGATCAGGCTGGCCTTGAAATCACAGAGATCTCCCTGCTTCTGCCTCCCACGGCAGTGCTGTGATTAAAGGCATGTGTAACCATGCCTAGATGATTTATTTAACATTTATTTTCCTATTTTTTGAAGAAAAGCACATATATGTCAAGATATACATGTGGAGATCAAAAGGCAACTTCTGGGGAGCCAGATATTGCCTTCCACCATGAAGGTTCTGAGGGCCAAATTCAGGTTTTCAGGTTTGGTGGCAGCCACCTTTCTCTATGGAGCCATCCCACTGAGCCTGTTTTTAAAAATTTTGTCTTTATTTTTCAGAAAGACAACACCTAATTATTGCCTCCCATTTCTGTTAGAATAACCCAAGTTAATTTTTTATTAAAGTTTTGTGTCCCATTTTAATTTGCATACTTCATACATATATACTTTTAAATATAACTGTACTTTACCAAAATGAACTGGCTCCCTTGTTTGTTTTTAAAAATATAGTAGCATATAGCCAGGACTCTCCTGGAACCTGGTACGTAGCCTTGAGTTCCTGATCATTCTGTCTTCACTTCTCCCAAATTGGGAGTACAGATACCATGCTGGGCTCAACCTGGGCTCTTCACCTACCCTTTCCTGAGTTCCAGACCTGGATTCTCATTATGTTGCCCAGCCTCCATGAGTCATTAAGGCAACGAGCAATGTATTTTTTAATTTTATTTTCATTATTGTGTATGTGTCTGTCTGTGCTCACATGTGTGTGCCTATGTTTGTGTAGGTACCTGCAGAGGCCGAAGGTAACAAAATTCCCCAGAACTAGAGTTACAGGTGGTTTGTGAACTCCCTGATGTAGGCGCTGGGTACCGAAGTTGGGTCCTCTGCAGAGTTCATGTTGTAACCACTGAACATGGTTACAACTTAATTCAAACCAAGAGAAAGGTGGCTTGCCTCACTACCTCTGGGACAACCTACAGTAACTAACCCCTTTGCTTAGGGCTAGAGCTGTCTATTTACTGATGAAGTTATTTCTAGAACTTCTCACATAGGTCCAAGTCTAATCCAGTATTCTAAGTTCAACCCAATAAGCAAAACTGATGATAAATATCTGAAAAAAATATTTTCTTTACCAGACTAGTTAGTATGATTGGATTTCTAAAATTACAAGCCAGTAGCAAAATTTTCCTTTCTCAAAGATGCACAGTGGAGAGGACGTTGTGAAAACTATTACTCCCGATAACACGCCGTAAAAAGTGTGCTACATTCTAAGAATCCAAGCAGCTCCTTCCCTCTCTGTGGGGTGGCTGAGCTGTGTGCTCTGGGTACTACTTGAAATTATACAGTCAGGCACAAACAGTGCATGAACTGTGAGGTCAATGCAATGTTTTACTTCCTGAAAGTCACTGATTGCTTGTTTCAGGGGGCAGTCTAGAAGACGCTAAACAAATGGCAAATGGGAGTCTCACCACAAACCTTAAGCAACTGGCATCAACACACAAAGATAGAACACTTGTCACTTACCAAATCTGTAGCTTGATCTTCTTTCCTTGTAGTTCAACTGTTTTGATCTTAAAATCTATTCCTGTAACAAAGGGAAAGTAAATTGTAACTGCTGTTTATACTGAGGGACAATAAAGTTTTCTGAAGTCAAAATGTTTATACTTTTGAAACCTGCTTGCTTGAACACATACACTAAGAGTAAATGTGTCCACACATGAATATATGTGTCCACAACTTGATTTGAGTGATATAAACTCCACCCTGATAGGAACAGTAACTACACAGAAAGAACTTCTCCAAGAAGAAAAAAAATTTAAATCCTTATTACTTTAGTTGGAAATTTTAATGCTTATTTATTCTTTAAAAATTTGTTATTTTAGCCAGGCAGTGGTGGCGCACGCCTTTAATCCCAGCACTCGGGAGGCAGAGGCAGGCGGATCTCTGTGAGTTTGAGACCAGCCTGGTCTACAAGAGCTAGTTCCAGGACAGGCTCCAAAAACACAAACAAAAAAAAAAATTGATATTTTTACATGTAGACAGAAAAATCCCTACTCACCTGCATTGCCATTTTTTTTTTTTTTTTTGCATTTTCGAGACAGGGTTTCTCTGCGGTTTTGGAGCCTGTCCTGGAACTAGCTCTTGTAGACCAGGCTGGTCTCGAACTCACAGAGATCCACCTGCCTCTGCCTCAAGAGTGCTGGGATTAAAGGCGTGCGCCACCACTGCCCGACCATTTTTTTATTTTTTGAGACAGAGTCTGACTATGTAGCCTTGACTGGCCTGGAACTCGCTATATAGATATTTAGACCAGGCTAGTCTCAATTCCTTCCAAGTGCTGGGATTTCATACTCTTACAGAACAAGATGAAGATGTATCACAATAAAATGTTTACATGTATTGAAATCATACAATGTATGTGTTCTGATTCCATAAATTTTAAATTGGAAATCACTACAAAAAGCCATTTGGGAAAATTACAAAACATTCAGAATCATGAATCAAATTGGTTGAGATAAAAACATCACCCTAGGGGCCGAAGAGAAGGTAGTTAAGAGCACTGGCTGCTCCCCCAGAGGATCCAGTTCAATTCCAAGCACCCATATGGGGGCTCACAACTGTCTATAACTCCAGTTCCAGGGGATCTGGTACTCTCTTCTGGCCTCCTCAAGCACTGCACAGATAAGGTATATGTGGGGGAAAGGTGAGCAAAAAACTCGTATACATAAAATAAAAGTATTTTTTAATATTTATTTATTATGTATACATATTCTGTCTACATGTATGTCTGCAGGCCAGAAGAGGGCACCAGAGCTCATTACAGATGGTTGTGAGCCACCATGTGGTGCTGGGAATTAAATTCAGGACCTTTAGAAGAGCAGGCAATGCTCTTAACCGCTGAGCCATCTCTCCAGCCCATAAAAATAAATTTTTGAAAATTAAAAATAAATCTCATCCTAAACTCCTTGAATTTTTTTCAGAACCACATTTAATCAACACCCACCATTAACTCTCTGAAACTTAAAACCAAAGAGATCTACTTTTGAAAGACTCATCAAGTATAGCATGAATAAAGTATGACTTATACCAAAACACATCACAGAAAACACTGGGGAAAGCTTATAAGTGCTTGCAGAGAAACAAAACAAGTCACATAAAGCCCAATTCTAAACATCTCAAAAGCAACAGAGAACAGGAGGCTTGGTGAGTGAACTAGTTTTGTTTCCATTGCTGTGCCAGATATCTGGCGAAAAACAAGAGTTACTTTAGCTCACAATTCCAGGTTACACAGACCAAGCTTAAGTCCCAGTGGCAGGAGCTTAAAGCAGCTGTCACATCACACCCAGTCCAAAGTGCAGAGACATGGATGTACACACCCCACTTGCTCGCTTGTGCTTAGCTCTATTTCTCCAGTTTTACACCGTCTAGAATGGTCTTCCCATGTCAATAAACTTAATGCCATGCTAACAGGACAGTCTACTGTGGATAGTCCCCACTGACAGTCTCTTCCCAATTGATTCCAGGCTGTGTCTGCTGACAATTAAAGCTAACTATCACACTGTGCAGGCATAAGTTCCTGAGTTCAGATTCCATTACTCAAAAAGTCAAGAGTGGTAGGTAATCCCAGCACTAGGGGGCTAGGATACAGGTCGAAGCCAGGAGGATCCAAAGGTTAGTAAAAGATGCTGCCGCAAAAACTTAGGCCTCTGGACTCCACATGTACACATATGAACACAGACGTACCAAGTATTTAACATGAGTCTCACCAATACTAAATGAAAGTTATTCTCAGACATGTAAGATAGCAAGTCAGTTCCCATGTGTTAACACAACAGTGCCTTAGAGAATGGTACTGTGAAAGTCTGATAATGGAGAGCTCTCTAAACCTTTTTCAAGCTTCAATCACATGACCCTTCTTTGAATTTCATGTTTCTGTGAGGATCTGGCACACGTGTGCACATTAATCTTTATACCCTTTCTCCTGTTTATCTTTGGGTTTCCTTCTACTCGATTACAAGCATTCTGAGGCAAAGTGTTCGTTTTTATTTGCATGCATCCTGCAGAGACAGCTACAAGGAGAGTTTTACCAAACCAAAGAAGAAAGAGATAGGAAATCACTATCAGTGATGAAAAGAACAGGTCAAATTGGCCTGGAGAACAAGAAGTAAATTATTTTCAAGATGGGAGCTTCACACTACCAACCCTGAGCTCAGGAGGAGGCAGTTTAGCCTCAGCTATATATCAAGTTCAAGGTCAGTCTGAGCTACAGACGACCTGGCCAAATAAATAAATAAATGGAGGAAAGAGAGGAGGAGGGGTGTCTACTGAGCCTAGGGGTGGGTTATGGAAATGGAAACAGCAAAACAACCTACAAAAAGCAATGTCTGTTGATTCTGATTGTATTAAAGGAGAGTATCTGAAAATCTAGGTGACTGTAAAAAAAGAAGGAACTATAAGTAAAAGTATCCAAGAAAGGAAATGTAAATACAGTGCACTACTTGGTTAGGCACTTGACCAAAACATTTGTTATTAGAGGTACCAGGAACAAATTATGGTGCTAAATTCTTATGTTCAACAATAAGAAGAGGTTCCTGAAAATTTTGTTTTTTAAGTTATAGAAATACAGTCTAGGGGGCTGGAGAGATGGCTTAGTGGATAAGAGCATGGATTGTTCTTCCTAGCACCCACATGGCAGCTCACAACTGTCTGTAACTCCAGTTCCAGGGAATACAATAACCCTCACAGAGACATGAATACAGGCCAGTGGACATAAAATAAAACCCCAATGGACATAAAATAAAAATCAAATTAAAAATCAAATAAATTATTTAAAAAATACAGTCTAGTAACAGAAAGAGCCAAAAATGTCTGAAAAAGTCAAAACAAGGGGGGCACAGGATAAGGATTTGTTGTTGTACCTACTACATCAACAGAATAAAAATTAGGTTAACCAAGGAGGCATATTTGCAAATACACCCCTCTCCACTACATGCACAACAACTGGATCATCACTGTGTGTAAACATAAATACAAAGATATTCAAGCGGGGTGGTGGCAGCACATGCTTTAAACAAAGGTGCTAATGTTTCTTAGCATCCACTCTGGTTTTCCTCCTAGTCACAATCGATTTCGTTTTGATATAGGGTCTGGCTATGTAAAGCTCATACTGGTCTCAAAATCTCTAAACTCTTCCAAGTGCTAGGATTATAGACGTGGGACACCATCCAACTTTGACAACTTTGTAACTCTTAACTTTTTCCTAAGTAAATACTTTTGCTATACCAGCATGTAGTTTTTATACTCCGATAGATGCCCAGAATATAGCAAAGCGTGGAAAACTAACCAGAAAGACTTAAGATCAATGACCAGCCTGGTCTACAGAGCTAGTTCCAGGCCAGGTTCCAAAGCCACAGAGAAACCCTGTCTCGGGGGGGAAAAAAAAATGGGGATCAAGACTAGAGAACTGTCTCAGTAGTTAAGAGCACTTGTTCTTGTAGAAGACGGGGGTTCGATTCCCAACAACTCACATGGCAGCTCATGACAGTCTGTCAGAGGACCCAATGTCCTCTTCTGATCTCTGTGAACACTAGGTACACATGTAATGACATACATGCATACAAAACACCGATGCATATAAAACAATACATTATCCTTTTTTCAATTTAGGGACCAGAGCAAAAATAAATAACTAGCTCAGCTATCTAGAGAAGACAGAAAAACATACCAATAATCCTCTAAGGTTTTTTTTTTTTTTGCATTTTCGAGACAGGGTTTCTCTGCGGTTTTGGAGCCTGTCCTAGAACTAGCTCTGTAGACCAGGCTGGTCTCGAACTCACAGAGATCTGCTGCCTCTGCCTCCCGAGTGCTGGGATTAAAGGCGTGCGCCACCACCGCCCAGCATCCTCTAAGATTCTGTCAAGAGGAATAATAAGATTCCGCTGCAATCCTGCCAACTGCTGAAATAGACAAGAATTTGATCCCATGAACAATGCCCCCTACAGGTTATGCTTATGCAAAAACACACAGAACTATTTTATGTTGATTCCACTTAAAAGAGTATTTCATTTACTACAGTAAACGTTTATCAATATTCAGCTGCTCAAGAGAGAAACAAGACCAGAAAACATACCTGAGTTGTGTATAGTAGGGAGTCAGAGGCGCACTGCAAGTTCAAGGCCAGCCAACCCTACAGGACTTCAATGTTACACGAGCACCATCCAGTGGCAAGAAAATTAAGTGCACCCTCCAGCCACTGCACTGTGCAATAATCTGCATAGACATAGGTGCAGTAAGTTCCAGAGTACTTAAATTTATCGTTTACAGACTAATTGTCAACATTTGTGGTTTTTATCAAGTAAAATCAAGTGTCTCTGACAGGGATTAAATACAGTTACCTTTGAATGTTTCCTGGTTTAGAATTTAAGAAATCAGTTTCTAGCCTCGGTTCTTTCAGGAATAGCACACTAACAGTACTTCAAAAGGGCCAATCCTTTTTTTAACCTGTATGTGCATACAAACAAGTGTCTTGACAGTGTATCAACGGGTAAGGATCCTTTCATACAGTAATAATAGCTCAGTCAACATTTCACAGTGCACTTAGAACACCCTTTGCCTGGATTACCACTTAAATGCTCTAAACAACCCTACTCAACCTTATTATTACTAAAAGATAAATGGGGAAAGAGTTGAGAGGCATAATTCAGTTTTAGAGTACATTAGCAATATGTACAACCCTTGTTTCAATTCTATCCTTTTAAAGAAGCAGGGGGAAATGCCAGCTAGTAGAGACACATGATACCTTTAATCCAGCATTTAAGAGGCAGAGGCCAGCCTGGTCTACAGAGCTAGTTCTAGGGCAGCCAAGGCCACACAAAGGAACCCTGTCTACAAACAAACAAACAAAAAAATGGAAGGGGAAGCTTATTCACACTGCTCAAACTTGATTCTTCTTATGCCATCCTTGTCCAGACTCCAGCTTGTCTTTGTTGACAGAACACACCAGTGACTTGGAACTTCCAGGCCTTCAGACTCAAACCAGGGCCGCATCATTAATTGATCCCTTTTACTTTGAAGTGCCCAGTTTTCTGAACCAAGTAGCTACTGACTTCCCAACTGTGATATTATGCAGTCTCCAATATAAACCTAAAAGCCCATTTTATAATTATATACACATAAGAAATGGTGCTGTTCTTCTGAATCCTACAACTGTTTTCTTATACTTTGTTATTCATTTGTACTACAATTAGGATGATTTCCTGAGTTTATTTTTTTTGATTAAAAAAATCAATAAATGTTCTTATCTCAGTCCCTCAACACATCATTCCAACTCCAACCTACCTCACTCCACCCCACTTAATATTAAACTTTGTTTTTGAGGCAGGGTCTTGTTACCTAGCCCAGTCTGGTGTTGAAATCCTACTACCCCAGTGCTGGGACTATAGGTGTCTACCATCACATGTGGCTTTTATCATGCCTTTTTATATTTAAATATATCAGCGTTTTGCCTGCATGTACGGATGAACACCATGTTAACTCCTGGTACCCATCAAGGTTAGAAGAGAGTAATGGATCCCCTGGGATTGGGATTAAGATGGTTATAAGCAACCATGTGGATACTAGAAATAGAACTGGGGTCCTCTGCAAGTGCAACAAATGATCAAAAACACAGAACAACCTTTCAGCCCTATACCATTCCTTTTAACTCTGGTTTTCAATAATTTGGGTAGGATGTGCCTTAGTGCTGTTTTCTTTGTATTCATCCCACCAAGGTTCATTAGAGTCAGCAGGCTTATAGCTTTTATTGTATTTGAAAATTCTTCAGCTGTTATTTATCAACAAATAATTTCCTACAAACTACCTTTTTCCTGGATTCTAATGACATGTGTATTAGGCCAGGTGACAGTGTCTCAGACATCACTGCCTGGTTTTTGTTTTTTGTTGATCTGTGCTTCAGTGTAAATAGTTTCTATTAACTTTTCTTTCTTTTTCTTCTAGAATGTATAATAGCCAGAGATCCCTGACAGAACTTTTCATTTCAGATCCTGAATCTTTCAGTTCTCTGGGTTAGTTTCACTGGGTCTTTTTCTTATGCCTTTCAACGATGGCCTGATCAGGCTTTAAGGACTTCACTGCAACTGTCTTCTCAATCTATCCTCTTTTTCATTTCTGGATCTGTCAACTAACTTTTCTCTAGTTAAAGGTTATATTTTCTTATTTATCTATCTTTTTTTTTTTTTTTTATTTTCGAGACAGGGTTTCTCCGTAGCTTTTTGTAATGTGCTAAGGAGATCCTCATCATTAAGGATAAAGTAACCCAAGAAAAGACCATTTTAGCCCTGCCCTGAAGATGAAGTGGAAAGGGTATAGAAGAAAAAAAGGGGGGTGGGCCTTCAAAATACTAAGCTAGGATTGAGGTGCAGTTTAGTGCTAAAGTTCTTGCATGCCATGCAGGAGACACTGGCTTCTATTCTCAGAGTCACCAAGTTAGCAAAAAAAGATAAGCCAATTCTCAATTATCTGCCATGGGGCAAACAAACAAACAAACAACAACAACAAAAAAAACCCCAACATTGCAAACAGTTTATATACCATTATAACCAGGTGTGGTGGTGCAAATACTCCAGTATTTGAGAGGCACAGAAAGATCAAGAATTCCAAGCCAGGCTGGGCAATAGTGGCTCACGCCTTTAATCAATCCAAGCACCTGGGAGGCAGAGGCAGGTGGTTGGATCTCTGTGCGTTGGAGGCCAGTGAACTCCCTGGTCTACAGAGCTAGTTCCATGACAGCTAGGACTGTTACACAGAGAAACCCTGTCTCGGAAAAACAAA
>NC_022029.1:45984223-45995126 GCF_000317375.1 Microtus ochrogaster
TGCCAATAACGTTTACCAAGTTCTTCATAGCTGTTACCTGCCCAGCCCCTGAGTCTCACCCAAAGTCAGACAAAGACAAAAAAGGGGGCTTTTCTGAAGATTTCTAAATCTCACTCTTTATTCTACAAATTCCTGCCTTCCATCCAGCCTGCACTTTGTTTTTTATTCCCTTGGCCTGAGAGGACTGCCTTTCTCTGCTTCAACTGTGCACTGGAATCCAGTTTCACAAAGAAACCTGAGGAGATAACAGGGCTCATTTTTTTTTCCCTTTTCATAGGGAACAGTTGTTTCAGTTTCCTAGTTATTTATGGCTAGAACACTGGCTGTGTACTAGTTACTTTGTAGTGATCAGAACTGGAAGTCCTCAAACCTTTCTGCTTTTAAAAGTTAAGCAGTTGGGGTGGTGAGATGGCTCAGTAATTAAGGAGCTGAGGTTGAACTACACAAATGCACCCAAATGGCAGTTCACAACTATCTAACTCCAGCACTAGGAGATTCAACAACCCCTCTTCTGGTTTTTGCAGGCACTACATACACATGGTACACAGACATACATACATGCAGGCAAAACACTCATGTACATAAAATAAAGTTAAGCAGTGTTTTACCCTTTGGGGGAACATTTTCTCATTGAGAACCCGAAGAATGTCATATATCCTTTGCCCACACACCCTTTACCTAAAAATCTCCTAGATTTAGGATCTCCACTCCAGATCCCTGCACCTAATACTCCAGCATCTGTTGTTCTTTCAAGGTTTTAAAGATCTTATTTACTGAAACTTGTTCAGGCTGAGATAAAAGCACTTAAACCAAGCAATGCTTTCTTTTTAATGAAAGAAAACATCCTATCACTATTAACATTAAGAACAGAGTACAGCTGGGTGATGGCACACACCATTCATACCAGCACTTGGGGAGGCAGAGGCAGGCAAATCTCTGTGAGTTTGAGGCCAGCCTGATCTACAGAGCTAGTTCTAGGACAGGGAATACTACACAGAGAACCTCTGCCCTAAAAAACAAACTAACAAACTAACTAACTGGAATACAAAGTTAAAAAGCAAACAAGATGTTTTCTTCTACAAGTGGTAACATTTTTCACATGTATGACTACTTTGAGACAGGTTCTCCTAAAGAAGCTCAGGCAGGCCTCAAACACACTATACACTGACATTTTCATACGTTAACCACAGAAATAATGCTGGAGTAATCTGGATCTTAAAACTGAAATTTTTTCCTGCTTATTGAGCTTCCTTTCTTCATATCATTTTTTATTTTGTTATTGCTGTTTTTGAAACAGGGTCTCCCTATGTAGCCCTGGCTGTCCTAGAAGTCGCTATATAGACCAGGCTACCCTCAAACTCAGAGATCCTCCTGCTGGAATTAAAGGCATGTGCCACCACACTCAGCCCTATTTGGGGCTAGGGAGATGGCTCAGCTAATAAAGTCTTTGTCAAGCAAGTATGAGGACCTGAGTGTGCTTTTTGTTTTGTCTTTGAGACAGAGTCTCTCTACTAGAGCCTTGGCCGCCCTGATGGGATTAAAGGTGTATGCCAACATGCTCAGACAGATGTTTTGTTGTTGTTGTTGTTGTTTTTCCGGCACCATTATTCCTTATGTGACTATTCATATTGTGTCAGTAGTTCTTACATGGTAGAAACTGAGTTATGAATAGAAGGGACCAATGATTATCTTGGCTATCTACTTTTTCTTAAAAGCATATATAATACACCCATAAATAAAACCAGCCTAAGCCTTGTCATTAATTCTCCACCAAGTTCAATACTTCTGAAAGCACATTTCTCATCTTTTCTAGATTCTGAATTGTATAATCATTTGTTTCCAATCTCAACTACACAATTTCACTAGAAATGAGCATTTTAAAATTTTCTGAGTCACCTCTAATTTCTTTCAAACCCCCCACTCAAAATCTAAGGTCTTAAAAACCCTCTTTAGAACAGTCTTATCTTTACTGCCAATACCAGCACCCCATGCTCTGACTGCTAAAAGCCTCCAAAGCAGTCTCCTGATAGCCTCTTCTGCTTCATGCTATATCCCACCATTCTGTTCTTCTACTGCTGCCTACTGTTCCTTTTCATTATGTCATTCTTGCTCTTAAACTACCAGAAAGTCCAAATTCCACTGCCACTTTTTAGAGTTCTCTCTTAAAATATAATAATGCCAGTGAGATGACTCAACAGAAAGTGGTGCTTGACACTCAGGCCTAGAAACCTGAGTTTGATTCCCTGAACCTCTCTCTGCCTTACTCATGCTCACTGTCATACAAGTGTCACCACACACCATTCGAGCATAAATAATAATAAACTAAAACTTTTTTTGGATAATAAACTGAATTTTTTATAATTTATTTTATTTGCATTGGTAAAAGAGTGTGGGATCCCCTGGAACTGGATACAGACAGTTTTGAGTTGCCGTGTGGAAGCTAGGAATTGAACCCGGGTTCTCTTAACCATTGAGTCATCTCTCCAGCCCCAATAAACTGCAATTTTAAAATGCAGTATTACCTTCTCTTAGAATCAACTCCCCTACTGTAATCTCATTTCATTCGTATTGACCCACTGCTTGAAAAGCTCTCTCCAACTCTATTAAATTAAACTTTGAATTCTGACCATAATCTACTGCCATTTTTTAGCTTCCTTCATAAAACTCTAGTGCTCTAATCTATCCTTCTGCACTTTACTCCTTCTTGCTTTTGCATCCATGCCAGGAGCAACCAGGCTGCATGGAGCTGTGTGTCAGTGGCTCCAGCTCCTTACTCACCACTGTTTGCTCTTCCTCTTAAACAGAAGTAGTCTTAGCAGCAGCAACAGGAGTCTCTGGAGGTGTGTACTGACTTCATCAGAAGGGTAAAGGCAAAGGAGAAGAAAGCCAAAGGACCAGTCCCCATACTATTTGCAATCACTACAGCAAAAACACCCGTGGTTAAAGGGTCTAGACATGGGTCAGATGAGAATCCTCAACTGACAAGTTGACTTGAACAGTTAAGATTACTTCCATCTGTACTAAGTCAGGAGTAGAGTTTGAAGTCACCAATGAAGAAGTCTAGACAGCTATTTTAATAAGCCGATTTAATTAGTTGGTTTTCGGAAAAAAATGTTTCTTTGTGTTGTTTTTAACTGTGTCTAGGTATGTGTATCTACATGTGGGTATGTGCATGTGTGAGTGTAGACGCAGGAGGAAGCCGGGGGCATCCGATCTCCTGGAGTTAGTGTTACAGATAGATGTGAACTGTCTGGCACGGCTTCTGGGAAAAGAACTTAGGTTCTCTAAAAGAGCAACAAGTGTTCTTAACCACTAAGCCATTGCTTCAGCCCCCTTAATCAATTGCTTAAAACAATAAAAAGCTGTGGAGTTGGGTAAATGGATCAGAGCACTTGCTGTACCAGCGAGGACATGAATCTGGATTCCCAACATCCACATAAAAGCTGGCTGTAGCTGCATGTACCTCTAAACCCCTCACTGAGGCAGAAGGGACAAGGGGAGCCCCAGAGCTTACTACCCAGCCAGTTTTGTAGAAAAATGGCAAGCTCAGGTTCAGTGAGAGACTCTGTTTCAAGGGAATAAGGCAGAGAAAGAATAATAGTGGGTGGGATATCTGACATCTTCCTCTGGCCTCCATGTGTATGCACATGAGCACGGTGTCTGCAAATACCCAAACTTAAAAAAAAAATAGAAAAAAAAAAGACAACCCTGCAAAACCCGCTTTACCTGTTAACTATATGAAGCTTTTAGTATTCTATCCTGATTCTCTGAAAGCCCGGTTCTGGATAGGATCTGCTAATTAAACATCCTAGAAGGAAATGAAAGAAGAAAAAGCAAGCCATCTTATTTTGGTAGTAGCTACAACAAACCCAGTGGCTCTGCCTCTACTCAGAGGCCACAGTAGTGGGCAATCCAGCACAGGGAATTAGGTCAATCATCAGTACAGCAATGAGTACAAAAACAAGGTCTCTGTTTTAAGATGAAGTCTTGTCCAGGTTGGTCTTGAACTCACAAGCTCAAGTGATCCTTGCACTTTAGTCTACAAGTATGTGCCTCTATGCCTAGCTGAACAGAAAGGACACCTCCAACAGCTCATGAGGTTAAGTACATGCTCAAGAGCTGCAGCCCTCAGAAGGTGGTGGTTCCTTCTGTGTCTAAGAACCCCTTCTCCCATTTGTTCTTCCAACCTAGGCCTCCCATCACTTCTGAAACAAATTCTACTATTAGTTCCTCTTTTCTTCTCAGTGTTTTGAGTCAGGGTCTCGTGACAGTCTGGGTAGTCTGGAACCTAATGTTACAGCAAACTTGCAACTGTCATCCTACTTCTGGCCCCAGAGTACTGTGATAGTAGGCCTGGGGTTCCATGCCCAATCTTCCTCTTTCCCTTTAAAACAAATAACTATACTCTGAATTAAACCTAGAGTGATGTCTGCTTTCTGACGGGACAGCACAGACTTGTCTCTGAGGTACATTTTATGATCTCAACATGTACACAGAAGAGAGACACATAAACTGTTTCTTGTTGACTGAGGTGTCAACAGTTTCTCATATTTTTGTTCTGTCCTTTACAACCCCAAATTACTGAGGACCAAATTAAGCTTTTGCCATATGGTTTATGCCAATCTGTATTTACCAAACTAGAAACTAAAGCTAAGAAAATTTTAAGCACATGACTAGTGTGTTTGAAAATAATAAACATACTGCGTGTTAACATAAATAACATTTCTACTAAAAAATATCATTATCCAAAATAAAAATAAAGCCAGTGAGAAAAGTGGCATGATGTTAAGGTTCTGTAGCTCTGCTGTTCCCTTGACAGCAGTGAGTCTGAGGTCCTGCACTCAGTCTGCTACGGATTGCTTGGCTGAAGCATGAAATATATAAAGCCAAGAGAAAATCTAGTTGCATAAAGATACGTATCTGGAAAGGGGGGAGTTTTGTATTTAGAACAGTCTATCTTCTAGGCTTCTAATTCAAGTGGTACAGCCCCAGTCCCCTGAGTACTGAACAACCACTCCCAGTGGACATTTCTTTCTTTCTTTTTTCTTTCTTTCTTTTTTGGTTTTTCAAAACAAGGTTTCTCTGTATAACCACCACCCAGCTCAGTGGTCATTTTTTTAAAGACAGTTGCAATCTAGAATCTGAAGCTCTATCGCTGAACTTTTCATACATTACTACATTAAAACACACTAGTCACTCACACTTTCAATGGGTCTTCTTGCCGAGCATGATTTTTTTTTTTTTTGGTTTTTTTCGAGACAGGGTTTCTCTGTGGTTTTGGAGCCTGTCCTGCAACTAGCTCTTGTAGACCAGGCTAGTCTCAAACTCACAGAGATCCGCCTGCCTCTGCCTCCCGAGTGCTGGGATTAAAGGCGTGCGCCACCACCACGCGGCCAGAGTATGATTTTTTAACATTATGTGCTGGCCATTTGGAATTACAAGTTTATTGAGTTACAAGTTCCTTAAAATGCTGACACATTTCATTACAACATGGGGGAAAGGCCATGTTTATTATCACTGTGCAAGTTACCAGACTGTAATTGTTTTGTTTTAGACAGTGTTTCACTATGTAGTCTAAGTGGCCTTTAACTTCTAGTGGTCCTCCTGCCCCCACTTTACTGCATGGAAGGAGAAAATTCAACTATTGGGAAAATGTGCCACAAAGGATCCCCACAAGGTTTCCAAAACTGTAAAGCATGAATTTTATCAGCAGCAAATACTGTCACTTGGTTCATTTGAGAAACTTATGAGCCAAGTCCTCAGGCCTAAACAACCATTGTTATCACCAAAAAAAAAAAAAAGGTTAATTCCAACTATCTCAAAGGTGCTTTTCCTTAGAAGAAGTTCTACTGTCTCACAATGAGGCAGCTGTTTCACAATGACTCCCAATGTACTCACACAAAAACAGGCACACAAAGGTCAGGGCTAACCACAAACTCATTTTTTTTCTGAGGTTTGTTTTGAGGGACAGCACATTTTGCTACTTAGCACTGGCTGACCTGGTACTTGATATGTAAGACAGGGTGGTTGCTGGATGGCCTTGGACTCACTTACAGTGGTCTTCCTGCCTCGGCCTCTAAAGTGCAGGACTAACAGGAAAGTGCCACCAAGTTCATCTCACAGACACTCTTTGGGGTGCAGAGCAGTGCAGATAAGGAAATTTAGGCAGAGCCAAACTAAACCTAAATGTCTAGTCCCAAAGCTTCCTATCACCACACTAAAGGCCTGGCTTCACTACACTTGTCACATGATCAGCATATGCCACTAAGCCACCTCGCACACCTGCACAATAACAATGGCTACCTCTTGCTCTCTTTACTACTATGTGAAAGAAGCACAAGGAGGAAAGAAAAAGCAATCCAGAAATTTCTAAATATTCCTAAACAAACAAAACCAAATCCAAGAAGAAACAATCCTAGAGGCTCAACCTAATACAAACTTTATTACATGATTATAAAAGTTTACAAGCCTGTTTAAAGAAATCAAACCTAACTAAAATTAGATTTCTTCTTCATCTAGTACTTGATCCTTGTCCCACCACTCTCTACTGTGCTCAAAAACCTAGCATCCTGTAGCAAGCTTCTACACATTGTTAAAAATCCAGGAGACCATGAAGACTGGACCCTATGATAAAGCCAAGGATGCATAATTTGAAGTCCAAAGAGTTCCAAAATAAAAACATATCGCTGCTAAGTATAGCTCAACGCAATAGACAATGTAAAGATAGAAATCTAAGACTGACATACAGCATTCCGAAACCAAGACTATTATAAAAATACCCGATCATGCTAAGCGTGGTGGCTCATGCCTGTAATTTGTAATTCCAGCACTCTCTCAGGAAGCTAAAACCTAAGCCACACAGAAGTTCCAGGATAAAGAGACCTTGTCTCAAAACCCCAAAATAAAGTCAGGCGTGGTGGTATCCACCTATGATCCCAGGAATGAGAGATAGAAGTAGAAGGATGAGCTACACTGCTGAATGAGGTCAGCCTGGGCTACATGAGACTGTCTCAACAACTGAAAAACAGAAACTGTTGATGTCAGACTGGAAAGTGACCCCAGAGCTGTACACCTGCTAGACATGTGCTCCATCAGCTCTATCTCCAGCCTGTTTTATTACTTTCCTTTTGAGACAGATTCCCCCTAAGTTGCTCAGACAGGCACTGAACTGATATATAGCCCAGACAGACCTTGGACTTGAGACCATCCAGTCTCAACTTTCCAAGTATCCAACTTGGCTGATAGTTGAGATTTTTTTTAATATCTTGCTATTATTCTCTAGCTTAAATTATTATTACTTTTTAGTTCGGTAGGGGCTGGAGAGACATCTCAGAGGTTAAAAGAACGTTCATACTGTTCTTACAGAGAACTGAATATGAACTCAAATTCAGTTCCCAACACCACATCAGGCAGTTACATTAAGCTGTTTACAACCTTCTCTAAATCCAGCCCCAAAGGATCCAATGCTTCTGGCCTCCACAAACACCTGCACATATTCATACACAGGTACACATGTACCCCTGACACACACACAGACCACACAGACACACACACACAGTTAAAAATAAAATTAGGGCTAGAGACATGGCTCAACCATGTGGCGCATGTGTACTATTCTTGCAGAGGATCTGTTCAGTTCAGATCCCTGCACTCAGGCCAGGTGGCTCAGAACTGCTTATAAATCCAGGCTCTACAGACACATGTGTCCACTCACACATACATATAATTAAAACTAATAAATCCTATATATTTCTTAAAAAGCTTGAACTAAAAAGGAAGAAACCAGACTAGCATGGTGGTACACACCTTTAATCCCAACACTTGGAAGGCAGAGGCAGGCGGATTTCTCTGAGTTTGAGGCCAATATGGTCTACCATAGGAAGTTCCAGGTCATTCAGGGATACATATATATCTCCAGATCTATGTATGCAGCTCACACCATCTGTAACTCTAGCTCGAGGGAGTCTAATACCCTCTTCTTGTTCCTGTGAGCATCAGGCATTTCATGGAACACAAATATACATGCAGGCAAAAAAAATTCATACACATAAAATAATAATAATAAAATACTAAAAGAGAAAGATTTGAAAACAACTACAAAGTCAAAGAAGCAATTTAATAGATGCAACTAGCTAGAGGCATTCTACTGCCAAAGAGCCCAGTACCCTCCAATGGTTAAACTGCAGAAATCATGTTATTTGCAATCTTAGCACCTAGGCACATAAAATGCATGTTCCAGGCCTGTTGGATTATTTAGCAAGATTCTTTCTTGAAAAACCGGAGGTGGAGGCAGAGGCACAATAAATGAAACATACATGAAATAACAGAAGAGGTATGGGGTATTATTAAGTTTTCTTAGTTGGTTTTAATTAAGCCTCGCCCACACAGTCTGAGAAAATGACTCAGCAAGACTCAGCCCATATGTGAACTAGAGTTAAGAGATTAACACAATTAAGTTAAACACATGTTTCTTAAATTTACAGATAAAGAAGCTCAGAACTTAAAAGAGTTGATCAAGTTTAAGAGCAAATTAACTACATACAGAATCTGACCTCAGGTTCAATATTTTGCTAAATGTATTTAGCACTTAAAGGCCATTAAAAAAGCATAATTGCCGCAGTCCCTGATTGGTCATTTTCACATATACAGCAATCCATGTACCTTAAAGTTTAAGTAATTCAGTGTATCTCTATAAGTTTAAAGACGTCTTTGCTTTGGCTAAGTCTCTAACCAGAAAATTTCAATTCCAATCTATTCTGCACCTCATCTCACAGTCATTTTCTTTTGTAAATTGAACCAAACCCTTTCACATCCCTGCTCAAAACTTTGACAGAATTCAAATTCTTGCCATAATTACCAGGCTCTACTCCATCTAGCCCACACCAGCTTCTCAGCATCTGACTCTGATTACTTCATCCCAGTCCAGCTTGCAGCAAACAAGGAATGGTCTTCACCTGACCTTTACATAATTATTTCACTATTTCCTCTACCTAAAATGTCCTCTCTCCTCTGTATTTTCCCTTAATTACTTAAAAATGAAAGACTGAAAATATAATTTGTTTTAGAGATGATGAAAATACAAATGATTTAAAAGGATTATTTGGTTTTTAAATTGTAAAAACCAAACAAACAAAACTTGTGAGGGCCGGGCGGTAGTGGCGCACACCTCTTTAATCCCAGCACTCAGGAGGCAGAGGCAGGTGGATCTCTGTGAGTTCGAGGCCAGCCTGGTCTACAGGAGCTAATTCCAGGACAGGAACCAAAAAGCTACGGAGAAACCCTGTCTCGAAAAATCAAAAAAAAAAAACAAAAAACAAAAACAAAAACAAACTTGTGAGGAAAAGGGCCATCAAGATTGCTCAGCAGGTAGACACTTGTTAACAAGCCTGACAATTGAGTGAAGGAGAGCTAACTCCAGAGAGTTGTTCTCTGAATTTCATACACTCGCCCGCACACATACATACTAACTAATTAATTAACTAAAAAAGTTAATTAGGTCAGCAAGATGACTGAGGGTAAAGGCACTTGCCATCTACAAGCCCAAGGACCAGAGTTCAATCTGTAGAATCCACATGGTTCAAAGAGAACCTACTCCCACAAGCTATCCTTTGACCCGTATATCACTCCATGACACACATACAAACACATACAAAATAAACAAATTTAGTTTTAAATTTTAATTTTAAAACTGGAATAAAAATACATATAAAGGGCTATGCTGTTCCCCAAATGAAAGATCTGCTTTAAATAATAGTGCAGAAATATACATATATGGTATATACACTGTAAAATGTATTACTTGTTGCACAATCCTAGAAGCAGTTACTTGTCTTTGCACTCAATAATTTTGTTCCCAATACTTAAACACACTAAGTAAGTTTACCACTTTATTAACCCAAATCTCACCTTTCAAACTCCAATGGCATCTTTTGCTAATTTTCCTCTCTTCCTCCATTAACTTTCAAGTTAACAGTTTGGTATATGAGTCTTCATGTTCTTCTCTACATTCATGATGGTACTAAGAGCATCATTTATAAAGGGAGATAGAAAGTCATACATTAACTATGAAATCCCAGCATTTGGGAGGCAGAGGCTTGAGGACCCTGAGTCCCAAGCCATTGTTCCTTCTACACCAAAATTCCCTATAACTTCTTAGAAAACCCAAAACTCCTTAATAAGACTTTCACAGCTGTCTATGCTCTCCCCAGCTCACTGCTGGCCAGCTCCCCCTACTTCAGCCACCTCTTACTACCCGCAATCTCTATACATATGCGTACAGACACATTTCTCTATCTGAGGATGCCATCCAACCTCCAGAACCTTACTCCTCATGTTTTAGGAGTCAAATGAGCCTTCTTGTAAGTCCTGCAGAGCTCACTTAGCTTCTCCCTTGTGCTTCCCACACAAGGTCCTGTTTTAAGTCTAGAGCCATGGGGCAGTGTGGCAGATTCACTGTCACGTCACTCTCTCTGCTGCTGGGATAGGTGCTGATCTCCCATTTTACAGATGAAGAATGAGTTCCATGTGAAATTACCCCCACCACATAGGAGCACTCCTGACTGCACTAACTGAAGGTCTAAGTTCTATCAGCATGTTAAGGAGTTTGAAGGGGCAAGGAAAAGGGGGCTCACAGGACATTCATACTAGATCATTAGAATATGTCGGTAACATAGGCAGTCAGAAAAGTTCTGATATAAGAAATACGACAGGTGCTTGTAGCCCTCATTTGCACGTTAGGACAGATTCTTTTTTTTTTTTTTTTTTGTTTTTTTGAGACAGGGTTTCTCTGTGGTTTTGGAGCCTGTCCTGAACTCCCTTTGTAGACCAGGCTGGCCTCGAACTCACAGAGATCCGCCTGCCTCTGCCTCCCGAGTGCTGGGATTACAGGCATGCGCCACCACTG
>NC_022029.1:45995536-45998381 GCF_000317375.1 Microtus ochrogaster
CCTGTCTAACAGATAATGAGGCATGCTGGCTCACCCAGCACTGGAGATGCTAGGGCAGACAGATCATCATAGGTCTGAGGACAGCTGGAGCTACTGAGTGAGACCCTGTCTTGAAAAGGGGAGGGGACAACAAAGAGTGGGATCTGTTTTAAACTAGCTAAGTTAGATGGCACAAGAGAGAATCTGAGGACAGTCTTCATTTCCCACACATCTACAAAATGCTGCTGTGTTGGTAAAGGTACCATCTCATTTTGTGTTTGCTTTTACAATCCCACTGCATCAGTTCACTCTGAATTTCAAAAAAAAAAAATGTATTATTTTTTTCATGCTTCATAAAAAAGACTGGGGCTAGAGATTTAACTCAATGGCAGAGTGCTTGTCTCTCTTGTACAGGTCTTGATGGCAGGGGATCATGAAGAGGAAGGGTTTAAAAACAGGCATTGTGGTGCATGCTCTATAGTCCCAGGTTTTGGGAAGTGGAAACAGGACTAGCAAGAATTTCAGGCCAACCAAGCTACAAGGGGGGGGGAGGGAATGAATGAATGAATGAATGAATGCATGCATGCAAACAATCAAGACTAAATGGGTTGAGAAGGACAAATGCTGCCTAAAAGCAAATCATCAACTAACCCAGATTGCAGCAAGCTGGGCAATAAAACTTAGCTGACAAAATACAAGGATATGAGCCAATCTGTAATACTATTCCTGGGAGGATTTTAAATTCTACAAACACCGGCAATCAGAAACACCACACCACCGCTTTCAGGAAAATATGTTTTATAGAGTCAAAGCTTCAGCATCCATGCCTCCTTACAAAAAAAGTTAGAACAATTAACACTGTTTTCATTGTTCACTCATATAGTTAGCTTAAATGCTTTTTTCAAAGCTAGTGTTTAATAAGACCATCTCTTAATGCTTAAACACTTTAGGTTTTCTACTGTCCCTTTCCCCTAATGCCTATGTTAACATCAATAATAAAACCATCTCATACTGAGTATGTAGCTCCAAACCGGTAATCCCAGCACTAAACAGGCTGAGACACAGGGATCACTGTGAGTTCAAAAACTGCCAAGAGGTAGACTGAGTTCATGGCCAACCTGGGGGCAAGGCATCGTCTTAATAAACAAAACTAAGCTCAGTTTGGTGGCCTCCACCTAATCCAGGTGAAGGTAAGTGGATCTGGAGCTCAAGGTCATCCCAGGTACAAATTCAGTTGAAGACCAGTTGGACCATTTGAAACTCTCAAAACAACAAAAAAGATGCAATACCTTTTATGTTGTTGTTTTGAGACAAGGGTCTCTAAGTAACCCTAGCTGTCCTGGAAGGTGCCATGTAGACCATCCTGGTATTGAACTCACAGGTATCTGCCTGCCACTGCCTCCCAAGTGCTGGGAAAAATACATTCTCTTAATAAACTCCAACTATATACATCATTAAAAAAAATTATGAGTTCCAGCAATTTTACTTTATGTATGTTCAAAGAACTGTTCCGTTCACCAAGGACATACCTGCTTCCCCAACATCACTGCAGCATTACTGATAATAGTCAAGATATGTAAGCAACCTAAATATCTGCCAATAGATGAATAAAGAAAATGTGATAGATACACAACAACATACACCAGTGGTTCTCAACCTATGGGTCACAACCCAAAAGGGGCCAAATAACCCTTTCACAGGGGTTGCCTAAGACTATTGGAAAACACAGATATCCACATTACAGTTCATAACTGTTATTCTTTGGGTCCCTGCCCTAGCCACGCCCACTCCTTTTAACTTCTGACCTCTGCCCAGCCATCACTCTCTCCCTGTGCTCTCTCCCTGTGTTCTCTCCCGCCGCCAGCCCGCCTAGGTATATTTTTTAAGAATAAGAATAACAGTAGCAAAATTACGGTTATGAAGTAGCAATAAAAATAATTTTATGGTTGGGGGTCACCATAAAGAACTGTATTAAAGGGTTTCAGCATTAGGAAGGCTGAGACTCACTGCCATACACCATATTTTCTTTAAAAAATATTTTGTTGTATACAGCAATGTGGACAGAACTGGAAGAGAAGACATTAAGCTCCATGAAATCAGACACAGAAAAATGAATACTATTTATGTGGTATCTTATAGAAAAGACTTACTCTACTTCAAACCCTCATTTACACTTAAAGCACCAAAAACTTATTATTTTCATTGTTTCCAAAGTACATAATTTTCTTGCCCTTACAGAAGTGAGAGGAAATAAAGGAATTTCTTCTCACAATCACATCTTTTTTGTTTGTTTGGTTGATTTTTTGTGACAGGGCTTCTCTATGTAATAGTCCTGGCTATCCTGGAATTCACTTTAGACTGGACTGGCCTGGAATTCAAAGACCCACCTGCCACTGCCTCCTAAGTGCTGGGATTAAAGGCATATGCCACCAATACCCAGCCACATCATCTACTTTTATCTGCATGGTATGGTAACATAATCTCAACTTTAGCTTACAGATCTCCATATATTTCTATCTGTTATTTCCCCTGGATGAACATGTTAGCATTTAACAAGCAAAGTTTGCTCTTCTCAGTTGCCTAGAGCTTAATACAATCAGGTAAAAGGTCAAAGTCTGATGACTCTAGAAACACAGACCCATACTTCAGGGTATCTCCTTTCTATCAAACCTCTATAAATGCCAACTGTGATAGAAAAAGAAAAACTAGAGCCAATGAGATGACTCAACAGGCTAAAAGGATCGACCACCAAGCCCACCAACTTGAGTTTGATCCCTAAAACCCACATAGTGGAAAGAACACACTCATGGAGCTTGTCCTCTGACCTCCAACACACAAACTGTGACATTTATGCCCATACACAGAT
>NC_022029.1:45999041-46019779 GCF_000317375.1 Microtus ochrogaster
GATAAAATATTGTTAATATTATGATTGTATAAAGGTAAATTAACTCAACATTTGCCTTTCATAAGCAAATATTTACTAGGTTTTGAATCAACCAAAATTCAAAATTAGTTCTTACCATTTAAAGCCAAGTGCTATATGTAATTCTGACAGGTTATGAAGCAGCTAAGCCATTTGTTGTTGGGGGTTTTACAAAAATAATGTATCAAGGGGGCTTAAGAGATGGCTCAGCAGTTAAAAGCACTTGCTGTTCTTCCAGAGGACTGGGGTTCAGTTCCCAGCATTCACATGTGTCAGCTTACAGCTGTCTGTAACTCAGGTTCCCAGGGATCTGACACTTTCATACCAATGCACATAAAATGAAATTAAAAATAAATTTTAAGACTGGCATTTAAGACTATAGTCACACTCTGTTAAAAAGCAAAAATATCTCCAAGTAATCAAATGACTAGGTAAAAAACTAGGCATTTAATGTTTACTTAAATGTCAGCTATAGAAAGTAGTAGAAAACTTCTGATTCTTTTCTACATTCATCTGATTTTCCTAAGTAACATTAATATTACCTTGAGAGTAAAATAGGGTATTAACAATATCAATAGCAAAATACTATGATTTATTTTTATCTTATGTGCTTGGTGTTTTGCCTATATATATGTCTGTGTGATCTCCTGGAACTGGAATTATGACAGTTGTGAGCTGCCGCATGCCCTATCAGAATACTTGTTGCCTTACAACAATGTAGGAAGCCCTAGGTTCAATCACCAGTAAAGCATTGTGGCACATGTGAGGTGGAAGCAGGAACATCAAAAATTCACTGATATCAAGTACAAGGCCAACTTGTGATATAACCTTTCTCAAAAATAGTAGAAGAGGCCGGGTGATGGTGGCACACGCCTTTAATCCCAGCACTCGGGAGGCAGAGGCAGGCGGATCTCTGTGAGTTCGAGACCAGCCTGGTCTACAGAGCTAGTTCCAGGACAGGCTCCAAAGCCACAGAGAAACCCAAAAAACCAAAAAAAAAAAAAAAAAAAAAAAAAAAAAAAAAAAAAAAATAGCAGAAGAGGCTGGAGAGATGGCTCAGTGGTTAAGAGCACCGAGTGCTCTTCCAAAGATCCTAGGTTCAATTCCCAGCACCCATAATAGCAGCTCACAACTATCTCTAACTCTAAGATCCAACACCTTATACAGACATACACCAATAAAATCAAAATAAACAAATAACATGAACTCTAACATAATAGACACTGTAAATTCAAAAGTAGAGTCATGGGTTGGGGAGATGGCTCAGCCTGGAAAGTATTTACCTTAAAAGCATGAGAACCTGAGTTTAATCTCTAGAACCCACTTAAAACTGCCAGGCATAGTAACGCTATAATCCCAGCACTGGGGTGCAGAAACAAGATTCCTGGGACTTACGGGCCTACACCCATTTATCCAAATTGGTGAGCCCCAAGCCAATGGGACTTTATCCTAAAAGAGGTGGATGGAGTTTCTGAGGATGTCACCAGAGGCTGCCCTCTGGTACACCCACACACCCACACACACACCTGCTTCAAAAAAAAAAATAAGTCACTAATTTAAAAATTATCTCAAATTCCAATAGATAGAAAAGGTGATTCCCTACTTCCTTCTCTCTGAACACTAAAACAAAGAAAACAAGAGTTATAAATTCTATCTTCTTTTCAATAACTAGACACTGCAACTATAAAAACTCAGGGCCAACTGAAGACAGCAAGTAGGAACATACCAATTCATGCCTTAGAACCCTAGAAAGGTTTAACATCAGGAGAACGGGTCTCAAGATACATAGAGGAACAAAGACATCATAGCAGCCTCCGTTCTCATAACCAGATTCTTACTGCTCCAGATTCAGCAGGAATCTCAGCAACTGTTCAGTAGGACAGCAAAAACGCACAATCAATTAGGACAACAGGTGCAGTGGAATGTTGAGCTAAGACAAAAACAAGGAGGTTTTTGTTTTAAATTTACTTATTTTAATTGTGGGGGGGGGCAAAGGTATGTGCACGTGAGTGTGAATGCTCAAGGAAGATGGAGGCTTCAGATCCCTTCTAAGCAGGAGTTACAGGAGATTGTGAGCTGCCCTGTGTGGGTGCTGGAAAACAAACATGGGTCCTCTAGAAGTATGATAAGCATGCTTAATCAGAGTCATCTGTCCAGGTGACTTAAAAAAAAAAAAGACTAAAGATACTGAAATTTAAGCTAAACTTACACCCATTTACCCAACTGTCTTTAACTGCTCCATCAAGAACACAGGCAACCAGATTTATACCTTCCTCTCCATACGACAGAGAGATGGTTTGAGGATCATTCTCTGGAAAAATGCAATTGCTCCATAAACCAGGCCTGCAAAACTGGGGTATAGTAGCAGACATGCACCTGTAATCCTAGCAAAGAGACAGGAGGAACAACACCAATTCAAAATAAACATGCACTGCACAGTGAGACTCTGTCTCAAAAACAAGCAAGCAAAAAAGAAAAGGAAAATCCTGTAGATTTAAGTCCTAGATGCATTACCAGATTTTAAAATATATTCACTGTTCATTGTAGCACAAATAATGAAAACCCAGAGACAGATCCTGGGGTTCAACCTGAGGATCAGAAAAGCAAAGCATCCTAATCACTAAAGAGCGCTTACCTCTATGAAATCTTCAGACTGAAAGAGAGTGAGTTCCTGTCTCATCCCACCTTATATTTCTCTCTAGGGCTGGTGGTACACCACCAACACCTGGCCTCTGTGGCTAAGTAGTGTGGCTGTGGGATTAAAGGTCTGTGCCACCACTGCCTGGCCTGTATGGCTGACTAGTATAGCTGTTTCGCGTTCTAATCTTCAGGCAACATTTATTTGTTAAAATACAAATGAAACACCACTACAGTTCATCATTCTGTGAAAGTCTCAGCATCCATGATTAAAGATTAAAGGGACTACAAATATCTTACAAATATCTTTTTTCTTTCTTTCTTTCTTTTTTTCTTTCTTCCTTTTTTATTTTTTTTTTTGAAACACCCTCTCACTATTTAGCCCTGGCTGGCCTTGAACTCAGAGATTCACCTGCCTCCTGAGCACTGAAATCAAAGATATTCAATACCATGTCCCGTCAGTAAATATTTTATCAGGGGTGGAGGTCTGGGGGTGAAGGGAGGAAGTTAACTGGAAATTGAATCTGGTGCCAAAAATGCTAAGCAAGTTCTCCTATCATCAAAAGACATGGCCACCCTTTTTACTTTGCTCTTAAGGCAGAGTCCCACTAAGCTATCTGAGTTGGCCTTAAACTTGTTGTCCTCTTGTTTCAACCTCCTGAATAACAGATTACAGGCCAGCACTACCAGCTGCAAATTACCTTTTGTTTTTTGGTTTTTCGAGACAGGGCTTCTCTGTGGCTTTGGATCCTGTCCTGGAACTAGCTCTGTAGACCAGGCTGGTCTCGAACTCACAGAGACCCACCTGCCTCTGCCTCCTCCCGAGTGCTGGGATTAAAGGCGTGCGCCACCATCGCCCGGCTGCAAATTGCCTTTTAAACAATACACTCTTCTTAAATTTTTAAACCTCATTATGTGCATATGCACACCTGCCATCCAGAGTGCATGAGTGAAGTCAGAGAACAATCTGTGGCAATCACTTCTCTGCTTCAACAATGTGAGTACCAAAACCAACTTGGGACATCAATATGATCCCATTACTGGGAGGCAGAGGCAGGACAATCATTGAAGGCCAGTTCCCAAGCAAGTTCAAGGCCATTCTAGAATTTGTGAGACCCTGTTAAAGAAAGAAGGGAAGGAAGGAGAGAAGGAAGGAAACCAAAACAAAGGCCAGGACAAGAGTTACTGAAGTTGAAATATAAGCTGGACATAATAGGGCAAGACTGTAATGCTAGCCAAGAGGCAGAAACAAAGTTAGGAGTTCAAAACCATCCTTGAGGTTCATAGTTCAGGCCAGTCTGGGCTACAGAGGGAAAAAAGAAAGAAATCAAGTGAGCAAGACAGAAGGACAGACCCAGACTCAGATCTATTCAATAGAAAAAAAGTTTAAATACAGTGGCACGAGTCTATAATCTGGAGGCTGAGGTTTAAAAAAAGAGGAAAAAGAAAAAAGCAGGGCTAAAAGATAAAGTTGAAGAAACTTCACAGGCGGTAAAACAAATCAATAATATTGGAAAATAAAAACTAAGACAATTCATATAGCCCAACATCCAGTTAAAAAGACAACAGAAAATAAAGAGAAGAAAAAAAATGCAACAAGATTTACAGTGAAGAACCTGAAAAGACACCCATGTGTCCAGAACAACAGACTTTAAAAGAGTGCCCACCAAGCTAGAACTAAAACCTCTAACTAGGAACTTGAAGAATTTTTAAATCCCAAGACTTTCAAAAAGCAAGCTCTGCCACTAACAAAGAAGGAATCAGAAAGGTGCTGAAAAAACAGCACCATCCAAAGCTAGAAAACAGAAAACTGCTTTCAATCTATGATGTGGAGTGTCCTTCTGTGTTGCTTTTATTGGTTGATGAATAAAGAGCTATTTGGGCCAATGGCTTAGCAGAACAAAGCCAGGCAGGAAATCTGAACAGAGATATAGGGAGAGAATAGGTAAAGTTAAAGCAACGCCATATAGCTGCTGAAGGAGGACATGCAAGAACCATACTGATAGGCAATACACAGATTGAAAGAAACAGGTTAATTTAAGATATAAGAGTTAGTTAATAAGAAGCTGAGCAGTGTTGTAATTAAAATATAGTTTCTGTGTGATTATTTGGGTCTGAGCAGCCAGGAACAAACGAGCAGTCTCCACTTACAAACCTAGACTCCCATCAAACACTCAAGAGAATCAAAGAGAAGAGTTAAAACACTGTCATGGAACTAGAGGCATGTCTCCAAGGCAGAACCTGTAGCATATTATGTGAGGCCCTGTTTCACCCCAGCACCACTTTAAAGAAAACTTGTCTATGATGAGATGTCTCACAAACTTCTCTTTATAAGCAGTCTTTCTGTGCAAGAAGCTACTAGAGGATGACAGGCTTCAAGCTAGAACATTCAGCAAAAACACTATCACACACAGGAGAAAGACAAGACTGTCACACACAGGAGAAGGCCTAGGAATCTCCCAAGCTATAGTTATGCAACCAGTCTAATTAATAACCAGCCTGTGACAAAAAAAGGAGAAAAGGTCTAGACTAGAGATAGCCAGGAAAGCAATAGGAGCCAAAAGACTATCTCTCTGCTGGCTCGACTGTGAGGAAACTCACAAAGGTTACTGAGACTGTAGAAACAGATAAAAGGTAATTAATTAGTCGGGAGGCTGGGAAGATGGCTCAGAGGTTAAGAGCACTGGCTGTTCTTCCAGAGGTCCTGAGTTCAATCCCAGCAACCACATGGTGACTCACAATTATCTATAATGAAGTCGGGCAGTAGTGGAGCACGCCTTTAATCCCAGCACTCGGGAGTGCAGAGGCAGGCGGATCTTTGTGAGTTCGAGACTAGCCTGGTCTACAAGAGCTAGTTCCAGGACAGGCTCCAAAACCACAGAGAAACCCTGTCTCGGGGAAAAAAAAAAAACAAAAAACAATTATCTATAATGAGATCTGATGCCTTCTTTCTGGCACACAGGCAGAACATTGTATATATAATAAATTTTTTTTTAAAAAAAAAAGGGTAATTCGTCAAATAAAGAGAATTTTTAACTCAGAAAAAAAAGGAGGGAGGGCAAGATGGCTCAGTGGATAAATATGCTTGCTAGGAAAGCCTGACAACCTAAATTCAATCCCTGGAACCCACCTAAATGTGGAAGGAGAAAACTGGCTTCACAAAGTTGTCCTCTGGCCTCCATACACATGCCATCACACATGCACACATGTACACACACACACACATGCACACACCCTGTGTATGTCCATTTAAAGGGGGTATGCTATAGAGATGAGTACTTTGCATTGGTATGGATCTTGGTTTATTGATACAAATTTAAGGTCAATTTTGTTATATGTATATTTCTGCTCTTGATTAAGGTACTAGGTTTGTGCATCTCATTTTAAAATGTAAAGTATAATTAAGAAATATAGGTGAATAGAGTCATCTATAAATAGTCAGTTTGTAGTCATGTCAGTTAGGTTTTCTAAATGTACAGAGATATATTTCAGTTAAATACTCTTCAACACTTTCAAAGACCTACAGAATATGGCATTTAAAATGTTTTAAGAACTTGGGACCTTTCATGACAGTGAGAAACATCTGTTCGTGGCAGCACCAATCCACTTCAAGAGAATGATGGGCATCGAAGAGGCTCCTCATGGAGTTTGTTAGTCATTTGGGCAAGAAACTGCTCTTTTTTTTTTAATATTTATTATGTATATAATATTCTGTCTGTGTGTATGCCTAAAGGCCAGAAGAGGGCGCCAGACCTCTTTACAGATGGTTGTGAGCCACCATGCGGTTGCTGGGAATTGAACTCAGGACCTCTAGAAGAGCAGGCAATGCTCTTAACCTCTGAGCCATCTCTCCAGGCCCAAGAAACTGCTCTTGCCTGAACTGCCTGACTAGACTTGCAGGACCCACAGAAAAATGACTGTTGAAGCTGCCTAAAGAAGGTAAGACAGTCCTTTAGGGTTCCTGCTCCATGAAAGAGTCTGCCAGACATTCTGAAGGACACAGAAGAAAGTGACTGACAAACTGGCAATATAGGTGGAACTGTCTTTGAAATTTCCTGCTTCATGGAAAAGTCTGCTGGATACTATGGGCGAGTAGGCTAAAGATACGTACCCATAACATTACAGAAGAACTTTGGGTGACTGTCCAGGCAGTGAGATATCTCTGTCAATTCTAGAGTTTTGGAAGTTGCTTACAATGCACTTCCTGTTTACATAGGTAATATTATATCCTTCTGGAGTCTTTGGTGGAGCTAAAGGATAGTTATAGTTTTCCTTAGTTATGATAAAAGATGAAGTAGATATAAATATTATAACTGTAATTCTTGCTTGATACCTGTTTTGTTATATGTAATTTTACTATGTTAAAGTTAAAACCTACCTTTTTCTTTAAACAGAAAAGGGGAAATGGTGTGGGAAGTCCTTCTGTCTATGTGTTGCTTCTATTGGTTAATGAATAAAGCTGTTTCGGGCAGTAGCTTACCAAAAGAGGGCAAGGAGGGAGTTCCAAGCAGATAGAGGAGGACAGAGTAGGCAGGGTCAAGGAGGAGCCATGTAACCCCTCCAGAGACAGATGTTGGGAACAGAACTTTACCTGGTAAGTCACAGCCATGTGGCAATACACAGATTAATAAAGATGGGTTAGTTTATGATATAAGAGCTAGCTAAAAATATGCTTCAGCTATTGGCCAATGTTGCAATTAATACAGATTTCTGTGTGATAATTTCTGTTCCGAGCAAACAGCCTCTGGCTACTGATATGAAAGAAACAAATCAACAGTATCTTCTGTTCTGAATATGATACCTTTTCTATCTTCTAATGTTTTGTAACCTTGGGTGCTGTTTCTGCATCATACTGGAAACACATATCTCTATCACTAACACCAGTTATTCATGCTTGCAACCCAAATTACACGACAATATCTTAAAAAAAAAAAAACCTTTTCTCATTCTTAATTTCTGTAAGTTTTATTTTCATTTTCAACAGGTCTCCCTCCTGCTTCTACCTCCCAAGTGTTGAAACACACGTGCACCACCATGCCCTTTATGTTGCTCTTTGAATCAAACAGAGGGTTTCCTACATATTAGACAAGCTTACTATCTACCAAAGGAGCACAGACATTTCCAGCTCCACTCCTTTTTTTTTTTTTCCTTTACCTTTATTCTCCTTTTAAATTCCTATCCTCACCAAGTCCAACTTAAGAAATTTTGTTTCGGGGGCTGGAGAGATGGCTCAGCGGTTAAGAGCACTGACTGCTCTTCCTGAGGACCTGGGTCAATTCCCAGCACCCACATGGCAGCTCACAACTGTCTGAAGATCCAGTTCCAGGGGATCTGACACCTTCACACCAATGCACATAAAATAAAGTTAAATAAACCATAAAAAAAAAAATTTAAAAAAAAAAAAGAAAAAGAAATTTTGTTTCATTTACTTTGGTTTTTGAAACAAGGTCTTACCCAGTAGTCCTGGCTGGCCTCAAACTTACTACATAAACCAGGCTGACCTCAAACTTCCAGCATTTCTTCTGCCTCTGCCTCCCTGGTACTGGGGTTACAGGAGTACAGGTACAGCTTCAAAACTGATGTATTTGAAAAACTCCGTATTGTTCTTACCAGTTGTAAAGGTTCAAACATATTGCCCCAACTTCAGTATACTTTCTCACTCTTTTAAACTCCTCCTTTATGACTTAACCATCTTCATAAGAAGTTTCCTCATGTACATCTACAGCTAATAATAAAATGTGTATGTTGTGCTCAATAAACAATCTCATTTGTAAATCAAGATTCAGCAGCCTCTACCACAGCACTACCTGGGCAACCTTGTACTGTTTCAAGTTGAAACAGATGCCAGTATTTCTCCTCCCGTTTTTTTCCTCTTCTGAGTCACAAGAAAGTACCAGTAGTTTCATTCCAATACTTGTCACAGCATTATACCCTATAATCCTTGAAAAGAACAGCTCTAATGTTACCACCTCTGTTCTATGAAGCTCTGGACAACTCTACCACGAAAAGGACAAATAAATAACCCAAGTCAAAACATTGCCCCTCCCAAGTAAGCCCACTCTTCAAATTAAAACTAATGTGAATAGAACTATTGTACCCCACCAATATTTGGGGGGGGGGTATAACATAACAATTAAATTCTCAGAATGAGAAGCATAGCCATGAACAGAGCCCTGAAAAAGAACAGTGCTGGACTCTAAGTGAAACCCTTTTACTGAAGGTTCCTCTTTCCTCACCAGTCACTGTCAGCATTAGCTGTCATCTGGAACAGAAGGGACTTTCTATGATCAAATGCTCTTTTAGAGCACAAGGTCAAATGTTTCAACAGTCTTGTAGGTTATTTGGAAGAGGGTGTCACATGTCACAAAATTTACCATTTTAGCCACTTTTAAAAACTGAACTTAGGTTGGGCTTGATATTGCAATCTCAGCCAAAAGGGTGGGTGAAACTAGGGGACCAACAGTGCCCCATTACTTCTAACACTTACTCAACATCTCAAATGAAAAATTCTATGCCCGTTAACCATTAACTTTGCGCATATGTCTGCCACTGACATCTTGGTAATCACTATTCCCTTTTCTCTATAAGTCTGTCTGCTCTAAGTACCAAACATCCTCTTACATCTGACTTACTTTGTTGTTTTGTTTTTGAGCCATAGCCCTGGTTGTCCTGGAACTCACTATGTAGGCCAGGCTTGCCTTAAACTCACAGAGATCTACCTGCCTCTGCCTCTGCCTCTACCTCTGCAGTGGTGTAATTAAAGGTGTGAACCACCACAGTGGCTATTTTTATGTGTTTGAGGCCCATCTATGTTATAGCACTTAGCAGAATTTCATTCTTTTTCAAGGATGAATAATCCATGGCATAAAAACATTTTATTTATTAATCATTCATCCATCAATAGGCTCTAAGTTATTTATACTTTTTGGCTACTATAAATAATGCTCCTATGAACACTGGCATACAACCATCTGTGAGTCCCTACTTCAAACTCTTTGAATAGGTCTTACCTGGCATACACAAGGTGTGGGGGGGGGGGAAGGGGGGAGTCAGAGTTCTAGCACAATTTTTCTGTTTTGTTTTTCCGAGACAGAGTTTCTCTGTAGCTTCAGAGTCTATCCTGGAACTTGCTTTGTAGACCAGGTTGGCCTCGAACTCACAGAGATGTGAGTTCACCTGCCTCTGCCTCCCGAGTGCTGGGATTAAAGGCATGTGCCACCACCGCCTGGCTCTAGCACAGTTTTTTAAAGTTGCTTTTAACTGTCTTGGTTATAACTTAGAAGCAGATTTACTAGATATTCTTCTTGTTGCCCTTTAAAAATAAAAGCAAGTTTTGTAGCCAAGCTAGACTCAAATTCCCTATTTAGCCAGGGATATCCTTGAACTTCTGATCCCTTTGCCTCTTCCTTTTGAGCACCAGGATTACAGGTGCATCACCACACTCAGTTTATGAGGTGCTGAAGATTAAACCAGGGCTTCCTATGTGCTTGAGGAGCAGTCTACCAACTGAGCCATGTACCCACGTCTTTTTTTTTTTTTGCTGTATTTTTTCAAGCAGATTATCGCTGTAGCCCAGGTTAGCACTGAACTTACCATGTAGTCAAGCCTGACCCTGAACACACAGCAGTAACACCAGGCTCACATATTCAATTTTAGAAAAACTCCTATGCTGTGTCTGAAAGTGGCCAACTATCTGAAGTCCCAACAACATCACAGAGCTCCAAATGCTCCACATCTTCAACACTTGCTTTTTTGTCTGTTTGTTTCTATGGGGTACTGTAAGAAATCATTTATTCTCGCACATACCCCCACGTGAGCCTCACACAAGCTAAGCACCCTACATCCCCAGGCCTCCTTTTGTTCCTTTTGAACAAGTTCTCACTAACTTGCTCAGGATGGTCTAGCTCTGTAGACTAGACAGGCCTTGAACCTGAAATCCTCCTGCTGCAGCCCACGTAGCCTGTGCCACCATGGTCTAATAGAGAACAGTCATTCTAATGACTGTAAAATAACTTCTCACTGTAGCTTTGACTTGTATTTCTTTAAATATTAATGACGGTGAACATATTTTCATTTGCTTGTAAGCCATTTGTACATTTTTTTTGGGGGGGGGGTCAAGTTTACATAGTTTCAATCTATCCTAAGAGCACATGCTTCAATGAGAAAAATCCCTTAGGCATTCTGGCATTCCTGCAGCATGAGCCTGAGTATCATCACTGCATAGCTCTCACATGCTTTATAAGACAAAGGTTTGGCTCATTTCTCTAAAAAGCAGCACTATGTAAAATGGAGTCAGTTGAGTTTCATCAACTCTTCTGCTGTTTTCCTTTTGTATGAGAAGCCAGTATCTTACTTTGTAGTATGGGTTAGCCTAGAACATGTTACATAAACCAAGCCTGCTTCAATTTGCAGTAATTCTCTTGCCTCTGTCCTGAGCGATGGATGGCATTACAGAATTGTGCCAACAAGTTCAGCTTATCTCTGGTCAGCCTGGAATTATTCATGTAGATCAGGATTGTCTCAAACTTACTTAAATCTCTGACTTTTGAGTACAGGGATTACAGGCATACACCACCACATCCAGTTAAAACAGCTGATTCTTAGGGGGTAATAATTTATATTTACTGATTTGACTGTGTGTGTATTCATGAGCACACTGAAGTGTCACAGCACACATGCAGAGGTCAGAGAAAGACTTGGAGATCTCATCTCTCCTACCAAGTGGGTCCCAGGGATCAAACTCAGTTCACTAGGTTTGGTTCAAGTACCCTGCTGAGCCCTCTTGCTGGCCCAATCAACAAGTGTTTATTTAGGTTGGTGGAATCAATTTACTCTTCCAAAGAATAGGTAATGCATTCAGTTGATAAAGACACTACACCTCTCAGAGGCAAGTCTTTATCAATTTAAGTTCTTACATGAGGGCTGGGATTACATTATATTCATTAAAGATACTGTCCTTAGAGGAAGAAAAAATATGCCTGGGGGAGGATTAAGGACCAAGCGATAGCACGTGCAGTAGGAACAACCCATTATTCTTAACTGTGTACTTTGCTGGACAGTGGTGCCACATGCCTTTAACTCCAGCACTCGGGAAGCAGAGGCATGTGAATCTCTGTGAGTTCGAGGCCAGCCTAGTCTACAAAATGAGTTCCAGGACAGCTAGGACTGTTACACAGAAAAACCCTGTCTCAAAAAAATAAAAATAAAATTAAAAGAATGTGTGCTTTGCCTGGCAATGCTATCACAAGCCTTTAATCCCAATACTTGGGAGGCAGAAGCAGGCAGATCTCTGAGCTCCAAGCCATCATGATCTACAGAGTGAGTTCCAGGACAGCCAGGAATACATAGTTGTCTACAGAGAGACCCTATGTTGAAAACCAAACCAAATCAAACAAAAAACAACAACAAAACAAAGGACTGTGTGCATGCAACTATACTATCACAGAGTAATACTTTCCAGAGCTCATAGCGCCAAAATTATGGTCAAATCAACTTCTGAAATGTGTACATCCAGAACCAATAACTTTCTTAATTTCCAAACAATCACTGAATTTCTAAGACCAGTTTTGCTCTAAAATGTTTGATGCACAAGCAGAAAGACCTTCGTGCACATTCCCAGTGTCCAAGTAAAAAGTCAGCATGGCACAGGGGAATCCCAGCACTGGAGAAACTAAGACAGGAGGATCTTTGGGGTTTGCTGGCCAGTCATTCTGACCAACTGGCAAGATGGGTTCAGTCAGAGAATCCATCTCAAAAAGTGCAGCGATAACAGAAGCTCATACCTGACCTCATCCTCTGGCCTCCATCTTAACCACATGACCACACAAACACACATACACACATTACTCAATTATCTAAACAGCTAATATTTATTAACTAAAATATGACCCCAATTTATTTTGTAATAGAAAGCAAATAAAGAATGTTCCGTATAAAGAGGATCCCACCGTATTACCTCATTTCCCTTCTCCTGTGTTCATTTATTCATCGACCACCTCTCTCAGGTGCTTAGCACTAACAGGCAAAAAAGCATAGATCCCTGCGTCTATGTAACTTATTTTTCAAATGATCTTTTCACTTTTTTGGTATTGATTGTGAATGGTCTTACTATTTGAACCTGTAATTCTCCTGCCTCAGCCACTCAAGTTTTGAAATTAGAGGCATGAGCCACCACACCCAGCTGTGACTTTAGATTCACTTTGGTTAAATGTGAAACATACCAGTAATTTATTTTTGCAACAGTATTCAATAAATCTAATCATAAAAACTCACATAATTTCTAATATGAATGTGAAAGAGCTAAAATCTACAGAAATGCAAGCCCAGTAGCCCTGAGCACTCTAACAACCACTAATCTATAGAGTCTTCCTTCAGAGTCAGTATGAAGCTAAAATGACCCTGCCTGAAATACAAGGGGCTGCATTACCTGTCTCCTGGTCCTCCAGAACACTTGTAAGGTGACAACTTCTTCTTAATTGCAAGTATTGAGGCTCGTTGTGTATCTCAGTAGTGGAATGCCCATCTAGAAGAGGAGATGGGACTCTGGCCCACTGGTAATACTTAATATTTTTTTTATTATTATTATTTTTTTTTTTTTTGGTTTTTCGAGACAGGATTTCTCTGTGGCTTTGGATCCTGTCCTGGAACTAGCTCTGTAGACCAGGCTGGTCTCGAACTCACAGAGATCTGCCTGCCTCTGCCTCCCAAGTGCTGGGATTAAAGGCGTGCACCACCATCGCCCGGCAATACTTAATATTTTAAATGTCCTAAAAGTGGCAAACAAAGTATCTCTAGCTATCTGTACATCATTTGGCTACATTTCTGTTGTTTAGACATATACTGTCAATAGAGTAGCCACATCTGACAACCAGACAATTGAAATATGTCTAATATACATTGAGATGAGTGGCCCATACAGCTCCCACACTAGAGGAAAACAATGTAAAATACCTGTTTGAAGCAGGCTGCATAAAAGTACATCTTTGATGAGGTAAAGAATACTATTAAATTTTTCCTTTGTGACTACCAAAGTTTAATTACACGGGTAGCTCACAATTCTTTCAGACAGCACTCTTTTAAGACAGTAGAAAAATTCAAATTTCTGCACAGAGCTAATGTATGAATGTGTTTGAGCTGGACTCAGAACTGTCAGAATTGTGTTGATTTTCTCAGCTACTTTATTCAACACCTCATACCAAAACATCAAATGTTTTCAAATCAGAATGAGTAAATGTCAGAGGTTACAGTCAAACTATTTAGCAGAGCACCAGCAAATATTTAAATGGCCACTCTGTACAGGACACATTCAATCCATAAAGCAACATATTCTGTCACACACCAGTAGCACAAAGGCCATAAATTCTGCACAAATCTGCACGTGCTCCTACAAAGTACCTAGCACCATGGCTAAGTGCTTTGCTCTCAACGACCTATAAAACCCTCACAAGCACCACACACAGTAGATACTGTTACACTGTTTAATACTATTTTAAGACATTGTAGCCAAAGTCGCAGTTAGTAACCTGTGGACTCAGGACTCCAACACAGCAGAGGACAAGTGAAACAACCCATTTTCCCAAGTGGAAGGACAACAAATAAGACTATGTATGGAATCTGGACTGGAGATGTAGCTCAGCAGTCTGCCTACCAAGCATGAGACTTCAATCCCCAGTACCTGGAACAGGCAGCTTGGGAGCTGAGTGATCAACTTTCAGTAAAAAACTTTGCTTCCTACTTTCCACCTCACCCTTCTGGATGGCAGGTTTTAAAAAACTGATCATATGCAGGGCTGTGGTGGGAGACACCTTTAATCCCAGCACTCGGGATGCAGAGGCAGGCAGATCTCTGTTGAGTTGGAGGCCAGCCTGGTCTACAGAGCCAAGTTCCAAGCCAGGCTCCAAAACTACAGAGAAACCCTGTCTCACAAAAACAAAAACCTAACCATACATTAAATTCTCTTTCAGAAAGGCTGTCTCCCGGCTGATCCAATTTATACTTGTCTTTCAGGCTTCATCTGAAACTGTCCATGCAAAGCTACTCAGAGTTCCCACAATTTAGACTAGACCCTTTCCTCCCTCTGCTCACTATAGTGCTTTACACACCACTGTGCCTGTCATCAGAGTGGTCAAGGGGTCTATTGTATCCATCACTTATTCCCAACACCTTTAACAGTGCCTAGCATTAGGTGCTCAATAAATATTTGCTGATCTAACCACCTGACTCACCCAGCTACACCTCAAAGCAAACTCGGTTCTGTAAGTGCTAACCCACAAAGCAGAGGGCAAGTTTAAGCTTCATGAAATTTTGACAATCCCTCCCACCAGTAAGGTAAAGCAACTTATTTTAAATAAAAACTTGTTCACTCTAATTTCAATAAAACTTGTTTTATATGAATGAATTTAAGTCATTGATAAATACCTGTCCCTAAGGAAATCCAAGCCGATTTCAGTAATCCTATAAATTGGTTGGAATCAATTTGAGTTTCACAATTCTTAAGAGCTGAAAACTGCTGCTTCTTTAATCTCATCATGAAATCAGTTACATTTATCACAAGGTTTCCTGCACTGCCCTAATTCTGAAGCTGAGGTCCAAAAATGATAGACACAGTATACTTTAAAAAATGGGGGGCGGAGGTGGAGGAGATGCTTCATGTAAAGTTATTTTGACAAAATTAGTATTGGTGCCAGAGTCAAAACGACTTTCTTGGAACCTTCCCTTTTCATTTCCGAAACAGGAAACTCATTTAAAAGGTCAACCCCCGCGCCCCAGCTTTTACTTCCATACCAACTAATTCCGAAATATGAGGTAAAAGTACATTAGAAGTCCGTAGGGCCAAGACCGGCGAAACATTTTCCTGTAAATTCTAGCGTCAAGTAAAACACGAGAACTTGACTTGATTCCATCGGGTTGAAGACAGAAGAAACCGACCATCTTCCTCCGACTACTGCTTCTGTTGAGGTCCTGAAAAACCACTGTGAGCCAATCATGCCAGATTCCCACCCCAAGCACGAAGAGCCTCCGATTGTTTGACACATCAATGGTTTAGTCAAGACAGCCAACTCACTCCCCCCTCACCGCCCCTCTCATTTTCCTTAATGATTCTGCAACTCTCAAGTTTACTCCAAGTTACAGCCAGATGGAATACACTCTGTGACAGCAAATACAAATTCGGGCATTTACCACGTAGCCAGCAATGCTTCAATCTCAACCACTAAAATATGCCTATTACAAATATCACATCAAGCAACTTCACCCGATTATGGAAAGGCCAGTCAAGTCACTTAAAGAAACAGCATTCTGGAACGCTACTAAATGCTGCCGCATATTCTTGTGCCAGCAGGCAACGAACAGAAAAGGAGACTTGAAAGCAAAGACCGGATGGAAAGCATGGGAAGACCCCGCCCCAGTAAGCACTATTCCGATTCCAACAGTAACTTAGGTCTGTCGCCTGGAATCGGAATCACTGGAACAAAGGCGTAAATTCCGGGAAGCAAGACGTCTGGCATAAAAGAAAAAGGCTCACGGCTACAGAGCCCCCACACCGTCCTCCCACAGGTCTTACCTATGGTGGAAATAAAGGTGGTATTGAAGGCATCATCCGAAAAACGAAAAAGGACGCAGGTCTTGCCCACTCCCGAGTCCCCGATCAGGAGCAGCTTGAAAAGCAGGTCGTACGTCTTCTTCGCCATTGGGAGGAGCGGCTCGGGCGCTCGCCGCCTGTAGTCCCAAGGGATCGGTGCTGCTCACTACGGCCAACTCCTCACCCGGGCGTTCTGGGGCCGCAGCAGCGGGGAAGCGTATGCCAGGGAGAAAGCAGCTCTCGAGACGGAGAGGGAGACCTTCCGAACGGCCTCGTCGAGGAAGCCCCGACGGTGGCGGCGCCCGTGCCTCCGAGGGGCGGCGCCCGCGGCTCCGCAGCCTCTCCCAGCCGCTCCGCCCGGTTCCGGGGAGTCGGTCGGGACAAAATGGCCTCCCCTCCCCCCTCAGCGCGGCTCGGCCGGGACGCTCCCACGGGCGAGCGAGCGAGCTCTACGTCGAGGGAGCGCGGAAAGCTTGGACACGGCCTCCGCCCGGAGCACAAACTCCGCGCTAGGACCCGGGCGAGGGCGGCAAAGGAGGTCTCGCGAGCCGACGAGCCCTGCTACATAACCCCAGGAAACCGAGCCGCCCCGGCCAGAGCCACCTTTTTCCCCGTGCCCTCTCACGCCGGCGTGCGCGCTTCCTGAGACGCACGCAAGGACGTACACCCGCCCTTCTCTCGCGCCCTCGCCCCTGCGGCCCGCTTCTGCGCAGGCGCGTGGGAGGGCATGTAGGGCACGCGGAGGTGGGACCAGAGAGGGCGAGGCCGCGGGCGCGCTCCCTTCGGCCTTCGGATTGGGTGCGCGGCGTGACTAACCCGCCTCTCGGGAGGCGCGGCCGGGGGGAATGCGCAGGCGCACTACGTCCATGTAGCCCCTGCCTTCCCGACCCTCCTTTGCCTTTTCCGGGGCGCCCTGATGATTGCTGGGATCCTCTGCTCCTCCTCAGTCTCCTGTTGTGGAGCTAAGGATGTTGGCTCAGCGACGTGCGTGGGTGGCCACGCGTCCCTGTGTATGTGTAGTTCGTAGATGCGAGAGAATGGAGTGCACTGGGCCATTCAAGAACCTCCATACTAAAACCAGACGTCTCCAGAAGGGCCCTTGCTTGTGAGCCCGTCGTGGCATCGCGGTCTCCTCAAGGAGCTAGAGTTCGAAGGAGCCGGAATTCCAAATTGAAAAATCGCAGCGCTCCTGGGATCGGAATGATGTCATCGGCCTGAGGAACCCCGGGTGCGGGGAGAACCTCCCTGCGAATGGAAGCTTCGCTGCTCCAGGCCTAAACAGTCTTGGAATCCCCTCGAGCTGGAGCGCTCTGGACAAGAGAAGGCGGGGCCCGGTCACTGTTGCCAAAGTTGTGTCACTAAGTTGGAAATGCAAAAGCCTGCCCCATCCCAACCGATCTCTTCTTTGCTTTTCACTTGTTTGTAGGTTGGTTATTTTGTTGCAAAGTCCAGCTGTGCACCATACCCCGATGCTGGCCTCCAATTCATGATTCTCCAGTCTCAGCCTCCAGTGTGCTTCTCTGTTAGGCTTGCACCGCCAAAACCTGTGCCATGTCTTTTCATCTGCCTTACCCTTCTTCCCTCTCTCCCTATCTGCCTTCTTTACACTTCCCTTTTCCCGTCTTCCTTTCTGTAGTTGAAACAGCCATGTTTCTAACCAACCTTTCTTAGTAGGTTCCATCACTCCAGCACATATAGGATGTGGTAGATGGTAGAATGGTTGAGCCTGGTGAGCTGGTTCAACTTGGGACATCTAGAAACAAATAGGGTTTTTTTTTTCTAAGAGAAGTAAAAGCTACATTTTAACGCACATCTCACCATCGCCAAAATGTGCATTTCATGTGTAACCTAAATAAGCTTTTGATCATGTTCTTTTGTGACCATCTCAGTTCTGGTCGTGTTTTTTAAAGATTTGCCTTTCTTCTAACACCCCTAAAGCTGTGACGATGTTTGCATTTCCTAAACCATCTCCCTCTAGTTGATGCGCTGATTGCTCTTAGTTTTATCATTAAACTATATCCTCAGAATCATTCTTCGTTCAGTTGGGAATGTCTTAACGATAGCATAAATCAACAATTTTACAGAAATTGTAGGTGTGCACCAGCTTTCTGGGTTTGTCATTCAGTCATAATCCTGAGCATCCCAGGAAAACCTTCCAGGAGTTAGGGATGTAGCTCACTTTGTAGAGTGACTGTTTAGCATAAATGAAGCTCCAGGTTCAACATTCGCCTGCTTCCCCCTCCCAGATACTGAGTTTGCGGGTAGCTTCCACACCTGCTTGAATGTTACGGGTTTGCTTATATGGTAGCTGAATTTAGAATGCAATGCCATCACATAAATTTGGGAAGTAATGGACTGCTAAAAATAATTTTTTGAAAGTTCATTCTCTGTCCCAGTTGTTTCCAAAATCCATAGTCTGGAATTTTGCAAATTATTAGGTTACGTTTATTAACAGCTGTTTGTATTCTTAAATTAGGATCGTGGGACCTAGAGCTATCCCATCTTTGAAATCATGACTGTGTTTGGATGTGGTATGGATGCTGTGATCTTAATGCTTAGGCTGAGGCACAAGGATCAGACTCTGGCAATTACTTAGCTATAGACACGGTCTCACTCACCCCTCACCCCATCCCACCCCATCCTCACAAAACTAAAAAAGGAATTGACTCTTTAGCTGTTGGGAACTGAACCCTTGTGCACAGTAGGCAGGAGGGTCACCAACCTCTCTACCTGACTTCTTGCTCTTTGGTCTACGCTCCACTCCTGGGTCACACTGTTCTTCCTAAGAACGGTATCTTTGCTTGAAATGTGGGGTGGTCTTGCTGTATGTATCATCGCCTAACTGTAAAACCTGCCTCTTCCAGTCTCTAGGACTTTGCCTGTTTACTACTGCCCATTTCCTGTGCTCACACCCACAATCTTCTGCAGGGACTTCCTGGAGGAAAGTTTTCTTTAGTCTGACCTGATTGCCAAGAGGCCACTACAGTTCTCACCAAGCCTGCCTCCCATTGGCTGTTGGCACTGAAGAGACTACAGGCCCAGTAACTCCCCTAGCTCCTAAAGCTCTCTAGAAAGCAGGAAGAGTTTTCTCACCCACAGTTACTATTGAATCTTCCGGATTTCAAGGTTAGTTTAATGTAGTTCTCTCCTTGTAAAATGTACCTCAAATCACTTGCTATCCCTTCAGCCTTGAGTGTAAATCCTGCTGTAAGTAGCTTGTGTCTCTCTGAACCTCTTCAGTACTTCTCAAAATCAGTTGTATTGTGGGGTGTGGTGGTGTAGCCTATAAAATACTAGGACTTTGGAGGCATAGGTAGGAGGATCAAGGAAAGTTCAAGTTCAAGATAGAAACCAGCCAGGGCTACATAGTGAGACCCTATTTCAAAAAACAACAAGTAATAAATTGTATTTTTTCATTTAATTTCACAATTAATATTTATTTTAGAAACTTCATGGTGGCTCATGCCTGTAATGTCAGCACTCAAGAGGTTAAAGATGGCAGATCTCTGCCAGTTCTAAGTCAGCCAGAGCTAGCTACATAGTGAGACCCTGCCCATCCCCACCCCTCCCAAAAAAAAGTTACGAAAAGTTTTTCAAAACAGGATTTCTCTGTGTAACCGCTCTGACTGTCCTAGAACTTGATTCTAGACCAGGCTGGCCTCCAATTCACAGAGATCCGCCTGCTTCTGTCTCTGCCTCCTGAGTGCTGGGATTAAAGGTATGTACCATCACAGCCCAGCTTATTTTCAGGGTTTTTTTTTATAATAAAGTTTATTTTTTAAAAAAAGGATTTAGGTGTCTGGAGAGATGGCTCAGTGGTTAAGAGTACTGGCTGCTCTTCCCGAGGTCCTGAGTTCAATTCCCAGCAACCACATGGTGGCTCACAGCCATCTGTAATGAAATCTGGTGCCCAGAAAGGCAGAGCACCCATATACATAAAACAAATAAATAGTTTCTAAAGGGTTTAAAGATAAAATGGAAAAATAACACATTTGGAAAAATTTTTTGGAATAATTTTTCATCCTTTATTACTTTTAGGACATACATGAAAAACTCAGCTCCACTGAAGGCTGATTTATCCTGTAAACATGATCAATGGCAAGGCTAATCAGGCAGCTGTGATTCAGCAGAATGTACTGAACTTGCAGTTAGACAACATGTATTTCAGAACTAGCTGCAGTGCCTGGCTCTGTAATAAGGACAACTCATTGAACCTCATTGAGCCTATTCTGCTTATGTACCAAAGGGCATTTTACTCACAATGGTTCCAAAATGAAATAAGATGATGTCTGTTAATATGCTTTGTATAGCCAGAAAGGTAAGTTTTTCTGTTATATTAAGAAGCAATGAAAGCCGGGCGGTGGTGGCGCACGCCTTTAATCCCAGCACTTGGGAGGCAGAGGCAGGCAGATCTCTGTGAGTTCGAGACTAGCCTGGTCTACAAGAGCTAGTTCCAGGACAGGCTCCAAAACCACAGAGAAACCCTGTCTCCAAAAAAAAGAAG
>NC_022029.1:46020154-46026333 GCF_000317375.1 Microtus ochrogaster
AAAAAAAAAAAGAAAACATAAATGATGGGCCAGTGGTGGTGGCATTGGCACATACCTTTAATCCCAGCCCTCTAGAGGCAGAGGCAGGCAGATCTATGTGAGTTCAAGGCCAGCCTGGTCTACAGAGCTAGTTCCAGGACAGCCAGGGCCACACACAGAGAAACCCTGTCTCGAAAAAACAAAAAACAACAACAAAAAAAAAAGTATTGATGAGACCAGAGGAAAGAAAGTCAGTGGCTGAAGGCAGCAACCTCCCAACCTCCAATAAAAATCCCCAAACTGCAGACTTCAGCAATGCCAGTTCTCTTTGCGCATGTCAGGGCCTTGGGCCAGCCAGGTAGACCAGTGGGCATCATTGCTTAATGCGCAAACCTGACTTTACCTGAGTCCTCAGAACCCGAATAAACTGATTTCACAAAGTGTGTCATGCTCTCACATATCACACACACACACATGCAGGACTGTGCGTATGTGCAATCACACACACACACGCATATACAACATAGCCCTGAGGTTTCTAGACCGAAGGTTCTATTTTTAGATCATTTTGTTGAAAGGAGACTTTGAGTAAGTTGCCCAACCTCTCTAATCCTTTCTCTCCATCTGTGAGTGGAACAATCACAGGATTGTGAAGGATTAAATGAGATGCAGTGTTTTGCTCAGAAATGTTTTTATGTTGTTTCTGTTCTTGTTTGGGAATTTTTTGTTTGTCTGTTTCATGCTGAGGATTAAACCCCAGGCCACAATAATGTTAGTCAAGAAATCTACCACTGAGCTATATCCCAGCCCTCAAAAAAGTTCTATTTTAGCATCATTGCCTTAGAAAAATGTAATCTAGAAGAAAACGCTATTTGGGGATTCATTTCTGTGGTCGTCATTGTCACTGTTTTTGAGACAGTCTCATGCATCTCAGAGTGATCTTAACTCATGTAGCTGAGGCTAGCCTAGGCGTCATGATCCTCCCACCCTCACATCCTGGGTACAGAGATAAAAAGCATACCCCTTAGGCCTAGCCAGCTAATTATAAAAATAATTATTGAGCTGGCAAGACAGCATATCAGGCACTTGCTACCATATCTAATGACCTAAGTGCGACCCCCAGAAACTAACCCCCAAAAGTTGTCCTCTGACTATACACACAGAAATAAATATAATTAAAAAGACTTTTTTTTAGAAAGTAGTAACTGCTCTATTTGTGTCACCTAGACAAGGCAAAGCACCAAGATATTTCAAACACGGTCTGCAACACAAAGCTGTGCATAGACAGGGCCTGGGTGGGACAATGAAACAGACCTATAAGTCCCAGGACTAGGACTCCGTGGTTCCAGAGAACCCGGCATGTTTACAGTGGCATAAATGCCCTTTATGCCTAACAACTACATAACCTAACAAAAGTTACGCAAAACTTAAAACAGGACAGATTTATGTGATTATGAGAGCCCACACTGCATGGACCTGTGTGTTCCTGGAGCATGGTGCTCAGTGTTCAGTGGACAGCTGTCAGCTCTTGCCCTGCCTGCTGCCGGCTCTTTGGAAGAAGCAGTGTGTTATTTGCAGCTGCCCCACCCCTTTCCTGGAGCCAGGAGACAGAACAGAAGTACAGAATAGCAAAGTTCTCTTGTTACACGCCAATAGAGGCCAGTGCTGCCAAGACCGTATCTGAAAGCCGCCATCACTATTGTCCTAGATATTCCAAAAGAGCCTAAGCTAGTACTTTTTAAAAAAATAATGTATACTTTTTAATCTATTGATTTTTCTTTTATTGGTGTCTTGCCTATATTGAATCCTGGAGTTACAGACAGTTGTGAGCTGCCATGAGGGTGCTGGGAATTGAACCCAGGACCTCTGGAAGAACAGTCAGTGCCCTTAACTGCTGAGCCGTCTCTCCAGACCCCCAAGGCTAGTTCCTGAATGTGTTTGTCCACTCAGGGTTCTCCTGCCTTCTGCCAGTCTCTGGGTGCCGTTATCCTCAAGAAAGATTTGCTCACTGTTCTCTTTTTTTAAATTTATTTATTTTCTGTGCATTTGTGTTTTGCCATGGGTGTCAGGTTCCCTGGAACTGGAATTATAGACAGTTGTGAGCTGCCACATGGGTGCTGGGAATTGAACCTGGGTCCTCTAGAAGAACAGTCAGTCCTCATAACCACTGAGCCATCTCTCCAGCCCCTTGCCCAGTGTTCTTAAAGGCCAAATAGGGATAAATTTCTTTGTCACCAATGGCATTCCCCACCTTTATCCACATCCACATTCACACTCTGTGTGTGCTCGTGTGTGTATGTGTGTGTGAGTGTGTGTGCGTGTTAGGAGGAACCGTACCACGAGGAACATGCAGAGATCATATGACAACTGTGTAAAGTCAGATATCTTCTTTCCATTTTATGTGGGTTCTGGGAATTGAACTCAGGTCATCAGCCCTGGATAGTGATTAGTCAACTGAGTCATCGTGCTTGGCTCTCATGGCCTGTTTCTGCCCCATCCCCAATTCCTGAGTCAAGTCCTCTGGCTTTTCAAAAAAAAAAATATTTAAGCCCTTATCAGTAGCCTTTCAATAAATGTATGAATTGCTTCTAAATGCCAAAGTCCTCTTGTGATACAGTGAAGACTCCTGACTAACTTGCCTCTGATAGAATTGCAGTGGGTGGCGATGGCATTTACCTTATGGTCACACTCTCTTTCCCATGGCTTGCCAACCTCCCCACTAGAACTTGGCTCCTCTCTACCAGACTCTTCCTGGGGGCCAGAGTAGCCTTGCCCCCTCCTCCCTGCAGCTCACTGCCTTCCTCTGACCCCAGTCTGGGCACAGGCACTTGTGCCTTCAGGCCATCCTGACATCCCAGCATGGTGCCGGCAGGAGAGACTCCAGGCGAGCGGCACAGAGAGGCAGGAAGGAAGTAGAAACTTCTTATTTTCACATTTTAATAACATAAGTTCATTTATTTAGTTCCTGCATTGTGCCAGCTTTGTCCAGGCACGACTCATAGCAATGTTTTGGGGTAGAGCTGGAGAGATGGCTCATGGGTTAAAAGTACCAGACATTCTGCCAGAGGACCTGGGTTCAGTTTCCAGCATGCCAGTTGATTCACTTCTGTGACATTAATGACAGGGGATCCATCACCCTCTTCTGGCCTCCGGGGGCACCCACTCATACATGAAGTGAAAATTAAAAAATTTAAATACTTTAAGATGTGGATAACAATTTTTGCATTTTTTGATGAGAAAACAAGAATTTAAAGAAGTGAAGAAAGACAAAATTGATGCCTGAAACCTCCTTGAAAGTAACTGGCTAGGGGCAGAAAATGCCTCAGCAGGTCAAAGAGCTTTACAAGATTAAGAACTCAAGTAGGAGGGAATCAATTCCCCAAAGTTGCTCTCTGTTTTCCACACTCCTGATGTATGCTATACTTGTGCCTACACGCGCACACACATACACACACACACACACACACACTATGGATGGATGGACATGCGTGTATATATATTATATATAATATCATATATTATGAATATATAAATACACACTATAATAATTTTAAATATTTTTAAAATAATACATGGGTAGAAGGAAGGAAAGCAGAATAGAGACGAAGCAAAACTAGCCATGGGTTGATAATCTTCCCAGACACATAATGGACATATGGAAGGTCATTATGCTATACCAAATTTCATGTCTACATTTCGACTTTTCAATTATTAAAAATATTTTCAGGACTGGGGATGTAGGCTCAATAGTAGAATGCTTGCCTACTACGCATGAGATCATGGGTTAAATTCCCAGGACCAGGAAAACAAAATTAATTAACAAACAAAACTAAACTTTATAAAGTCAAATGAATAATAAGTCATATGAGGTCTTCATCTCAGGCTCCCAGCTTTAGTGTCTGCTCTCTCAACTTCTACATGTGGTTTCTGGTAAGGTCCCTAAAAAGACCTAAGTAGAAGTCGTAAGTGATATTCAGAGATATCAACAGAGATCAAAAACCTGTTAACTAATCTCTGTTCTTCTTCTCCACATCAACGGGGCTGTAGAGATAGATGATGGCTTGGCAGTTAAAAGTCCCAACTGCTCTTGCACAGAACCTCAGTTTTGTTCCTAGCACCCACACCCCACCATCACCTGTAACTCCAGCTCCTTGGGATCTGCTGTATCTTCTGGTCCCCGGATCCCTGCATTCACATGTGCACATACTCACACACGGACACATAAGCATAAACAAACAAAAGCCCGGCAGCGGTGGTAGCTTTTTGATCACACCTTTGATCCCAGCACTCGGGAGGCAGAGACGGGCGAATGTCTGTGAGTTCGAGGCCAGCTTGGTCTATAGAGCGAGTTCCAGAACAGCCAGGGCTGCACCGAGAAACCTTGTCTTGAAAAACAAATGAAAAGGAGCCACGTAGGTCACACACAATTTAATCCCAGCGCTCAGAAGGCGAAGGCAGGTGGGGTTCTGTGAGTCTGACGCTGGTCTGGTCTTTCTAGTGAGTTTCAGGCCAGCCAGGGCTTCCTAGTGAAACCCTGACTATAAACAAATAGATCACACACACACACACACACACACACACACACACAGCAGTGATAAAGAAAACACTTTCCATTTTTCTGCCTGCCTTGGAGGAGGTAGAGACACAGTTCCACAGAGCACTTGGCAAGCAAAGTTTTCTAAAAACACCCAGCAACAGCTGTCCTTGGTTGTCACTGGACCTGCCAAAGCCTGAGTCAGCACCACACCACTTCCCAGCCTCCCCTGGGAGCCAGAGCTGACTTGCCCTTTCCTGGCTGGGTTGAACAAGTCGGGCCAGCCTAACTCTACCCTGTCCCAGGATTCTCGTCAGTGGATAGAACCTCCTGTGTGATTCTGACCTAGGGTCCTCTAGTCACCCAGAGCAGGGCCTAAAACAGTGGTTCTCAATCTGGGGTTCTCAACCCGAACAGTGTTCACATATCAGATATCTGATATTTACATTACAATTCATAATAGTAGCAAAATTACAGCTATAAAGTAGCCACAAAATAAATTTATGGCTGGGGGTCACCACAACATGAGGAACTGTACTAAAGGGTCGCAGCATTAGGAAGACTGAGAACCACTGGTCTAAAAGATGACCAGCCAAAGCTGGGGATGGTGGTGAACGGCTTTAATCCCAGCACTCAGGAGGCAGAGAAAGGTGGCTATCTGGGTTCGAAGCCAGCCTGGTCTACAGAGCGAGTTCCAGGACAGTCAGGGCTACGCAGAGAAACCATGTTTCTGAAAAAAAGAATGAGGAAGAAGAAGAAAGAAAAAAAGGAAGGAAGGGAGGAAGGCCTCTGAAAAAAAAAATCCCTGGATAGAAAAGATAACTCAGACACCAACATCTCCTGCCATTTGCCAAATCTTCCCTTCTCTGGATTGTTCTGGAACTGACTTTAGGAGAAACACAGAAGTAAATGTAAAAGCACCCTTCAGGTCCCCACCTGAATCATCCGTGTAAGGCAAATGGGAGGGACTTGAATTAGATCCCCAGAACACACGTCTTAAAGGCCTCATGTGGCAAGCAAGTTTGTAATTCCAACACTGGGAAAGCAAAGATAGGTGACCCCTGGGGTTTGCTGGTGAGTTAGCCCAGTTGAGTCAGCAAGTTCCAGGTCAGTGACAAACCCTATCTCAAAAACAAAGGAGATGGTACCCAAGGAGTGATATCCTAGGTTGACCTCTGGCTTCCACACACATGTTCACACATGTGCACCTACACATTCTCTAACACATACACACAGCAAACAAACAGATAAATTGAAAAAGGAGAGTGAGAGCAATCCTCCTAAACAACAAAAGAGTCCACCTCTAGGTTCAATCCTAGAAGAGATCAAGATTGGGGCAATACGGAAACCAAATTATTATTTTTTAATATTACCTTTAAAAGATTACACTTAGTGTGTTTGTGTGTGTGTGTGCATGTGTATGTGTGTGTGTGCATGGGTGTGTGTGCATGTGTATGCGTGTGTGTGCATAGGTGTGTATGCGTGTGTGTGCATGGGTGTGTATGCATGGGTGTGCATGGGTGTGTATGTATGTGTATGTGTGTGTGTGCATAGGTGTGTGTGCATGTGTATGTGTGTGTGTGCATGGGTGTGTGCATGTGTATGTGTGTGTGTGCATGGGTGTGTGCATGTGTATGCGTGTGTATGTGCATGGGTGTATGTATTC
>NC_022029.1:46026433-46032609 GCF_000317375.1 Microtus ochrogaster
GCATGTGTATGCGTGTGTATGTGCATGGGTGTATGTATTCACATGACTTTCATCAGTCACGGTGTGCTTGTAGAAGTCAGAGAACAATTTGAAGGAGTCAGTTCTCTGGTTCTACCTTGTGGGTGCTGGGAACCCCACCCAGGTCATCGGGATTGGCAGCAAGCTTTCTCACTCCCTGAGCCACCTCTCCAGCTCCAGCACCAAACCCTTGCTCAGGGACCGTTCATGGTCTCTTACATTCTCTCTTGGTTTCTAGCAGAAGGCGGCTGCCCCTCCCCCCATACCTCCAGGCCGGACCGAGCACTCCACTTCCACTCCATACGTTCAAATCCAAAAGTGTCTGTGACTGAGGACGTTTACTAAAAGCTTCATGGGAAAATGGAAAGGATTACATCACATACCACAGAGCAACACTTAATGAGATCCTCCACTTGACAAGCTAGACCTGTTCTTGCTAAGGTCTTCCCTTTAGCTCTTCCCCTTCTTCAGGCAGAAAAGCAGACAAACAAAAAGCTGTTACGGATCGACGGGAAGATGGATGTTTTCAATAAATTACACCATTTAGTTGTGGTGTCAAATTACACATTACATTCAACCAACAAAAGCCCTGTGCTTACCTAAAAAGCAACCACCTTTTTTTTCTCAAATGTTACGTTGGAAAGATGGGGTTACCTCTACTCATCCAATAGTGACAGGATCATATCCATAATAAATATTTCTTGTGCTGAGGATAAGGCTCAGGTGGGAGAGTGATTTCTAGCACATATGAAGTCCTGTTTGGTCTCCAGCACTGGGCATGGTGGCACATTTAAACAATCCCAGCACTCAGGAGGTGAAGGCAGGAGGATTGTAAATTCAAACCCAGCCTTGGCTACAGGATGAGTTCAACACCTGCCCGAGCTCCATTTCTTCTCTTTCTTCTTTTTCCTTCTTTTTTTTTTTTCTTTTGGACAGTCTCAAGTAGTCCAGGCTGACCTCGAAGGACCTCAAAGTTTGCTATATATATATGTAGCCAAGGCTAGCCTGAACTTTTTTTTTGTTGTTGTTGTTGTTTTGGTGTTTTTGTTTTTCAAGACAGAGTTTCTCTGTGTAGCTTTGGAGCCTATCCTGGAACTCTGGAACTCACTCTGCGGATCAGGCTGGCCTCGAACCCACAGCAATCTGCCTGCCTCTGCCACCCAAATGCTGGAATTAAAGGTGTGCGCCATCACCACCCAGCCAGCCTTTAACTCTTAATCCTTTTGCTTTCACATCCCAAATACTGAGACTATAAATCACAGACAAGTACAATCATATCTACCTGATCTGGTATCAAATTTAAAAAGTTTAATTAAAAAAAAGAATGCTAGAGATATAGAGATATCCATTAGTACTTGACTAGCATTCAAAAAGCTCTCAGTTCGGTCTCCTATACTGCAAACATAGTGAACAAATCCTGAATGCTTATTAAAAACAAAATACTAGGGTTAGAAAGATGGCCCAGTGGTTAAGAAAACTGGCTGCTCTTCCAGAGGATTCGGGTTCAACTTCCAGCATCCAATTGTTGGCTCACAACCTTCTGTGATTCCAGTTCCCGGGGATCCAGTGCTTTCTTCTAGCCTCTGAGGGTACCAGGCATACATGTAATGCATAGACTTATGTGTGCAAGCAATACACCCATACACATAAAAAGTTTTCAAGAAAAGAACAAAATATTCATCTAAGTATCTGACAAAATGAGTTAATGTAATATAGCTCATTCACAGTAAAGCTGCTATGTAGCTTTAATTATTAATTAAGTCATACCTTTTCTGTTTTATTTCTGGAAATTTTTTGGTTTGAATATTTCTTAGATGTTTAAGTATATGAATGTTTTGCCTCCATGTATCTATGTGCACCATATGTATGCCTTGTGCCTGTTGAGATCAGAGTAAGGCATCAGGTCTCCTGGAACTGGAGTTATGGATGGTTGTGAGCCACCATGTGGGTGTTAGAAGCCAAACCTGGGTCCTCGGCAAGAGCATCAAGTGGTCTGGACTGCTGAGCCATCTCTTCTGCATCTACTTTTGCTTCCAGTGTTGGTGGTTTAAACATACTAAGGCCTTTAAATATAATAAGACTGTCTTCACACCCCCAGTGCTAAATCACAACGTCCAAGCCATTCCTGTTGTTTTGTTTGTCTGTATATTTGAGACTCACTGTATAACCCTGGCTGGCTTGGAACTTACTATGTATGTAGCTCAAGCTGGCCTGGAACTTGCTGTGATCCTCCTGCCTCTGCCTCCCAGTGTACTACCACACCTTCCTGGTCTGAGCCACTCACATTCCTTTGTTGCAGGAGGTCCTTCCGCTCCTTCAGCCAATAGCCGCTGAGATACCAGCCCATTGGGGCGTGGTCTCTCTCTTTAAAAAAGCGGCCACTTCCCTCCTCGCTCTCTCTTGTTTCAGGCTCTGCTTCCTGCGACTAGACTCCTTCCTGATTGCGCAGACGGCTGTTGTCTGGGACGGTGATCTGTAAGTTTTTTCCCCTTTAAATAAATACCATCCTATTAATCATAATTCCAAACTGGTGTGGGATTATCTGTGATTTACGCCTTCATCATTCCTTTTCTTCAGGTTTTGGTATTTTCCTTAACCTACTGGGACACAAGGAAAGGGTCTTTCTTTCTTGTCTTTCTTTTTCATTTTTTTGCAGATTGATTTCTGTTATTTTATGTGTATGAGTGTTTTGCTAGCACATATGTATATGTACCACTCACATGCCTAGTGTCTGAGGGCATGAGATTTCCTAGAACCAGGAAACAGATGGTTGTTGGCCACCCTATGGGTGCTAGAAACTGAACCCGGGTCTACTGCAAGAACAGCGGGTCTCTTAACCGCTGAGCCAGTTCTCCAGCTCCTTTTTTCTCTCTTGTTTTAATTTTCTAAAGATAGCAAAGCTTAGGTACGGTGATGGGGAGACTTGGCATCTCAGATAGTGGGAGGTCTTCATCAGCTGTCTGGGATGGGTTATCTTTGGAACATGTGAAACTGATGGGAGGCCCAGTGAGAAGCTCCAGTGGGAGACTGTAACCATGAGGGACACCGTGTGATCTTGGACACTGTCACTGAGCCCAAAAGGACCGAAGCTCTGTGAGCGATAAGGACCACTAGAACGTAGGAGACAAATTGCCAGTGTTTCTCCCACAGAGACAGGGAAGAGATGCCAGCACTGGGCAAGGCAGAACCCTGCTTGGCAAGGGACATCTGTCCTCATGCATGACTCACCAGGTTCCACAGCATTGCACTACAATCTTCTAAGATATTTAGCCCAGCTCTGTATTTACCAAGGGACTCTTGGATCCACGTCAGGCTGCTGAAGTACAACTTCCCAGGGCAAAGAATGTGTGGCCCATTGTCAATTACAGTTTCCAGAATGAATGGGTAATGCTGTGTCTGCTTTTTCTGAAAACAAACAGTTATTGAATGCTAGCTAGATGACGGGCATGGGCTGGAGCCCTTTCAACACAGTCAGACAGGATCCCTGTCCTCACCAAGTGTGCCCAGTGTCCGGGGGTTGGGGGGGACACATAACAAAAAATAATATGAAAAGAAAATCAGTTCATTTCAAACTGTAATGGCCCCCACCTAAGGTTGCTGAACTCCGGAATATGTGTTTTGCTATATGGCTCACTGGGAGACCCTCCTATGTCCACCTTACCAGGAAGAGTGAAGAAGCTGTAGCCTAAGGTTCTACAAGCATGAGGATCCAAATTAAAATGACCAGCACCTATATATATTTTTAAAATTTCAGGTATGGCTGTTTGCGACTGTGACCCCAGAGTCGTAGGAGACAGAGGAAGGAAGGTCTATGGGCTTGGCCTGAGCTCAGGCTAAGTCTAGATTCAGTGAGAGACCCTTTCTCATAGGAATAAGGTAGAGACGGATACAGTAGGCTAGCCAATGTCCTCCTCTGGCATCTGTGTGTGCACATGACAATACATACATGTGCACAGACTTTGCCTCCCGAGTGCTGGGATTCTCACACACATGAAAAAATTTTTTTGTTACTGGGTGGTAGTGGCACAGGCCCTTAATTTCAGCGCTCAGGAGGCAGAGGCAGGCGGAACTCACAGAGGTGAGTTTGAGGCCAGCCTGGTCTACAGACTGCGTTCCAGAACAGCCAGGGCTACACAGTGAAACCCTGTCTCGAAAGAAAAAGCAAAACAATTGAGGCTAGAGAAATGGCTCAGTGGTTAAGACCACTGACTGTTCTTCCACAAGACCTAGGTTCAATTCCCAGCACCCACACACAGCTCACAACTGTCTGTGACTCCAAGATCTGACACCCTCACACTGACATGCAGGCAAAACACAAATGCACATAAAATAAAAATAAATAAAACTTTAATAAAACGAAAGAAAAAACAAAACAAAAATATTTTGTTAAGTGACTGGCATGGTGATGCCTAAAGTAGGAGAAATGATAATTTGAGGCCAGCCTGTCTTATAAAGATTCTGTCTCAGAATTCCCTCTTCAGGGCTATCAAGCTGGCTCAGCAGGTAAGGGCATTCACCACCAAGTCTAAGGACCTAAGTTCCATCCCTAGAGCGCACATTATAGAAGAGGATGTTTAAACTGAGAATTCAAAAAAAAAATCATTAACAAGGTCTCATTCTGTAGCCAAGATTAGGTTGGAACTCACTATTGGCCCAAACTCCTCGATTTTAGAGTAATCTTACTGCCTCCAGCTACTGAGAGCTGGGATTACAGGTGTAGATGTGAGCTACCACAACTGGCAATTGAGCTTTGCTTGTGTGTGTTCATTTGCTTGCTCACACAGGTGTGCAGGACAGAGGATGAATTCAGGTTTTCCTCTTCCTCTCGCTCCATCTTAGGTTTTTGTTTTGTATTTTGAAACTGCAGTTTTGAACTGCAGTTACAGACAGTTGGAAGCTGTCATGTGGGTGCTGGGAATTGAACCCAAGTCATCTGGAAGAACAGTCAATGCTCTTAACTGCTGAGCCATCTCTCCAGCCCCCTCCCCCATGCCTGTCTTTTGACATGAGTGCTGGGGATGCAAACCCAGGTTCTCATACTTGCAAAGCAAGTATTTTACCACCCGCTAAGCCATATCCTAGGCCCTGATAACTGAGTTGTTTGGTTTTGGGTCTTTTGTTTTTTGTAATGTCTAAACAGGGAGTGGTAGCACATACCTACAATCTTATTACTTGAGAGGCTCTGGCAAGATGAATACAAATTCAAAGACTGGCTCTAAGACTCTAACCCCACCCCAGAAAAAAAAAATAGGGACAGGGCTGTAGCTCAGTTGGTAGGGGGCTTTCCTATCAGTACAGAACCCTGATTCCTATCCCCAGAATCACATAAACGGCTCATGGTCTAGCATACCTGTATCCCCACAATTGGGAGATAGAAGCAGCAAGACTAAGAGTTCAAGGTCAATCCTCAGGCACATAGTGCGTTTGAGACTAGCCTGGGCTATGTGAGACTGTTTCAAAAGGCAAATAATTTATATTGCTCTTTTTCTTACAGAGATAACAAATTTGAAACTTTGGAGGCTATAGAAAAAGAAAAGATGTTTAGAGTCACTCCTAAAGCCCAAGTTGACAGCAATTTAGAGGGTGTGGCACTCGCCAGTCTTCTCACTTCATGAGATTTTGCAAAACAAAAGCTGGGCAGTAAAGGAGGGGGAAGACACAGCAAATTGTTCTAAGGTTGTCTTTAGAAACTGCACATAACAGATGAAGGCAGGAGTTTGCAATTGGTTTGCTCACTAAAATGTAACTGATATGAGTCCATACATGCATAGAGTAATTGCCCAACACATATTTGTTCATTGAATAGGAGAAAAAAGATCAAGGTGTAATAGAGCTGGGTGTGGTGACCTGTGCTATGACCTCAACATTTGGGAGGTGGATGCATCAAAATTTTAAGTCTTCCTGGGCTATATAACAAGTCTGAGGCCAGCCTGGGCTACAGAGTGAGTTCCATTCTATCCTGGCTACTGTGTCTTAAAATAAAGAAACAATAATAATAAATGAACAAAGATTGGAAATATAACTCAGTTGACAGAGTGCTTGCCTAGCATGAAATGAAGCCCTGGGCTCAAGGCCCAGCAATGCAAAGTCAAAAGTGGCAGCACTTGCCTGTGATCCCTGCACTTAGACCAGAAGGTTAAGGCCAGCCTGGGCTACAC
>NC_022029.1:46033664-46034905 GCF_000317375.1 Microtus ochrogaster
TGAGTTCGAGACCAGCCTGGTGTACAAGAGCTAGTTCCAGGACAGGCTCCAAAACCACAGAGAAACCCTGTCTCGAAAAACCAAAAAAAAAAAAAGGATTGATTTATTTTTGTATGTGTATGAATGTTTTATTTGCATACTTGTGTGTACATCATGTGTGTGCCCAGTCCCCTCAGAGGCCAGAAGATCCCTTAGAACTGGGGCTACAGACAGTTATGAAGTACATGTTGGTAAAAACTGAACCCAGGTCCTCTGCAAGAGGAGTAAGTGCCCTTAATCACTGAGCCATATCTCCAGTTTCCCCTTCCCTAATCGTTTGTTTGTTTGTGTGTGTGTGTTTGGTGTGTTTATGTGTATGTATTGTGGAGTGTGTGTATGTGTATAGGATGTCTGGTGTGTTTGTGTGTAGGCAGACATTTCTCTCCCACCCACCAAATAACCATCACAGAGGTTTAATATTATTTATATAAGGCTCAGCCAATAGTTCAGGCTTAATACTAACAAGTTCTTACATTTTTTAAGTTAACCCATATATTAAGACTATGCCCCATAGCAGTACTTTTATTAGCATGGCACATTTATCCACTCCCTCTGAGTCTGACTGTCAGCTCCTGACTCAGGCCTTCTCCTTCCCATCATTCTTAGTCACCCCGCCTATACTTCCTGCCTGGCTACTAGCCAATCAGCATTTTATTTTATTAAACCAGTTTGAGCGACAAATCTTTACAATGTATAAGAGGATTATTCCATAGCATGCGTGTGTTCGTGCGTCGTGTATATGTAAAGTGTCTGTGTGTGGTATGTGTGTATATACGTATATATGCATGTGTGAGGTATCTGTGTATGTGGTGTGTATGTGTGGCTTGTGTATGTGTATATGTGTGTGAGGTATGTATGTGTGTAAAGATTATGTGTATGTGAGGTATGTGTATGAGGTGTCTATGTGTGTATGTATGTGTATATAGGTGTATATGTGTATGTGAGGTATGTGTATGTGTGTGAAGAGTCTGTGTGTGCATGTATGTGTTTATAGGTATGTGTGTGTGAGGTATGTGTGTGTGAGGTGTGTGTGAGGTGTGTGTGTGTGTGAGGTGTGTGAGGTATGTGTGTGTGAGGTGTGTGTGTGTGAGGTGTGTGTGAGGTGTGTGTGTGTGTGAGGTGTGTGAGGTATGTGTATGAGGTGTCTGTGTGTGTATATATGTGTATATAGATGTATATGTGTGTGTGAAATATGTGTGTGA
>NC_022029.1:46035356-46039006 GCF_000317375.1 Microtus ochrogaster
TAGTGGGGACTGTGTGAACTTATATTCCCGCTAGCGGGGACTGTGTGCACTTATATTCCCGCTAGCGGGGACTGTGTGAACTTATATTCCCGCTAACGGGGACTGTGTGCACTTATATTCCCGCTAGTGGGGACTATGTGAACTTACTTCACATCTTTGTGTCTTTCTCATTACATTTCTCTTTCATTGTCACTTTGTCCATCCCAGTGCACTGCATTTATGCCGCCTTTTTAGAACAAGCCCAGCCATAAAGAAATTTCTAGGTTAACAACACTGCTACATGCACATTTCAAAAAATGTCCAGTTGCCGTGTGCGTGATCACTGTTAGTCACCTTTCTGTTACAATACAAAATTGTTGAAGGAGCTGTGGGTTGCATTCCACCACCCAGCTCCCGCCACCGGCTAGCTTTACCCAAAATAACAACACACAAACTGTATTCTTTTAAACACTGCTTGGCCCATTATATCTAGCCTCTTCTTGGCTAATTCTCACGTATTAATTTAGCCCATTTCTAATAATCTGTGTAGCACCCCAAGGTGCGCTTACCGGGAAGATTCTAGCCTACGTCCATCCTGGGTCAGAGCTTCATCGCATCTGCCCCAGAGAGGAGAGGAAATGGTGTCTGAGCTCACTTCCTCTTCCTCCCAGCATTCTGTTCTGTTCACTCCACCCACCTATGTTCTAACCTATCAAATGGGCCAAGGCAGTTTGTTTATTAACCAATGACCTTCCTCCATCAAAAATAACCTGAGATAATGAACGTATCAAGAGGAAACTTTACCATTTCAGGGGTTTCGGTCCATGTACACTTGGGCCCATGGCTTTGGGGCTGTGTCATCACAGTACATAAATCAAGGCAGGAGCAGTGGCACTGGAGACCTGACGGAGGTCAGGAGATAGAGATGAAGAGATCATATCTCCAAGTATTCAGTACGTGAACCTTAGAGGATAGTGCACAGCCAACCTATAACATTTGTCAGCGTCCTACTTGAGCAGAATCTCACAGCAGAGTGTTCACAGTGAACCAGGCAAAGAGGCAGTGGGAAGAAAGGCAGGCAAACGTGTTCATGGCAGAGGAAGCAATAAATGGAAAGGAAGTCACAAAAGGACTGCAGGTCCAACTGAGCATGATCCTGGGGTTACTAGCCACTTCTTTGTCTACCGAAAGGCACTCATAGAACTGTGCAGGGCACAGCCTCTCATCGTGGTCAAGGAGGAGAACTCTGGTGTGAATGGAGGTCAGGTTCAGCAGGGTAAGGGGCAAGAGAAGAAGGCATGTCCAGATGTGGGGCACCAGCATTAACTCAACCTTTGTGAGAGGACCGTGAAACGTCACCCAGCTCCTCAGCCTCCCTTTCCCTATGAGGGATTACAGATGCTTCCTCCTTCTGCATCCCTTGGTCTTCTCAGCCCATAGGGCTGCCACTGACCTGGGGCTGAAGTGAAAGCCAAGCTGGAAGGGAGGAACGCTAGGCAGGCTCCAGCTTGTCTTGCTCCGCACTCTGGTCTCAACAAGTAGAGGAGTCAACACCCTGCCCCTCTTCTCTCTTCACCTTCCTCTCTTGCCCGAAGCCTTGCCACCCTCCACCAGCTGGGAAAACTGGGTAAACTGGGATGGGAAGCGGCACCCCATGTAATTAATCCTTGGGCTCATCATCGAGGCTTCTGAGGGCACAGGAGAAGAATGAAAGGAAAATCTCAGCGGTCATAGGTATCTTCCCCGCAGCCCGCAGGGAAAGTCCTCTGAGGGGGCACCGCTGGTCTCTGTGTCTTAGGAAGTTTGTAGAGGTCTGTGTCTTGTACTTCTGTGAAAGCTATTCGGTGAACTAGGTGTGGAGCCACACATCTGTAATCTCAGAGGAAGTGGAGGCAGGAGGATGAGGAGTTCAAAGTCAGATGGGGCTATGTGGTAAGCTTCAGGTGTATCTGAGATGCCTGAAATGCTATCTTTTGGGGGTGGGTTTGTTTTGGCTTTTTTGAGCTACAGTTTCTCTGCATAACAGCCCTAGTTGTCCTGGAACTTGCTCTGTAGACCAGGCTGGCCTCAAACTGACAGATATCCACTTGCCTCTGCCTCCTGAGTGCTAGGATTAAAAGTGTGTGCCACCACTGCCAGGCTATAAAATCCTATCTTTAAAAAAATAATAACAAATAATAAGAAAGTGACCAATGGTTGAAGTAAGCTTCCCTGTCAGGCTAGGAAGAACCATCCATGGCCTGTCTGAGAAGGGATAGACTCTTCTAGAAGCTGAGAATCACCTTCAAACTCTGCATTTCCAACTCCTCCCAGGGTCCCATGCTTGAGATCCTTGCCCTCAAGAGGCTGAGGAAAGAGGATCAGGAGGTAGAGGCTAGCCTGGGCTACAGAGTGAGAGCCTCTCTCAAAAAGAAAAGGTATATTAATCCCAGCACTCGGGAGGCAGAGGCAGGCGGATCTCTAGGAGTTCGAAGCCAGCCTGGTCTACAAGAGCTAGTTCCAGGACTGGCACCAAAGCTAAAGCTACAGAGAAACCCTGTCTCGAAAAAAACCAAAAAAAGAAAAAAAAAAAAAAAGAAAAGGTATAGAGCTGGAGAGATGGCTCAGAGGGTAAGAGCACTAACTGCCCTTCCAGAGGTACCAAGTTCAATTCCCAGCAACCACAGGGTGGCTCACAACCATCTGTAATGAGACTTGGTGCCTTCCTTGCCAGCAGTACATTGTATGCTTAATAAATAAATAAATCTTTATCCCAGCACTCGGGAGGCAGAGGCAGGCGGATCTCTGTGAGTTCGAGGCCAGCCTGGTCTACAAGAGCTAGTTCCAGGACAGGCTCCAAAACCACAGAGAAACCCTGTCTCGAAAAACAAAAACAACAACAACAAAAAAAAACAAATAAATAAATTTTAAAATTAAAAAAAAGAAAAGGTATAAATAAAAAAAGGGGGTGGAGAACAGAAAAGGAAAGGGGAGGAAATTTAAGTTCCTTAAAGTAGAAGCCAGGAGGATAGAAAGAGTAAAGAACTGTGAAGTGTGGGATGGCAAGATTCTCTCTTGGCTCCGGTTACCAAGGGATTAGTTCTGAAGAAATGGGTGGCACCTTCCAAAGAAGCCAGGACAAGGAATGGGAAAGGCACTCCCGGACTCTGGGACTAGAATACCCATATGCCCTTGAGGGCAGATGTCAGCACAGCTACCCTTGTTTTCATCCTCACTGGGAAGAGCGCTTTAAATCAAGGAACAAAAGGCAGATGTGCTAGGCACCTCTAATCTCAGGAACTAGGGGGCTGACTCAGAGAGACTGCCATTAGTTTTAAGTCTACACAGCCAGTACCAGACAGGGCTACAAAGCAAGACCCTGTCTCAAAATCCCAAGTCCATAAATAAAATAATTAATTAATCATCAGGTGAGATGACTCAGAAGTTAAGGGCACTTGCTGTTCAATCGTGAGGACCAGAGCCCGGATCCCTGCATCCATGTAATAAGCCAATTACAGACCTGTCACCCCAACTCACTGGGCTTTTCTGGTTTCCAGCCTAGCTGAGACAAAACATGCAGGCTCTGGGTTCTGGGAGGGACCCCAGACTCCAAGGAATAGGCAGAGTGATAAAGGAGCACATTCCGCACCCTATCCTGGGCTCTGCAAGCACCCGTGGATACGGGTGCACTC
>NC_022029.1:46039106-46041974 GCF_000317375.1 Microtus ochrogaster
CACACACACACACATGCACACAGCACACATGTAACTAAATAAATAAATCACAAAACTATTTTTAAAAATCAAATAAATAAAAGTCAACCAGCATCGTTGTGTCCTTTACACACAATCCACAGTGATTGGCGCCCTATAAGGAGACAGTAATGTAGGCACAAGTTCTCTTAAGAAGGCTCCTAACTAGCACGGGGCATGGTGATGTACACCTTTAATTCCAGCACTTGACTATTAACTAATTAGAGAGAGTTAACCTACCTGAAGCTCCTAAGCAGCAGGCCTAGTGTGTACCTGTTGGGTCTTTGCTTTAGTTTTTGTCTTTTTTTTTTTTAAGTCAAAATGAAAATGATAACTAATCTTTTTCTGTCCCACCAGCCAGTTCCCATCAATGACACAGAGACTTATTATGAAAGCTCAGTCTATAGTTATAGCTCTTATAAATTAAACTAGCCTGCGTTATTAATCTACGCTTTACCATGTGGCTTTTTACCTTCCTTCCATTTTGTTTGTCCAACTCCTTCCACGTTTCCTTGGCGTCTCCCCTACGCCTCAATTATCTCCTCCTACTTCCTTTCTCTGCCCAGAAGTCCCGCCCATGCCTCCTGCCTAGCTATTGGTCGTTTAACATTTTACTGCACCACTGACAGCAATACACCTTCACACCGTGTACTAATAGCCCACAACAGAAAATGAACACCAACTGTCTGAGACAATTCTAACCAGGCCAAAGGGAGTCTGTTGAATACCCCAGGAGAAGAGCGCACAACAGTGGCAGAAGGGTTCACCCACTGGCAAGGCCCTCATGCTGGAAAAAATCTTGTTCTTTAAGCCCCCAACCCTGATCTATCTTCCTCTTCCTAGCGATCTTGAGCGCTTAGCACCAGAGAGTGACGCTCTGCTGTTGTTTATTTTGCATCCCTTCTCCCTGATTATCCTTGGGGAAAACCACTCTACCCTTCTCTCACAACATGAGGAGCCTGGCACTGTCCTGACTCCAGGGTGAACCCGTCACTGGCTACCAAGTTCTAGGGATGGGTGTGTGATTCAGGTGGGACAATGAGACTCACATATGCAGAAACAGTCAGGAGCAAGCATGAAGCCAACACAGAATAGCAGAAACAAGAGACCATTTCCTGGTATAACCCTTTGGGTCCTGTGTCTAGCTGTACCTGAAGCTAGACTCATCCCAAGGGGTTTTCACAAGTGAGCCAATACATTTTCTTTCTTTTTGGGGGGGTGGGGAGTTGTTTGGTTTGGCTTGGTTTTTTGAGACAGGGTTTCTCTGTGTAGCTATGGAGCCTGTCCTGGAATTCACTCTGTAGACCAGGCTGGCCTTGAACTCACAAAGATCTAAAGGCGTGTGCCACCACCACCCGACCATTTCTTTCTTTCTTTAAACTGACTTGGGTATGGTTTCTGTTGAAGAAGAGTCCAACAATTCAGGAAGTTTAATCTTGGGGCTGGGCAGTAGCTCAGCAGGGAGGCGCTTGCCCAGCAGGTCTGAGGCCCTAGGTTTAATCTTTTAAAATGGTAGATAAAGGACTGGAGAACAGGCTTCCTGTTTCGATTCTTGTGCTATTGGATGAAGTGCAATGACAGAGAGGTGACTGTGTGACAGAGGCACCTTGGAAGGCAGTGGGGATAGCCTGAAAGACGTGCCAGGAAGGAGTGAGAACTAGGGAGTGTCAGCAATTTCTTGAGCAATTAAAAAGAAGTGTTTTAAGAGAGAAGGCGGGGCAGGCTGGGGTTGGAGTTCATCAGTAAACTGTCTAGTGTGACACTTTAGTGGCTGTCTTCTCAATGGAGTCTAGCGTCAAGGGAAAGGACCTCTAGGTATGCCTGTGGAGGGTTATCTTGATTGCACTCGCTGAGGTGAGAAAAGCTCACCCACTGTGGGTGGTACCATTCCCTGCCTGGATCCTGGACTGTAAGTGGAGAAATGGAACCTAGCAACAGCATGTAGTCACGGTCTCTGCTTTCAGGTCGCCGGAGTGAAATGACTAGCTGCTTTGGGCTCCTGTTGCCTTGAATCTCCCACCACGATGGATTGTACCTTTGACCCGAGAGGCAGAATAAGCCCCTTTTCCTTCAATTGCTTCTGTCAGGGTAGTCAGGGTATTTTTCCACAGTAACCGGTAAAGAAATCAAGGCATGAAACCTGGGTCTCTTCTCCTGCCACCCCCACCCAGAGTTTCTCTGTGTAGCCCTAGCTGTCCTGGAACTAGCTCTGTAGAACAGGCTGGCCTCAAACTCACAGAGCCTGGGTCTCATCTTTATTAACATATTTTTTAAAAAAGAAAATAGGATAGGAGAGATGGCTCAGGGGGTAAAGACACTTGCAGCTAAGTCTGTCTTAGTTCAGGTTTCTATTGTTGCAATCAAACAGCATAACAAAAAAGCAAGTTGGAGAGGAAAGGGTTTGTTTGGCTTATGCTTCAGCATTGCTGTCTATCACTGAGGGAAATCGGGCAGGAACTCACACAGGGCAGGATACCGGAGGCAGGAGCTGAAGCAAAGGCCGTGGAGAAGTGCAGCTCACTGGCTTGGTTACCATGGCTCGCTCAGACTGCTTTCTTATAGAACCCAGGATCAGCTGCCCAGGGATTGTACCACTCACCAAAAGCTGGACCCTCTCCCATTGATCACTAAGTGAGAAAATGCCTTAGAGCTGGATCTCACCAAAGGTATTTCCTCCACCAAGACTCCTTCCTCTGATGACTCTAGCTTGAGTCAAGTTGACACACAAAACCAGACAATAAGACAGCACCTGAAAGCACTGACCCTACACAGCAGAAGGAGAGAACTGAGTGCTGCAAGTTGTTTTCTGACCTCTACACAAGTATCATACCTGTGCGAGTGTGCGCACGC
>NC_022029.1:46043584-46046015 GCF_000317375.1 Microtus ochrogaster
CAGCCTGGTCTACAGAGCTAGTTCCAGGACAGGCTCCAAAGCCACAGAGAAACCCTGTCTCGAAAAACCAAAAAATAAAAAAAAAAATTTAAAAAACATGATTATTATTACTATTATTACTTATTTTTGGTTTTTAGAGACAGAGTTTCTCTGTGTAGGACTGGGTAGCCTGAAACTCACTCTGTAGACTAGGCTGGCTTCAAACTCAGAGAGATTCACCTATCTCTGCCTCCTGAATGCTAGGATTAAAGGTGTGCACCACCAACCCCAGAATTTAAAAAAAAAAAATTTAGTCTTATTTTACGTGTACGAGTGTTTTGCCTGCATGTATGTTTGTGTACCATGTGCATGCCTATACCTTTGGAGATCACAAGAGAACATCAAATTCCCTAGAACTGGAGTTACGGATGGTTGTGAGCCACCATGTGGATGCTGGGAACTGAATCTGGGTCCTCTGCAAGAGCATCAAGTGCTCTTAACCACTGAGCCACCTCCCCAGCTTCAGTCATATTGTTCTAAAAACACCGGACTTTATTCTTCCCATTTGCACAGGGATAGGACACTGTACTAAATATGCAATGTCTTAGCTGCACGGCTCTGCTTACAGAAAACAATACACTATTCTCTGAACAATAGAAAAGAAAACACAGCAACTCCCGCTGCCACCCACCTTTACCTACAAATTCTGAGATTCTAGACATGTGCCACCAGGCCGGGTACTTCATTCTAAACTTTGTTTACATATCCCATGGGAGTCCCACAGGGGAGGGAGCCACTACTGAAGCTGCTGAGCTGGGTACGCCACCTGGACAGGATGTCACACATGCCTAGAAGTGATGAGCTGGGTGGATAGGATCTGGGTCACTACAGGTCACAACATGGATGAGCCATTATCTCTATGGTCAAAGGAAGTAAAAAAACGCAAGAGATTAATTTTAGTTTGGGAAGAGGAAGCAACAGGGTCAAGATCGGAGACAAGAATGCTGGTGGGGACGAAAACGTGAGACGGGCTTGCTGTCGGTGACAAGACTCTTCCTTTCCGGCTCGCACAGGCTACCCTGGTCCCTCCGTGCCCCTTCTCTTCTTCTCCTCCATCATTGCCCCTTTTTCTTTCTTCCTGACCTCCTAATGCCTGCCCCTGCTCTAGCTGACCTCCTACACACAGCCTGGGGCTGCCTGCCTGCCTGCCTGCCTGCCTCTGAAGCACTCCAGAAGGACTAGAAAGACTCAGCAGTTAAGAGCACTGGTTCTTGCAGAGGACCCAAGTTCTAGTACCGGTACCCACATGGTGCTCACTACCATCCATAACCCCAGTTCCAGGGCATCTGATGCCCTTCCATTGGCACCATGCACACACATGGTGCACAGCACAGATTATGTATGATCAAATTACTCATATATATAAAATGACATTTAATTTTTATATTTTTTAGTTTTGGTTTTTTTGAGACAGGGTTTTTCTGTGTGACAACGCTGGCTGTCCTGGAACTCATTCTGGAGACCAGGTTGGCCTCAAACTCACAGATGTCCACCTGTCTCTGCCCCCCAAGTGCTGGGATTAAAGGTGTGTGCCACCACTGCACAGCGACATTTAAAAATCTTTAATCTCAGCACTCAGGAAGCAGAGGCAGGCAGATCTCTGTGAGTTTGAGGCCAGCCTGGTCTACAAGAGTTAGTTCCAAGAGAGCTAGGGCTATTACACAGAGAAACCCTGTTTCAGAACCCCCCAAAACAATCTTAATTAAAAAAAAATAGTCCTGACATTACTAAAGTGGCCAAGAAACTGAGATTAATAGGTCATGGGACCCAGGGGAAAACCCACTACTACTGTTCTGCTAAAGGAACACAGCAACCAAATGACTCCTAGTGACAAGTTGCTATACCCATGTATCAAGTACGTCACCCAAACCTCCTCAGAGCAGCTTCTTCTTGTATTAGATGGCAATTAAGACAGATGCCCAGAGATGGACAATGTTCAGAGAGAGAGACTTTGGAGTACTCCGCCCTAAATAGGATTATCTTGATCAAATCATCCCCTCCAGGCTCAAGCATCTATGTGGAAGAGGAGGTAGACAGATTGCAAGAGCCAGAGGTGGTGGATGACGCCAAGAAAACAGCATCTTCAGTTCACAACAGGGCTGATCCGCTCTGAACTCAGACAGACTGTGACAGTATACACAAGAACCACACAGACTCAAACCAGACAAAATCCCAGCCCCGAGAAGGGGAAGTGGACACGCTCTCTTAAGACGCTATTTGCAACTGATACCTGCTGGGAAATGCAAAATTGATTTCCTCCAAAGGAATGAAACTGTAGAGCAAACACACTGCAGGGCAAGTGGCATGCCCAGGAGTCATTCAAGACAAAATTGACTCCATTTGTGCGTGTGCATGTGTGTGTGTGTGTGTGTGTGTGTGTGTGTGTGTGTGT
>NC_022029.1:46046240-46047878 GCF_000317375.1 Microtus ochrogaster
TTTGGTTTTTGAGACAGGGTTTCTCTGTAGCTTTGGAGCCTGTCCTGGAACTAGCTCTTGTAGACCAGGCTGGCCTCAAACTCATAGAGATCCACCTGCCTCTGCCTCCCAAGTGCTGGGATTAAAGGTGTGCGCCACTACCGCCCGGCCTTGTATGAAAAAGTTCTAAGCATAGCCGGACAGTGGTGGATCAAGCCTTTAGTCCCAGCACTTGGGAGGCAGAGGCAGGCAGATCTTAGTGAGTTCGAGGCCAGCCTGGTCTACAGAATGAGTTCCAGGACAGCCAGGACTGTTGCACAGAGAAACCCTGTCCCAAAATAACAAACAAACAAATTTAAATTAAAAAAAATATTTAGAAAGTTCTTCAAGAACTTTCCTGCTGTCACAGTCGGTCAATGAGTACTCGTCAGTTCTATCTTGTCTCAGTTGTTTTCTGTTCATCCACTCATTTATGCTGATATGTATTTGTGCGAGGTCAGTTTCATGGACAGCTGCAGATACAGTGTTAAGCAAGACCACTGTGCAGAGGTTCCCTCTGCAGACAGTGTTCCACGGCCAATAATACAGCTCCACTGGCTGGCAGAGTGCTTGCCTAGCAGGCCCAAATAAATCACATGTAGTGGTGCATACCCACTACCCCAACACTGGAAAGACGAAGGCTGTGGGGCCAGGAGTTTAAGGTCGTCCTCATCCACTTGGTGAGTTTGAGACCAGCCTGAGTAAATGAGACCCTTTCTAAAAAGCAATTCCTTCTTTCTTTTAAGGCCCCACACACTCACACACACACACAAACATACACAACAGATATGCATGCTCACTTTTTGTCTTCCCCAAAGCCTTGAATGAGGACCCATGGGCCAGGTTTGTGTCTATGGGGAACATTGACCAGTGGGAAGAAAGTTGGTCTTGCTGCTGAAGGAAGCTGGAGGGGAGGGAAGTTGGGGGGAAGGGGAGAGGTAGTCTAAGCTGTGCTGCCTGGCCCTCTGCTCATGGCCTTAGGAGTGCAGAAACCTGCTATCTCTGAATCGCAAGTCTCCCAAAGGGAGAGCACACAGCCAGGATCTTAGGCTTTAGGCCACCCGAGTAGTGCTTGTGACCAGATCCCCCTGGGAGGGTGAGGGAGTGCTGGGGGTTTGCTCCAGGCTTTCTGGGGCCAAGCGGTCCTGTGCACATGCTTCCCACCTGTACTACTTTATTGAGCCCTGGACTCCTCCTGGAGCGTGCAGCTCCCATAGCTGAAGTACACTCCAGGCAGGACCATAGGTCCTGGCCAGAGTACTGGCCTCCTTCAACAAGGGGAGCCAAACGATCAGGACTTGGCAGGCTTAATGACCATGTGTTCTGGTGAAAGAAAGGCCAGAATTTCCCTTTCTTTCTCTATTCCTAGGGCATTAAACAACATAGAACAAAAATAAGGAAGAGGAAAAAAATAAGGAAGGGTGTAGGAGAGAGTGGGGAAGAAAGAGGTAGGCAGAGGGTACCTTAAGTTTTAAAAGGAACAGCAATAGAGTATGTCTGTAATAGTGGCACACGAGAGGCAGAGCAGCATGGTCTTAGGCGCAGGTCAGCCTGGACTACTAAACAAAACCTGTCTTTGAAAAGCAAAAAGTCAGCTGGGTGGTGGTGGCGCACACCTTT
>NC_022029.1:46048833-46049486 GCF_000317375.1 Microtus ochrogaster
GGCTGCTCTTCCAGAAGACCTGGGTTCAATTCCTAGCACCTACATGGAAGCTCACAACTGTCTGTAACTCCAGTTTCAGGGGATCTGACACCTTCACGCCAATGCACATAAAAATCAATCTAAAAATTATTTAAACTGGGCGGTGGTAGTGCACGCCTTTAATCCCAGCACTCGGCAGGCAGAGGCAGGCAGATCTCTGTGAGTTTGAGGCCAGCCTGGTCTATGAACCTGACCAGCCAGTTCGATCCCAAGATCCACAGAGTGAAGTCTCTCAAGCTAAATTTCACATTATCTGACCTCCACGAGTTTGCTGTAGTGCACCCACACAAATAAATAAACAAATATGATTAAGGGGCCAGAGAGATAGCTCAGTGGTTAAGAGCACTGATTGTTCTTCTAAAGGTCCTGAGTTCAATTCCCTGTAACTGCATGATAGCTCACAATCATCTGTAATTCCAAGATCTTACACCCTCACACAGGCATACATACAGGCAAAACACCAATGCACACAAAATAAAAGTAATTTTTCTGGGCAGTGCTTGTGCACACCTTTAATCCCAACATTTGGGAGGCAGAGACAGGCAGATCTCTGAGTTGGAGGCCAGCCTGGTCTACAGAGCGAGTTCCAGGACAGGCTCCATAGCTGCTGAGAA
>NC_022029.1:46049852-46053127 GCF_000317375.1 Microtus ochrogaster
CAAGAGAAACATCTCAAGTTCTAGGCCAGCCAGGATTACTTAATAAATTCAAGCCCGGACTCTGGAGAACCTGTCTCAAAAAGAGGTTGCTTTTTTTAAAATTAAATTTAAGAAGAAGAACATGAAGATGAAGCCCTAATCACATTACGTCTCTGCTTCAAACCTCTGACAGCATCTATGGCTTACTCAGTACTCACACTTCCTCTTTACTCATCCTGCCCTCCTCTCCCTCCTTCCAGTCATATGGAGGTATGTGGCCGGCTGAGGTATTTCCACAGGGCTTCTGGGAAATTGCCTCATGGAGTTGCGAGACTGGAAGAAGAGTTCATCCTCAGGAACATAGAAAGCCACAGAAAGAACCCAGGCTTGTACCAGCTCTGTGACCACAAGACCACGGGAGGCTCAGATCCATTGCCTAAGCCCCCTTTGTTTTTGCTTCACCTGTTTAAGAACCCCTGATGAATAAGCTCTCTGACGGTTAGAAGCCTGTCCCTTTCCCTTCCTTCCTTTTTATTTATCCATTGTTTATTTATTTGTTTGAGGCAGAGTCTCTCTACACAGCTCTGACCGTCCTGGAACTCACTCTGTAGACCAGGCTGGCCTGGAACTCACAGAGAACCACTTGCCTCTGCCTCCCCAGTGTTGGGATTAAAGGCGTGCGTCACCATGGTTAGCTCTCCCTATTTTCCTAAGTAACCAACCAATCATATCTTTATAGCACTTTGAACTTTGCAAAGTATTTTATACTAATATAAAAATATACTAGTATATTAAATATACTAGTATATTTATATATAGTGTATATATATTTATATATAGTGTACATTTGTATCTATATAGTATATATTTGCCCCTGAAACCATCTTTGAGTGGGTGGCCAATTAGGGCTGCCCCTTGCTGGGCAAATAAGGGCACAGGCTCAGATGATGAAGTCACCATGAGGCCCAGTATCATGGGCACATTGTGGTTTCCAGCCAGGCTGGTGCTCAGGTTTCTTGACTGGAGCCTGGGGCTTGTTGCCAGCTCATCCATGGCTCCCTCCCTATACTCACCAGCTGTCCTCCTCAGATTCAAAACCTTCTGAGGTAAGACAGGATCCCCTGAGGGGATTAACTTCCCTTAGCTGTCAGCGTGGCCTTTGGGTTGGTAGAGCCCTCACAGACGTCTGGGCCTTTGCCAGTAAGGCCGGCTTGGATTTTACAAGTTGACTCATGGGAGTTTGCCCAGACTTTTCTGTGACCCCTTGTGAAGGGAGCCAGCCAGCAGTTGGCCTTGGATGTGCATTTTGGAGCAGTTTTGATACTTTCCTTCTTTAGAAATTTCAAGTGCTTCCCTCCTTTTGTTGTTGTTGTTGTGGGTTTCTGTTGTTTCAGACAGGGTCATATGGAGCCCAGGCTGATCTCACACTTGATCTGTAGCTGAGGATGACCTTGAACCCCTGATCTTGCTCCTATATCCAAATTCCTGAGATTATAGATGTGGGCCACCATGCCTGACCCAGATATGATTCTTTTTAACTAATCCTTTTAGTCAATCAGTTTTTTTTCCTTAAGATTTATTTATTTACTATGTATACAGTGTTCTTTCTGCTTGTCAGAAGAGGGCACCAGATCTCATCATAGATGGCTGTGAGCCACCATGTGTTTGCTGGGAATAGAACTCAGGACCTCTGGAAGAGCAGCCAGAGCTCTTAACCTCTGAGCCATCTCTCCAGTCCCCCACAATCAGTTTTTTTTTTTTTGAGAAAGGATTTCACATACAGAGTCCAGGATGTAGTTAAAAATTGCCTTGAACTCCCGACCCTCATACCTCCAGCTTCCAACGCTGGGATTATAGGTTCTATAAGAAAGCAGACAAAGGGGCTAGAGAGATGGTTCAGCGGTTAAGAGCACTGACTGCTCTTCTAGAGGACTTGGGTTCGATTCCCAGCACCTGTATGGCAGCTCACAATTGCCTATAACTCCAGGATCCAGCACCCTCACACATTATACATATAGGCTAAAACACCAATAAAATAAAAAATTTAAAAAAACAAAACAAAAGAAAGCAGACAGAGAAAGCTATGGGAGAAAGGCAGTAAACGGCTTCTCCTTCAGTTCCTGTTGTCAGGTTCCTGCTCTGACTTCCTTAGATACTGGTCTGTGGTATGGAAGTGTGAGCCAAATAAACCCTTTTCTCCTCAAGTTGCTTATGGTCATGGTGTTTCTTCCCGGCAATAGAAACCTAGAAACCTGACCAAAGCTGTCACTATTGCCCACGTGTGGAGAGACGGCATTTGTGGCACTGGAGCTGCTGGGAGCGGCGCGGGCCTGGTGTGCACGGAGCCCTGGGTTCCATTTCTACCGTGGCATGAACACAGCTGCTGTTGCCTACCTATATATAATCCTCACACTGGGGAGGTGGAGGCAGGAAGAGCAGAACTTCAAGATCATCCTCAGGCTAGCCTGGGATACATGAAACCTGTCTCAGAAAGAAAAGAGAAGGGGGGGGGGTGAGAGAGAGAGGGAGAGAGGAAGGGAGGGAAGAAAGAAGAGAAAGAGAGCAAGCTGCATTTTCATGAAAATAAAAGCAGAGATTGTAAGGTGAGCACCGTAGATATGGGAGTCCCCAATGAGATCTTGGGACCAGGAGGCTCTGCAGAAGCCTGCTAACTGTGGGCACCCTCTGCTTCTTCAAGGCTTCTCATTTTCTCTGTGTCAGAGGACTGCAGTTATGAATCACACCTGGAAACCGCCCCAGCAACATTCCAGGACAAGACGGGCCCTAGGTTCTGACGGTGAGTCAGGGAAAAGGGCCCCAGACGCACAGGCTGGAGAGGCAGATCCTGCTTTGCACAGGAGCATAGAGAAGCAGGGAGAGCTGGGTACTTTTCCTATGTGGTACAAGTGTCTGGGAGACCAGAGTTTGGTCCCAAAGCTGACCTCCTGAGTTTCTAGCAAAGCTGCCTCCTCTCAGGTTGGAAAAGACAGCTGGCACTGACTGCTACCGGAACGTTTGTACCTCCACATTTCTCCATAATGCATATGTTGAAATCCTAGCTCCCGAGGTTACAGCATTGGTGTCATAGGTCAGGCTGGGCACTATGGTGCCCATCTGTAGTCCTAGCTACTCCAAAAACTGAGGAAGGTTGCTTGGGCCTGTGAGTGAAAGGGCAGTTTGGGAAACAGTCAGACATAGAGGGGCATGCCTATAAGCCCAGCACTGGGAAACTGAGGCAAAAGCATTGCATTTCGGCAAATTTGAGGCTACAGGTTTCAAAACCCCTGCCTTAAAAG
>NC_022029.1:46053537-46056167 GCF_000317375.1 Microtus ochrogaster
CCCAGCAGATTTTTTTTCTTCTTTTGTTTTTACTTCTTAACTTTTTTTTGGTTTTGGTTTTGGTTTTGTTTTGAGATAGGATCTCACCATAAAGCCCTGGCTGGCATGGAACTCCCTGTATTGACTAGACCAATCTTGAACTCACAGAAATCTGCCTGTCTGAGCCCCTTAAGTTCTAGGATTACAGGCATGCACTTTCCCGCCAGGCTCAGTGGGTTAGTATTTTTTATTATGTGTACTGTGTGCACAAAGAGGCCAGAGAACAACCTCAAGCATCTTTCCTTGAGTACTAGCTACAGTTGTTTTTTCTGAGACAGGGTCTCTCTCATGGGCTTGAAACTCATTGAGCAGACCAGGTGGGCTCTCCATCGAACCTCAGGGACCTGCCTGTCTCTGCCTCCCCAGCACTGGGGTTACAGATGCACATCACCATAATTTACCTGGCCTTTTTTTTGTTGTTGTTGTTTGTTTTTTGAGACAGGATTTCTCTGTAGCTTTGGAGCCTGTCCTGGCACTAGCTCTTGTAGACCAGGCTGGCCTCAAACTCACAGAGATCCACCTGCCTCTGCCTCCCAAGTTCTGGAATTAATGGCATGCCTGGCTTTTTTTTTAACTAATTTTAAAAAAAGATTTATTAATTTATTTATTGTGTTCAGTATTCTTTCTGTCTGTATGCCTGCAGACCAGAAGAGGGCACCAGATCTCATGACAGATGGGCTACCATGTGGTTGCTGGGAATTGCACTCAAGACCTTTGAAAGATCAGGCAGTGCTCTTCACTGCTGAGCCATCTCTCCAGTGCCCCCCCCCTTTTCTGGTTTTTTTTTTTTGTTGTTGTTTTTTTTTTTGACACAAGTTTTCTCTGTGTAACAGCCCTGGCTGTCCTGGAACTCACTCTGTAGACCAGGCTGGCCTCAAACTCACACACACAGAGATCTACTTGCCTCTGCCTCCCAAGTGCTGGGGTAAAAGTGTGTGCCACCACTGCCTGGCTTCATTCCTGGCTTTTTGGCATGGGTTCTGGGACTCAAACTTAGGTCCTTGAACTTGAAAGCAAACATTTTACCAACAGCCAAGTTATCTCCCCAGTCCTATTTATAGAAAAGGCCAAAGGTTCTTGTCTGCGCTTTCTGACATGTAAGAATATAATGAGAAAGTACAGTCTGTGAAGAAAGTAGGCCCTCACCAGACACAGAATCTATGACACCTTGACCTTGGGCGTCTGAGACTCTAGAGCTGTAAGCAACAGATGTTTGCTGTGTAGGAACCACCAAGGCTATGAGATTTTGTTTAACAGCCTGAACTAACTGAAACCATAAACACGTTCCTGGTGTGCTATATATACATCACGTTTCTTTCTGAAGGTATGTTTTACTCAAGCTATCTACTGGAAATTGCCAATACTCAATCAAATCACAATCATAATTTAAGCCTGATATTGTTTTGTAACAAAAGTAACATCATTCGCATCATTGAACAGCCATTCAAGATGATGGTTGTGAAGGCTATTAAGATGTGAAGGCTATTAATAGTTGTTTTTCTTCATTCACGCATTGTTCATTTACCATTCATTCGTGGGAACTCACTATGAACCAGACTTATCTCTAAATCTGGGTTATAGAATAAAAGTCTCTCCTGTCATCTGCAGACTAGTGGGACAATAACCCACGGATATGGACACAGCCAGGGGCAGTGTGCCAATGAATGTGTGTGGTCCTAGCTCTTGGCAGGTAGAGGCAGGAGGATCAGGAGTGCAAGGTCATGCTTTAGCACACAGTGAGTCAGAGGTCAACCTGTTCAAAAAAGAAGTGGAGAAAGAAGAGGAAGGGGAGGAGGAGGAACGGCAGTGATACAGTGTATCACTGGAAGCCCTGTGAGAGAAAAAGCCTAGTGAGGATACTGAGTAAGGGGAGGGCTATTTTAAGAAACACCATCCCCAAATGTCAGCATTATGAAGCTGACATTCCAGTTGGTTGTTGTTCATGAAGATGACATTTGAAAGACACTGTCACCAAGCATGTGTGGAGGGAGGAGAAGCTCACAGGCAGAGAAAAGAGCAAGTTTATGGACCCCACCGCAGGAATATACTTGGTAGGACAGGGGGGTAGGACGGGGAACAAGGGAGCCTGTGTTGTTGGGTCACAGAGTGGGAAACAGAAATCAAGAGGGATTTGATCGCAGGCAGCCTGTGGGCCCTATGGAGGACCTTGGGCTTTCTGCAAGTGACGAGCTTTGCTGTGGACTATTACTTTAAATGATGCAAAGATGTGTTACATTGGTTTAGGCTGCATTTGTTTAATGATGTAAATATTTGCTGCTTTGTCTGCCTAAGGCATCTGATTGGTCCAATGAAAAGCTGAGTGGCCAGTAGCCAGGCATTAGAGGGACAAGAGGGGCTGGTAGGCAGAGAGAATAAGTAGGAGGGAGAATCTAGGCTTCTGAGAGAGAAAGGATCGGAGGAGAACGAGAGGGAAAAACCAAGGCTGGCCAGTCAGGTAGCAGCCAGCCAGACAGGCATGGAGAAGGACATTTAGAATGAAAGAAAGGTAAAATACCCTGAGGTAGAACATAGATGAAGAGAAACAGGTTAAAATAAGTTATAAGAGCTACTGGGGCAAGCATAAGATAAGG
>NC_022029.1:46064612-46075020 GCF_000317375.1 Microtus ochrogaster
CAACTCCAGTTCCAGAGAATCTGATACCCTCTTCTGGTGTCCGTGGGCACTGCACACACGTGGTGCACAAACACCCACACACATAAAATAATCATAATCATCATAAAGCTTAAAAAAGAAATCTAGGGCTGGAGAGATGGCTCAGAGGTTAAGAGCACGGACTGCTCCTCCGGAGGTCCTGAGTTCAATTCCCAGCAACCACATGGTGGCTCACAACCATCTATAATGAGATCTGGTGCCTCTTCTGGCACCTGTATGGAAGCTGAACACTGTGTACATAATAAATAAATAAATCTAAAAAAAAAAAATCTAGACTTAAGGGTTGAGGATTCAGCTCCATGGTGGAGTATTTGTCTATTATGTGTGAGTGATTGATCTAAAGAACCTGAAAAAATTAAGAATTTAAATCTAAGCTCGATTACATTGAAGGACTAAAATTCGATAACCCTGGAGTGATCGACAGCCAACACGCTTCAGGCCGACACAGTAATTTTGCTACGTAGCCATGTCTCCCTCTGCTGGTCAAACCTGATTTTGCACAGTAAATCCAAGTCCTGAGTGAGTCATTTTGAATGTTCCTAAGGTACCTGCTGAATGATGAGTGTATTCTTCTTGTATAGTTTTATAGCGTAACCCGATTGTCACTGGGTCTTCACTGTAAGAAGCAGCTGACGTGGGAATCCCCTGTGGAAAAAGAACTTTCTGTATTGAGCTGAGTGTGGTGGTTCACACTTGTTATCTCAGCACTCGGGAAGCTAAAAGGGGAAGATCAAGACTTTGTGGCTAGCTTGGACTACATAATGAGCAAGCACTTTCATTCCCGAGGATGGCTCCACGAGCAGCTGATGTACCCCCTACCTTTATGGTAACTCAACCCACTGCAGAAGGGAAACACCATGGGGCTTCAGAATTGCGGTCTCAGTGGCTTTATTTTTTATTTGATTTTATTATTTTAATTTATTTTCTATTATTTTGTTTTCTTCCCCCTAGACATCTGTTGAGTCTGAAGCTTCTAGGCTGGGCCCTCTTTACAAGACAAGGATATTGCTGGACATAGTAGCCCACGCCTCCACTCAGGAGGCAGAGTTATCTCTGTAACTTCCAGGCTAGCCTGGTCTACGTAGAGAGTTCCAGAACAGTCTAGGCTACATAGAGAATCCCTGTCTCGAAATTAATTAATTTGTTAATTAATTAAAACAAATTAAATCAGAAACCTTCTCTGACTGGTAGGAGATAGAAGGATGAAATTTACATAAAATAAAGCATGGGACTAGTGTTCCAGTTTCTGTGTGGGGAAGTGAGTTTGAAATCAAGCTTGGTGGCACATGTGTAGAATCCTAAGCCCTTCAGGGGGCCAAGGCAAAACGATCACAAATTCAACACCTGTCTGAGCAACTTAGAAAAATTGTGTCTCAAAATAGAACAAGGGCACTGGCTAGATGGGCAGCCCGTGGATAAGAGTGCTTGCCACACAAGTGTGATGGCCTGAGTTACCTGTGCATGCTTCTCTCTCTCTCTCTCTCTCTCTCTCTCTCTCTCTCTCTCTCTCTCTCTGTAAATAAAACATTGTTCTAAGTTTTGGGTGTGGGTTTTTGTTTTTGTTTTTTTTTTTTTTGAGACAGGGTTTTTCTGTGTAGCCCTGGCTGTCCTGGAACTTGCTTTGTAAATCAGGCTGTCCTGGAATTTCCAGAGATCCTCCTGTCTCTGCCTCCCGAGTGTTGAAATTAAAGGCGTGCACCCCCCACTGCCTGGCTCTGGGTGTGTTTTTCAGGGCGTTTGAGAGCAGCTTACTGCCGAAGAAAGTAGCCTCAGTGAGAGAAGCAGGAGCCATGTGAGGCTGAATGGTGGAAACCTGGGCAGTGTTGAAGGAAGGAGAACATCTTGAGCAAAGGAGCACCATGACAATACAGAAACAGTGGGGTGTCTGGAGGGGCCTTAAGCAAGTCAGAATAGCTGGAGAATCCAGCAGGGAAGAATGGTGGACCCAAAGCTGAAAGGAAGATACAGAATGCAAGTGTGGGTGGGGGGGGGCATATTTATTTAGAGACAGGGTCTCTAGTAGCCCCGACTGACTTCAAACTAACTGTCTAGCCAAGATGACCTTGAGCTTCCTTGCCTCAGGCCTCAATTTTCCCAGTATTGGGGTTACAGGCATGTGGTACTGTGCCCAGATTTTCAGAGGCTGAGGATTAAACCCGGGTTTTTATGTCTGCTAGGCAAGTGGTCTACGAACTGAACCAGAACCCCAGGCCTGGATCCATTTTCTTGAGCGCCCTTTATGGCCCAAGCATGCACACATACATCATTTGACTTAATCTTTGTATAAATCCTGGGAGGGAAAGTAAACACTCCTATCCTACTGTGAAAATAGCTGTTCAGAGAAATTAAGTAATTTAGAGGGACTTGCATCTCGGAAGCAATGGTTTTTTTTTTTTTTCACCCTCTGCTCCCATACAGAAGGACCTGGGCCAGTGGTGACAACATGGAGGGAGCAGAGTACACTTGTATTTTACCCAGCACTGTAGTGGCAGATGAGTTAGCCAAAACAGAGATGGATGTGCAAAAGCCAAGCCAAACACAAGGAAATAGTTCAAGAATCAAACAGTAGCTGGGCAGTGGTGGTGCACACCTTTAATCCCAGTACTCGGGAGGCAGAGGTAGGTGGATCTCTGTGAATTTGAGGCCAGCCTGGTCTACAAGAGCTAGTTCCAGGATAGGCTCAAAGCTACAGAGAAACCCTGTCTCGGAAAGAAACAAACAAACAAACAAAAAAAAAGAATCAAACAGTATCCAAAAGCCAGGTTGTCGGAGCCAAGGAAAGTAAAGTTTGCACAGCCAAAGCTTCACCAGCAATTGGCCCAAAGGCCAGTTCATCAAGGGAGCTGGACAAGCAGAGTGAGGAGCAAGGCCAGAGAACTCCAGAAGCAGGCAAGCTACCAGCTGCTGGCCTGGCTGACAACCAAATTCTAGGAATTTGGGAATAGCAATGACACAAGGAGCCAGGTTCTGCTGTTTGTTTTGGGATGGGGGAGTCTCTTGATGCCTAGGTTGACCTTGAACTCGCTGTGTCTCTGAAGACAACTTTAAACTCTTGATCTTCTCGCTTCCATTTTCTGAGTGTAGATGACACTAGGCCTAGCTTTATCTCCATTTTCATAAACCTTATTTTAAAAGCTTGTGAATAATATCAACATCACATGTCAAATCCATTTTCTAAATAATTCTTTATTCTTATTTTACGTACTTGAGCGCTCACCTGCACTATTTCCTGTGTGGGTGTTAGCCTGCGCACATGGATGTGCACCACATGCATTCCTGGCACCGGTGGAAGTGAGGAGAGGACACCAGAGTCAGGGAACCGTCTGGAAACCAAGCCCAGGCCTTCTGCAAGAGCAGCCGGTACCCTTGACTGCCAAGCCATCTCTCTAGGCCCTGAGTCCCCTTTTAAGCACACGGGGAAGCTCAAGCTGAAGCAGGGTGACTGTTGAGTGGAGGTCAGAACTGGGACTGTGTGGTCTAGGAAGATAACTAGTAGAGTGCGTTGTGCAGGCACGAGGTACGGAATTATAATCTCCGATAATCCCTGCCCTGAGGAAGTAAAGACAGGCCGGTCCTCAGTGCCCACTGACCGGACAGTCGACCCAGTTACCCTTCCACATGAGTGGAGGAACATTGCCCTCCCCATCTCCCACCCCAAATAATGAAGTTCGGGGACTTCCAAAGAGATGGCTCAGTGGCCAAGAACATTTGTTGCTTTTACAGAGGATACTGGTTCCGTTCCCAGAACACACACATCAGCTCACAACTACAACTCTAGTTCCAGGGGATCCAGCATCCATTTCTGACCTTTGTGGGCACCAGGAACACACAGGAGATGCAAACATACATATATACAGGCAAAACACATAGAATAACATTTAAAAAAACAAATGAACAACAGGACTTCTCTGTGGACCAGGCTGGCCTTGAACTCAGACATCTACTTGTTTCTGCCTCCCGAATGCTGGGATTAAAGGCGTACATCACCACAACTAGCTAATTTTTTTTAATGATGTCAATCCCTGCCCTGAAGAGGCACCCACATGGACATGCACCTGTATGTACATGTTCACACACCCACACAAACACACATACACATATACCCCACATAGGAACTGGAATGCTAGGCCCAAGCTTTTTTATTTTTTATAAGTTTCATCCTTCTTTCTGCTGTGGAAAGAGACCACAATAGGACCTCAAGGCAGGAGCTTGAAGGAGTAACCAGGGCGGAACACTCTTTACTGGCTGGCTTCTAGGCTCACATTCAGCTGTCTTTCTCAGACACCCCGGGACTACCTGCCCAGGGGTGAACCTCCCACGGTGGGGCTGGGCTCTCCTCCATTGGTTAGCAATTAAGAATATGCTCCCACAGGCCAACCTGAGGCAGTTCCTCAGCTGAGCCTCCCTCTTCCCTGGTTTCTCTAGTTTGGATTGACAAAAATTAACCAGCACACAACATGGCGGCGTCAGTTCTGTTACAGACTATGGCCCCCTTTAGCAAAGTGCCCCAGATTCTAGAATAGGGCTGGGCCTCGGAGGGAGCTAGAAAAGTGTGATGGCATTGCTATCAGAAGTACAGACTGGATCAGCGTGGTGGAGGACGGACGGGGAGGTCAGAAGACCGACAGGCCTTCATGGGATACGGAAGGTCATGGAGAAGAGGTTGGAGTCCGAGCCCAGTGCAGGCACGATGGGTGGCATCAGTTAACTGCTTCCGGCAGTGTTAAAAAGAAGGCCAGGCAGGAGTAAACCAGGCTAGGGAGTAAGCTCCAGGAGGCCTGGTGACACCCTGAGGAGTGGGACACGGTGACAAGTCCCCATCTGCAAGCAAAATGGCAGGAGCAGTGAGAAACTAAGAACGCGGTAGCAGAGAGAACACGCGTGGGTGGGTTGTACAGCCTCAGCAGACTCTCTCGGGGGAGGGGGTTGCATGCGGGAGGAGGGGCTCCCAGACCTGAGGACTGGAGAAGCATTAGCAACCTGACAGAACCCTGTTAACAAAGGAAGGACTACATCTCCCAGCATGCTCGGGTTCGGTGGGGTGACGGCGGGCGGTGGCTGCGCCGCATCCGACTGGTGGGCGCGGGACCTGGGTGGGCACCCGAGCCTGTCATCCCTGCGGGGTCGGCGGGGTGCGGGCGGCGATGCACCGCTGTCCCTCGCTCAAGGGCCGCGCCGGGCTCTTGTTCCCCGCCCCGCGGCCCCGCCCCTTGCCCCACCCCAGCCGGGAGACCTAACCCGGGCGGCAGCGCAGCGGCCGCAGCAACATCACTCTCGCCGCCGCTGCTCCGCCCCATCCCCTTCTGTTTTTCTCTCATTCTCCGGTGGCGGCGGCGGGGAAGGCGGAGGAGAGGCAGAAGGAGCCAGCTGTGTCTGCAATGAATGATCCCCCAGCTGAAGGGGAGGACTCCAGGTGAGCCTCTGCCCTCGGGAGGACCGGGATTGCCCGGCCGCCCAAGCCCCGCATCCCCCGCCATGGATCCCTAGGGGAACGGAAAAAGGAGGAAAAGATAGCTCTGCCGCCCACCCCCATCTCATTTTCCTCTTCCTTTATCTCATTGTTGCCGAAGCTGTTTACCGTAGCGCTCCCTCTTGCCCCAGCATGGGGAGGGTTCCAGGCACTGCCCTTCGGCAGGAGCTGCTTGCGCGGTTGCCTGGGGATTCTGCCTAATTCTACCTCTCCAGTCCGTGCACAGAAAACCGTGGAGAGCTGTGGAGGCCTGAACTGCAGCAGCCTCGGGGCCAACTCCCTGCATCCCCACCCTGGGAGGCTGCATGCGGATTGAAGAGCGGTGTTTGGGGGCTGGGCCAGCCCGGCTGATCCCTACCTAGGAATATAGGACAGGAGGACCTCCCAGGCTACCAAGTGGCCCATCTGGAAGGACAGAGTCACAAGATGGCCAGTAAGACCAAGGCCAGCGAGGCCCTGAAGGTGGTGGCCCGGTGCCGCCCCCTCAGTAGAAAGGAGGAGGCTGCTGGTCATGAGCAAATTCTGACCATGGACGTGAAATTGGGCCAGGTGACTCTGCGAAACCCCCGCGCGGCACCCGGGGAATTGCCCAAGACCTTCACTTTTGATGCCGTGTATGATGCTAGCTCCAAGCAGGCGGATCTGTATGATGAAACGGTGAGGCCCCTGATAGACTCAGTGCTTCAGGGTTTCAATGGCACCGTGTTTGCCTATGGCCAGACCGGCACTGGCAAGACCTACACTATGCAGGGGACCTGGGTGGAGCCAGAGCTCCGCGGGGTTATCCCCAACGCCTTTGAGCACATCTTCACCCACATCTCCCGCTCCCAGAACCAGCAGTACCTGGTTCGTGCCTCCTACTTGGAGATCTACCAAGAGGAGATTCGAGACCTGCTATCCAAGGAGCCAGGCAAGAGGCTAGAGTTGAAGGAGAATCCTGAAACAGGGGTCTATATCAAGGATCTCTCCTCATTTGTCACCAAGAATGTCAAGGAGATTGAGCATGTGATGAACCTGGGGAACCAGACCCGGGCAGTGGGCAGCACCCACATGAATGAGGTCAGCTCCCGGTCCCATGCCATCTTTGTCATCACAGTGGAGTGCAGTGAGCGTGGCTCGGATGGCCAGGACCATATCCGAGTAGGCAAGCTCAACCTGGTAGACCTGGCTGGCAGTGAGAGGCAGAACAAGGCAGGTCCCAACACAACTGGAGGACCAGCCACACAACCCACATCTGGTGGTGGCAGCGGAGGTGGCAGTGGTGGTGGTGGTGGCAGCAGCGGAGAGAGGCCTAAGGAAGCCTCTAAAATCAATCTCTCTCTGTCTGCACTGGGCAATGTGATTGCTGCTCTAGCCGGCAACAAGAGCACCCACATCCCCTACCGGGACTCCAAACTGACTCGGCTGCTCCAGGACTCACTGGGGGGCAATGCCAAGACCATCATGGTGGCCACACTGGGTCCAGCTTCTCACAGCTACGACGAGAGCCTCTCCACCCTACGCTTTGCAAACCGAGCCAAGAACATCAAGAACAAACCCCGGGTGAATGAGGACCCCAAGGACACACTGCTGAGGGAATTCCAGGAAGAGATCGCCCGCTTGAAAGCCCAGCTGGAGAAGAAGGGCATGCTGGGCAAGCGGCCTCGGAGAAAGAGCAGCCGCAGAAAGAAGGCTGTCTCGGCCCCGGCTGGTTTCCCAGAGGGGCAGGTGATCGAGGCCTGGGTGGCCGAAGAAGAAGATGACAACAATAACAATCACCGCCCACCCCAGCCCATTCTAGAGTCAGCTTTGGAGAAGAACATGGAGAATTACCTGCAGGAACAGAAGGAGCGGCTGGAGGAGGAGAAGGCCGCCATCCAGGATGACCGCAGCCTAGTGAGCGAGGAGAAACAGAAGCTTTTAGAAGAGAAGGAGAAGATGCTGGAGGATCTGCGGAGGGAGCAGCAGGCCACAGAGCTGCTCGCGGCCAAGTACAAGGTAAGGGCCCCAGAGGATGAGAGAGGTCCTCAACAGGGGATCAGTAGATTTCCCTTTGAGGGTCTGTGAGTTGGCCTGCGGCGGAGTATGCCACCTTAGGACCACATACTGACCACTGTCCTAGAACGGCTAAGCAGAGTACTGTGATACCAGGTAACCAGGTACGCTTACATGCATGCAACACACAAAGCAGAATGGTCAGGTTCTTGAATCGGTGAACTTGAGATGGGCTGACTTGTTGCTGTTCATTTCTGCAGTGGCCCCAGGATTGGTCAGGTCTATAAGAAACCCATGTGGGATTCTCCTCTTGTGAGTGTGGCTTCTCATTCCTACATGGCCTCCTCTCCCGATACCTTTTCCCCCTCTGAGGTGTCTTCAGATCTCATATTATGTTAATAGTATCTGATGTTCGGACAGCACTTCAGGGTTTACAAAATACCCCACATTTGTTGCACCTTGTCTTATCCTCACAGGAGCCATTCAGCACAGTGGCTTTTAAATCCCTACCTTACTGATGAGGGGTTAAGGCTCAGAAAGTGGCAGGACCAAGGTTCCAGAGCTGAGCTGGAACCTGTAAACACTAGGCCTTTAGTCTTTAGTAGCAAGGTCAGACCATGAGACAGAGAATTCTGATTCCTATGGAAATGACCCACTGGATGACACAGTGCCAGGCCCGCTCCTTGGTGTCCCTAAGAAGGAAACTCAGAGTGTCATGTAGGAAGGAGGATGGAGAGAGAACTGGGCTCTCTCCCAGAGGCCTAGAGTTCAATGAGTAACTGGCTGTTTTTTCCTTTTTCCCTTTGCCTCCATTTCCATTTTTATAAAGTAGGATGTTAGCTTGGGGGATCGCTGAGCCTCTACCAATCTGATAACTCTATGGCCCGCATTAATCTGAGAAAAAAAGAACAAAACAATTGACCTACACAATGAGGCCTTATGTCAGTTATGCCCAGTTTCCCATTGTCCTGAGAGATGTCAGGACTTCAGCATCCTTCCTGAGTTGTCCACGTCCCTGACAACCTCGGACCCTACATGGAGCTAAGTTACTGAGGCAATCATAGACCTGTTAAATTTCTTCCTGACCTTTTTTCTTTCTTCTTTGTAAATAGAATGTCGTGTAGTCTGGTTTGGCCTAGAACTCTGTATGTAGCTGAGGATGACCTTGGACTAATTATCTTCCTGCCTCCATCTCCTGATTGCTAGAATTACAAGCAAGAACCATCACCATGCCTGGCTTTATGCACAGCTGGCGATCAACCCCAGAGTTTTGTGCACGCTAGATAAATACCACCAACTAAGCTACATCCCCAGCTGCCTATTAAATCTCAATGCTGCGGATGTCACAACCCAGTGTTCCAGGCATTTCCGGATCCCTGGAGCCTTCGACACTGGGGTTGAAAGAAAAATATGGAGAGTCATGAGTTTGCTTAGAAGATCAAACACTGCCATTTCTTATTTCTTCTTAGGAATGTAGGCTAGGAATGGGGAGGCCCAGCCCACAGCCACTGGAAGTGTGACAACTGAGCCGTATGCATTGTCTCTGTACTGGGATATGCTGCTGCAGCTGGGGCTGTGGCCTGGCATGTTTAATATTTAATTCCCTCATGGAGAAGCTCAACCAGGGTTACTGAGCTGCTTCCTCAAGGGAAGGATCAGGGTCTGATACCTGGGAGATGCAGGATGTTAAAGGCAAGGCTGCCAGTCCAGTCCTATGTAGCAGCAGAGGCAGGGTGGTGTTATTGACTGGGAAATCCTATCTGACTCATCAGTCACTGATTTCTCTTCCAAGATATCACTTACGCTGTTAAGCCGGGAGGCAGTGTGGGTAACAGAGGCTAATAAAGGAATAAAGTGCAGATGGGTATTTCAAACGTTCTTGTTGGGAATTGGCTGGTATCTTTCCGTAAGATTTTTTACCCCTAAGGCAATGTAAGAACACAGGTAATAGGACAGTCAGGAAATCAGGGCGGAGTTGTGCATAGTGGCATGCATCTGGAGTCCCAGTTGCTTGGAAGACGGAGGCAGAATAGTTCAAGCTCAGGAGTCGAGGCTTGGTAGTAATGCATAGCCCGTTTTCCAACCTGGGCAACATGTGGAGACCCCGTTTCAAAATAAATAAACACACAAGCAGATCTGTCAATCGATTGGTCAATAAAAAGACTGAGGTCAGTGGTGGCAGGTGAGTTCAAGGACAGCCTGGTATATAAGAGCTAGTTCCAGGACAGGCTGCAAAACTATAGAGAAATCCTGTCTCAAAAGACCAAAAAAAAAAAAAAAAAAAAAAAAAAAAAAAAAAAAAAAAAAAAAAAAAAAAAAAAAAAAAAAAAAAAAAAAAAAAAAAAAAAAAGAAAGAAAGAAAGAAAGAAAGAAAAACTGGGGTGACCAGAACTGGAATTCCTACATTAGGTGTATATAGCCCATGCAACATTATAATCTTATTGTTGGCAATCTATACCTGGAGTACTGGTATAGGATTGGTTCAGGGTCACACAGTGGCCTGAGCAGAGCCCAGCCTGTTCATGGGCATTCTAGCTTCTTCCCGTTGTTGTGTGCATTCCTGGCAAAGTAGTTTGGGTTTTCCTTCTTTCTTTCTTTCTTTTTTTTTTTTGAGACAGGGTTTCTCTGTGTAGCTTTGGAGCCTGTCCTGGAACTAGCTCTTGTAGACCAGGTTGGCCTCTAACTCACAGAGATCCACCTGCCTCTGCCTCCTGAATACTGGGATTAAAGGCATGTGCCACCACCGCCCGGCTTTTTTATTTTCTTATTAGTATATGTTCATCATTATATACAATTTTTCATTATGACAGTTTTATACATGTATATAATGTATTTTGATTATATATACCCTCTCTTGTCCCCCTCCTACTTCCACTGGTCCCCTTACTCTTTCCTACCAACACCTCTTTCCCTGTGTGTGTCTGT
>NC_022029.1:46075410-46087914 GCF_000317375.1 Microtus ochrogaster
GATTAAAGGCATGAGCCACCACTTCCCGGCCAAAACTAATTTTTTTAAAGGTGTATTTATTTTACGGGTACATGTATGTCTGGGTGACTTGCCCCGTGTGTTCAGGAACCTGCAGAGATCAGTCTAAAGGGGGCATTGGATGACCTTGAACTTGTGAGGCAGCAGGTGGGTACTGAGAATGAATGGTGAGCACTTTTAACTGCTAAACCATCACTCCAGCTCAAGCCATTTGTTTTTATGTAACACTGTAATGTCTTAATCTTACTCCTTCAAAACTCCTTTGTCGGGGACACTGTTTCCATTCGGCGGCTGTGAAAACTGAGGCTGGTCTATGGATCTGGTTAAATGGCAGAGCCAGTGCCAGACTTCAGGTCTTCTGATATCTCCCCTGCCCTGTGTTCTTTTCATGCCACTCAGGGCAAAGGCTTTTGCCTTTCTGAGCTTTGGGTCCCAGTCAGCTAAAGAGAAACAGAAGCTTGACATAGATAGATCCCAGGGGAGTGGGTGAGGTGGCTGTTGGGTACTGGTTATCAGATATAAACTGAGCAGCCTGGGGAATTCCAGGAGAGGAATGACTCCTTATCCTGTGATTTCTGAAATTCCTAGCCCAGGTTGATCATCCGGACCAAGGCCAGGATGGAACCCAGGCAGAGGGCCCAGTCCTCCTGTCCTGCCTGTCCTCAGGGTACAGCTGGGTTGGGTTCTGAGGTGGCGGAAACATTTTGACAGCTCCTCAGGGAGCCACAGGGTGGCTGTAAGATCCTGTCCCACCTCTTTCCCAGGGTTGCGCTGGAGATGAAATGAGATCATTATTAGCACGGGGCATTTGAAATAGGTTGAAAACATTGAAATGAATGGAGGGCATTAGCGACCACCGGGTGCCTTGTGTCTGCCAAGCAGGGGTCCAAGACTGACATCTTTGTTGTTAGTTTAACTCTTTCCTTACCCGGCTTTTCTCAGTGCGTTATCACAGCTCTACGGAGCCAGGCAGGAAAGGTCGTGGAGACCTCAGGAGCCTGGGAGCTTTCCCTTCTCCATCTGCAGAGAACTCTTACCCACTTTCTGGTTAGCCATCAACTGCACTTCTCTCTCTGCCCCCTGCCATTCCTTCCTCCAGTTCCTACCACCCCCACCCCCACCCCAGGCCTGCTGAGTGCAGCTGAGTCGACCCAGTGCCCTCATTCAGGGTCTGACTCATCTTCCAGTCTGTCTTGCCTGCTTTCCCTGCCTGCCACCCTCAAGGCTCCTGATTCTCTTTGTTCTCTGGATGTGCACCAAGTGCCATGCCTGTCTCCTCTAAATCTCTCTCTTTAAAAAAAAATATTTCTCCTTTGACTCTTACCATATTTGCTTTGGGCCTCAGAACGTGAAGGGTTCAGATGTGTGAGTTTGTGATTGTGACTGGTGCCCTGTGTACATTAATCATTAGCAAGCCACACACTTAGGTCATATCTCCCAGGGTCTGAGGGACTTGATAGCAGTCTCATGCTATGAAGTAGGAGGAAGAAAGTAACATTAACATTGCAGACTCACAGTGCTCTTGGAAACTGCCCACACGCGCTGGTGACCGGGTGTAGAGGAGACCATCTCTAGTCAAATTTAACTGTGCAAGAAAAATTGCAAGTGATTGTTTTATTGTAAAGCTAACTTCTCCTGAGAGAATGATATCGATTTCACAAACTTTGAAAGGAAGCTGTTCTAGGTAAGTGGGACACAAACCCCAGGCTGGACCATTCCAGAGAAGCATCTGTAACATTGCGGTGATTCTGCAAGAAGCAAGCAGATCAACAGAGTGAGGGGCAGGGACTCTGGCTGGAGCCCAACTCCCTCTCTCCCTCTCTTCTCTGCGGTGGTGGGTTTAGAAAAGAAACCCTCAGAAACAGCCACCCAAGCCAGAGGGATGAGATCACCGCAGGGAGGACAAATCGAACTGAATATTCATTGTCCCCTTTGTGGGTTCCTCTTCTGCCTCCTATGTTGGAGAATAAGCGTTATCCTCAGATAGGGTTAGCAGACAGGAAGCTTCAACCCAAGCATTAACAATCTCAGCCATAATAATGAGGTGTATTAAGATCTGCTTTATGCTAACTATATGCAAATATGCAAATTAGGTCATTTGTTCTACCCAAGCACCTTCCAGGAAATGTATTTGTTATTGCTCCCATTTTATTTTATTTCTTTATGGATTGAGTCCAGGGCTTTGTCCATACTAAATAAGCATTAAACTGTTGAGCTACATCCTAACCCTATCTTATTTTTAGATAGATTTTTTTTTCCTGTGCTGTAAATTAAACACCTTCCTCATTTATGTAAGGCAAGCAATCTGCCACTGAGCAATATCCCCCACATAATACAAATAACTTTTAAAAATGATTCATATTATCTTGTTTGTTTTTGAGAGGTTTTGCTAAGTGTTGATGGCTGATCTGGAACTTGATAAGTAGAGCGGGTTGGCCTTAAACTCAAAGAGATCAACCTGCCTCTGCCTCTCAAGTACTGTGCACCTCCACGCCCAACAAAACCATTATTTTTTTTTTAATTTAATTTTTTTATCTTGTGTGTATATGGCTGTTCACCACATGCCTTCAGTGCCCTGGAGGCCAGGAAAAGGTGTTGAATCCTTCAGAACTGGAGCTGTGGATGGTTGTGAGCCACCATATGGGTTCTGGGACTCAAATCTGGGTCCTCTGCAAGAACAAGTGCTTTTCACGGCTAAACCATCTCTCCAGCCCCCAAACCATTATTATTAATGCAAGGTCTCATTATGTCACTCAGGCTAGCCTCCAACTCCCAAATGTCTTGTTTCAATATCCTGAATTCTGGAACTATAAGCATGAATCACACTATGAGTGGTTTCAAGGACTGCTTGACAGAATCTACTTGCTTTAAGAATGAGTGTGTGGTCAGGTGACAGTGGCACATGCCTCTAGTCCTAGCGCTTGGGAGGCAGAGACCAAAAAAACTCTGTGAGTTCAAGGCCAGCCTGGTCTACAGATTGAGTTCTAGGACAGCCAAGGCTACACAGAGGAACCCTGTCTCAAACAAAACAAAAGAATGAGTGTGGGTTTTAAATATAGCTTAATTGATAGAGTAGTTACTTAGCATGTCTGAAAACGTGAATTCAGCCCACTGGACTTACCAGGCTTGTTGGTACAAGCCTGTAATCCGAGCACTCAACGTGTGGAAACAGGGGGATCAAGAGTTCAAGGTCACCCTTGGCTGCGCAGCAAATTGGAAGCCAGCCTATGCTATGTGAGCCCACCTTATTGGGTAGCCTTAGTGGTGGTGGTTTTGTGGGTACTTATCCCCAGAGGAAGAGACCTGCTCAGTCATCCTCATCAACTTAGATCATGAAACCCAGTATGGACAAGTTCAACAGAACCACCATATACGGGCTGCCCATGCGTGTTTCAGCATTGCCAGGGCATAAGTTTCATTTTCAATTTATCCCCAGACTCATTGATTTGAATGTATTATTATGTGTTAATAGGCTCTATCTGGAAATGAAGCTCAATAGTAGAATACTTACTGAATTTATCAGCAACCAAATAGGGCTGGACACCACCCCAGAAACTTCCATAATAGCCTAGAGAGTGTCTTCTTTCCCAAAGCTGATCTGATTTCAAACACATGTTCTCAAGGACATCGGGCCCATGCAGACACCGGGGAATGTACAGGCTTAGTCATCAGAGCCCTGCGTGCCCCCTGACCCCATCCCGATTGAACCTTCCACTCTCAGACCTTGGGAAAAGCTTGACGGTAACACACGGACCATTTTCCAGGCTGGAGCTAACATGTAGGTCGATGTCTATGGCCTCTCCTTGTTGGTGGGAGGGTACCAGTATTCCTGGGTTTCTTCTGATTACTGGTGAGTGTGGTCAGTTCACAGAAGTGTTCTGTGCCCAGAGGAGTTTTGTTGTTGTTGTTTGAGACAGGTTGTCTCTGTAGACCAGACTGGCATTGAACTCACAGAGATCCACTTGCCTCTGCCTCCCAGTGCTGAGGTTAAAGGTGTGCGCCACCACTGCCCGGCATATTTGTGGTTTTTAGTTTGGTTGGTTTTTTTGTTTGTTTGCTTTTGAGACAGGGTTTCTCTGTGGAGCCCTGGCTGTTCTAAAACTCTCTCTGTACACCAGGCTGGCCTCGACCTTGACCTCAGAGGTTCTGCCCACTCCTGTCTGGGATTAGAGGCGTGTGCCACCACATCCCACTATTATTATCCACCTTCTAATGCTGGAAAATGAAGCCAAGTCCTCAATCATGCTGAGCTGTGCTCTTTCTCTAAGCGTCTGGGATTTTTATTTTATTTTATTATTTTCAATATTTATTTTATTTCATGTGCATTGGTGTTTTGCTTGCATGTGTGTAAGGGTATCAGATTCCTGGAACTGGAATTACATACAGTTGTGAGCTGCCATGTGGGTACTGGGAATTGAACCTGGGTCCTCTGGAAGAGCAGTCAGTGCTCTTAACCACTGAGCCATCTCTCCAGCCCCAGCTCCTGGAGTTTTTAATATCCTAATATCCTCAGAAAGTCATTAACTGCCAGACAGAATAAAGTTACTGTCCAGTTATCTTTTTCCTCCCAGATTTCATTCATTTGCTTGTTTGTTTTGATCTTTTGAGATGTGGTTTCATGTATCCCAGGCTGGTCTTGAATTCTGTCTGTAACTGAGGAAGACCTTGAACTTCCGGGCCTCCTGCCCTCACATCTAAAGTGCTAGGATTATATTAAGTGCACCACTATGCCTGGCTTGCTTCTGGCTTTGTTTGTTGTTTGAGATAGGGTCTCACCTTTCCTAACCAGATACCCTGGAACTCACTGTGCAGTTGAGGCTAGCCTTGATCTCCTGATCCTCCTGCCTCCATCTTCAGAATACTGGCTCCTACATATTCCAAAGAAAAAACTACCCTGGCTTGAGCTGTTTCTATTGTACTGGGTAATTGTCATACAGGCTTTTTCCTTCCTTCCTTGTTTCTCCTTTTCTCTCTCTCTCTCTCTCTCTCTCTCTCTCTCTCTCTCTCTCTCTCTCTCTCTCTCGCTCTCCCTTTCTCCCTCTCTCCCTTTCTTCCTTTCTTTCTTTTTTTAAAGAGTTACGTATTTATTTTATGTGAATTGGTGTCTGCCTGAATGCATGTCTGTGTGAGGGTGTCAGATCCCCTGGAATTGAAGCTACACATGGTGTGAACTGTCATATGAGTGCTGGGAATTGAACCCCTGGTCCTCTGGAAGAGCACCCAGGGCTCTGGATCAGTAAGCCATCTCTCTAGCTCCCTTTTTATTTTATTTATTGTTTTGTTGTTATTATTATTTTGTTATTGTTGTTTTTTTTGAGACAGGATTTTTCTATGCAGCCTTAGTTGTCCTGGAACACACTCTGTAGACCATGCTGACTGACAGAGATCCACCTGCCTCTGCCTCCTGAGTGCTAGGATTAAAGGCGTTCACCACCGCCCCCTGGCTCTTGTTCTTTCTTTGCTTTATTAGGCTTGTGGGAAGATGCCAATGGCAATAGTACCAATAATGCAGCTCCCTTTTTTTTTTTGTGCGCTTAACGCAAAACCCTCTGATACGGTCTTATGTGCGTGGTGTCGTTTCTGCTCACAGTAGCACCATGAAGCAGCGCACCATGAAGCAGCGCCGTTCCAGTCTTCATGTGACAAGTAGGGACATGAGCAGTGTCATATGCCTTGGGCATGTAGTTCCAGAATCGTGAGGCTGTGACTAACTGGCACCATAGTACATGACCTTCCCCTCCACACTGCGACGCACCTGATCAGATTTATGCCATGTCCCTCACTAACAGGTCCCAGAGGGAGCTCCCATCTCCTGGGATGCTTAACTAATCATCTTGGACCATATGATGCAAACCTGTGCTTGTACTCAACCCGTCACCACCAACTCATACAACCAAATCATGTCCTAAAAAAACAATTTTTAGTCAATCTCATTGCCCAAGCTATCCTAAAACTTAACCTGTAGCCCAGGCTGGCCTTGAACTTGAGGTCCTCCCACCTCAACCTCCAATGCCTTGCTACTTTTTACCTTTTCTAAAAACAGCAACAACAATATTTTGTTTAGTACGTTGTTTAGGTTTTTTTGGGGGGGGCAATAGTGAACCTAAGGTCTCATCCATATGAGGCAAGTGTATCATGCGGCCCTTACATTTTATTTGAATCAGGATCTTGCTATATAGTCTAGGTTAGCCTGCAACTCACTATATAGCCCAGGCTGGACCTTGTGGTCCTCTTGCCTCAGTCTTCCCCAATGAGACTTCAGGGGTGCGCCACTACACTCAGCCTGTTTATTTATTTTTACAATAAGCACAGTATTGCTTTTGTTTGATTTGTTTTGCGCTGCTGGGCATTGAATGCAGGCCCTTGTACACTACAACGCTCTGCAGATAATCTACATCTCCAGGCCTACTGCCTTTTATTTTTATAAGGTAGAGTCTTATTATATAGTCTAGGCTACCTTTGAACTCATGACTCTCCTGCCTCAGCCTCTCCAGGGACTGGGACTACTGGCACATGGCTGGCTCTTTTTTTTTTTATTATTTTCCAGTTAAAATTTTATTTTTTTACATTTATTTATTTCAATGGGGGCAGTTAATGGCACAGCAGTCATGAAAATCAGAGGATAACTTTTGGAGGAGTTGGTTCTTTGTGTTTACGGGATTGAACTTAGGTTGTCAGGAATGGTGACCTGTGTCTCTGTCTATGTCTGCTGAGTCTTCTTGTCAGCCCTTGTTTATTTTTGTCTTTTTTTTTAATTCAACAAAAACAAATCTAAACTTTTAAATAAAGAAAATAAACTGTTGTCAGGGTTCTATGGTTTTCAAAAAATGGAGGAGAATTTAGACTCCACACAGAAAGAAAGGGAGCCAGAAGTGGTGAAATGTAAACACAGTAGGATCAGGATCAGGAGTTCAAGGACAACCTTGGGAGCTTGAGGCTAACCTCAGCTGCGTGAGACCCTATCTTAAAAAAAAAATAGTGTTACCCCATCCTGATGACAAAGGCCTGAGGTCCCAGTTACCCCATCCTGATGACAAAGGCCTGAGGTCCCACTACTCCAGCCACGACTTAAGAATAATGGTGCTTACTGCTTTTGTTCAGTTCCCCCGACCCGAGTGTTGGCGTACAACCATCCGAAACTCCAGTTCTAGGGAACCCAATGTCCTCTTCTGGCCTCTTCAGGCTCTTGCATGTATGTGGTATGCATGGACTCTCACAGGCTTACATACATACGCATAAATAATTAAAAAACAAAACGCTGAAACAAAGAACTATAAATTCAAAGCTGACCTGGATACAGAATGAGTTTAAAGCCAACCTGGATAACTTGTGCAATTGTCTCAGAATAAAAAATTAAAAGGGCGAGAGTGATAAATGAGTCACAATAATGTGATTGCCAAGGAGGAACGAAGCCCTAGGTTCAAACCCAATGCCCCCCAACACACAAAAATGTGTGTGTGTATCTGTGTGGGTGTGTCTGTGCCTGTGTTTGTATGTATGTGTGTGTCTGTGTGTATATGTGTCTGTGTATGTGTGTATGTATGTATGTATGTATGTATGTGTCTATCTGTATCTGTGTGTATATCTGTGTGTACCTGTGCATAAGTGTGTATGTGTGTATATGTGTCTGTGTATGTATGTATGTGTCTATGTATATCTGTATCTGTGTGTATGTCTGTGTGTACCTGTGTGTACATGTGTCTGTGTGTATGTATGTATCTGTATCTGTGTGTGTACCTGTGTGTATGTGTTGCCTGTGTGTGTCTGTATGTCTCTGTGTGTGTGTGTCTGTGTATGTTTGTGCTGTGTCATGGTAGGGTGATTCACTTAAAAGCAGTGATAATTTAGAGAAATCGGGGTTTGTGTAACATTCAATGGATTTAGTTACCAATAATCCTGTGACTTGTACACATCTCTTGGTCTCCCAAGGGATGTAAAAACAATTTAATCAATAGGTGTTGGGTGCATCTTGCTGATGACCCGTGGTGACAGATGGTCAGGAACTCAGGGTCAGAAGGCCTGGTGAGAAGAGGTAGGGAGGGGTGTGACTGAGGCGGGGCTGGGAGCCCTGAGTCTCTGTCACCTGGAACCACCCACCCTCAGGGCCCTGTACTTCCTCTCTGAAAAGCATCCTTAGATTTTGTCAGTTCTGATGAACTGGCATTCTGTCACCTGAATTTGCATCCCAGGTGTTGGAGAAAACCTTCTAGGAAGCTATAAATACCGGAGGAAAATAGTGGGGCCAGTGAGATTGCTCAATGAATAACGACAGTTGCCCTTGCCTCCAATCTGTGACCTGAGTTCTAGCTCCAGGTGCCATGGGGTAGAAGCAAAGAACCAACTTGCACAAGTTGCCCTTTGAGTTCCATAGGCCCACCGTGGCACAAGCACACACATGTACACACACAATAAGTAAGTATAGTCTTTTTTTTTTTTTTTGAGACAGTTTCTTTCTATGTTATCCCTGGCTGCCTAGGAACTCCCTGTAAATCAGGCTGGCTTTGCCTCCTGAATGCTGGGATTAAGGATGTGCGCCTCCACTGCCGGGCCCCACCTTTTCCTCATGCTCTTCTCTGGCATGGAAGGAGCACTGTGTGCCTCCACACCTTACCCAGCAGAGGGACCTGCCGGAGCCATCCTCACTTCACTCCCTGGCCGATGCTGTTCCCAGTCTCCAATTTTTCCTTTTGCTAATGAGAGTGTTCCTGGAACTTGCAACATCAGGCATTTACGTTGCATTTTGAGCCATCCAAGGAGGACACTCAGATGGAGCGTCCTGGTTTATGTCCCCAGGGCAGAAAGCCACCGAAAATAGCACTGTTCATCTGAAAATAGATCTATTCATTCCCTCCCCTTCATCTCTCCTTTCTTCTTCCCTTATTGCTGACTCCTCAAGACCTACAATCAGGGAGCCTGAAAAGAAGAGAGAGGTCTGCGATGGTAGGAAGGGCTGTCTCTTTTAAGAGATGAAGCGGGGGCTGTTGAGCTGGGATTTTGTTGGCTTGGTTGGTTGGTTAGTTTGGCTTTTTGCCATGAATGGTGATCGCTTCCCAATGGCACAGTCAATCAGTGAGCTACCATAGCATGTCATTATGCTTGGTTTTTTTTTTTTCATTGCTACCAAGGCTTTGTTAGGCAATTGCGCTACTTAATGAGCTACCTTCCCAACCCCCTCCACATACGTGGTCATTTGTGAAGCACTTCTATGTCCGTTGCCCAACTGCTGTTCTTTAACCAGAGCCTGCAAGAGAGCGAGTGCCCTGCCTCCCACTTTCCAGAGAGGAGCTCTGGGAGTCCAAGGGCCGACATCTCAGACATTGTCACAGAGGGTAACAGGCACATGAGGAAACGCTCACTCGCGTGCCCTGCTCTCTTCACGTTAGGCCGTTCCCACGAGCATTCCAGGTTTCAGACTCTTTAGGACCAGCTGTTCTCAACTTATGAGTTGAGACGCATCCGGGGGTTGAGCAACCCTTTCACAGGGGTCACCGAAGACCATTGGCAAGCATAGATATTTGCATTAACAATTCTAACAGGGGCCGGGCGGTGGTGGCGCACGCCTTTAATCCCAGCACTTGGGAGGCAGAGGCAGGCGGATTTCTGTGAGTTCGAGACCAGCCTGGTCTACAAGAGCTAGTTCCAGGACAGGCTCCAAAACCACAGAGAAACCCTGTCTCGAAAAAAACAACAATTCTAACAGGAGCAAAATTAGAGTTAGGGAGTGACAACGGCAACCATTTCATGGCTGGGGTCACCATACTTAGGGAGGTTGATAGAATCTCCCCCAGCATGTGGGTAAGAGCTCTCTGACCTGCCCCCATTGCAGAGGCCCCAGAAGAGCCCCACATAGCTGCTTCAGCTGCAAGAGGACGCAGTGGCGCTCTGATCTTTCCTGATGGCTCCTGAGTCAGCAGAGATACAAATATCAAATTCGGCTCCTTTCTACACACTGCTGACCTGAAGCCAGTGGATAGCCAAGGAGCAGAGATAAGAGCACTGCCCTTGGAGTCAGGTTAGTGTCCCGGTATTCTCCTGCTGGCTGGCTCTATAAGTGTGGGTACGTCTGAGCCTTCGTCTTCTTTGTGTCAAGCGGAGACCACAAGCGTGGTATCATGGGTTCTTGTGGTAATAGTATAGGATGATTAAAGTGAAAAAGACCTGGTCTGGGGGAGATGGTGAGATAGATTAGTGAGTGAAATACCACATGGCAGAAGAAGAAAACTGACTCCTACCAAGCTGTCTTCTGGCCTTTGCATGTGAGTCGTCACTCCCTGCCCTTTAATAAACACAGTCTAGCCACAGACATGGGGCAAGATACAGCTGAGACTCTTGTCCTCTACAGACTTCCATAGAGTAGCTGGCAGTGGCACCAAAGCTGGTTTGCCCTTTCTGTTCTTGGAGGATCACATTTGATGGTAATGCTCCCCAAGGAGTGGTTGGTCAGATCTGTCGCCCGCCTAGATTTCCTGACCAGCACTTAAGAGGGCTTCTATCTCCTCTGGTTTGTTGATCTCTCTCTCTCTCTCTTTCTCTCTCTCTATCTCTCTCTCTGTGTCTGTCTGTCTGTCTCTCTCTCTCTAGTACTAATGTGCCACCATTCCTGTTTATGTGATACTGGGGTTCAAACTCAGGGTCCCTTACATGCTAGGCAAGTGCTCTACCAAAGCATCGAAAGCCCCCAGCTTCCCTCCCTCACTTTTTCCCTCCCCTCCTTGTAGTGAAATCTCACTGCTGTGTAGCACAGGTTGGCCTTGAACTTGTGGTCCTCCTGCTTGAGCCACAGGCGTGTGCCTCCGCGTCCAGTTCAACCTCTGGTTTTGTACTCTGGCTGTTCCCGGAACTGGAAGAAGTGACCTCTGAGAATTCCTTGTGTCTACAAGCTGACACTGTCCCTGTGGGGATCCTGACTGTTATTGATTGTACAGCTGCTGGCCTGCCTCTCATACCCCAAGCCGGAACCCTAATCAACTTAGGAAATTACTTGAAAAGTTCCGAGTTGGTGTAACAGGAGTTATGCACGTGGCTTCCTTAGTTAGGAGACGCCAAGCTTGCATGGCTTCATGCCTGGGCCGCCGTGTTCTATCTCTAAAGCATGGAGGTCTGTGGCAATGACTCCCAAGATACTTGGTCGCCATGTGATCAATTCCCTTCGCTCAAGAATCAGACCATGGCACACTGGAGCTCCCAACCAGATCTGCTCTATGCCCACAACCTCTGCTGACCTTTTACTCACACTGGCTGTGTTTTAACATCTGCAGACGCCAACAGCCCTGACCCCAGGCCCCACCCACCTATACTCCTTTGCCCCGAAAGATCACAAAGGAAGCCTTGACCAGAGCGGCTGAGAGATCCAGGGAACTTTTCCATAGGGCCAGGACCCCATATAGCGGGCCTTCTGCCCTGCATACCCAACTTGAACTGGACAAGGGTTGGAGGGCTCCTTGCCCCTCTGCTTTCTACAGACAATGGCTAAGGACAGATTTCTAAGGCAAAGGAAGACATGAGTCCATCTTCAGAAGGAACAGAAAAAGAAAAAAGAACAAAGAAGCTGGTGTCTAACACATTTCAGAGTGTGGGGGTGGAGTAGCACAGGCCTCGACTGGGGAGGAGGAGGGCTGAGGCTCTTGCACCTGGACCCCATCTTGATTTCATACCAGAACCAGCCCCCTCTCCTAACACAAGGCTGGTCTTGTCTGCCCGGCTTGGCAGCCACTGAGGATTCAAGTAAGTGTGTAAGACTCACTTAGCGGAGTGGTAATACAGATTCAATTGTTATCCGGCTGAGGAGAGGGACACTGAATAAATGGAAATGGGCAGTTAGTCATCATCCAGGATATCTTCTCAGGAGGGCCAGCCAGCAGGAGGGGTCGGGAAGCAATTTTAGGTCTAAGATGTGGTGATATATAGTAGTCTATATAGTAGTTCCAAGTCTAGGCTATATAGCAAAACCTTGCCTCGAAAACAAAATACAACAAAAAAAGCATCTCCAAGCAGCACAAAAGAGTGATTGGGAAAGGAGAGTCCGGGCCTTGATGAGATCACCAAGATGGCATGGAAAATATAAAAGTGAAGCCAAACATGGGAGTGCATGCCTGTAATCCTAGCACTTGGAAGATAGGCAGAAAAATGGGCATTTAAAGCCATCCTCAGCTATATATATCAGCTTGGGTGCCAGCCTGGGCTACATCATTCAATCCTAATCTTGTCTTGAGGGGAAAAATGATTATTAAATTAATTAAATGCGGAGGCTCTTTTTTTTTTCGAGACAGGGTTTCTCTATGTAACAGCTTTGAGTGTCCGGGAACTCACAGAGATCCACCTGCTGCTGCCTCCCGAGTGCTGGGATTAAAGGAATGGTCACCACATCCGACTGAGGCTCATTTTTATGTCTATTATTATAACAATTTTTAAATGATAATATTTCATGCTTATGTTACTGTAATAAAATTATTTTCAGCCAGGTGGTGGTGGCGCACGCCTTTAATC
>NC_022029.1:46088139-46092941 GCF_000317375.1 Microtus ochrogaster
GGAGTGCTGGGATTAAAGGCGTGCGCCATCACCGCCCGGCTTCTGCTTGTCATTATAAGTGTGTCTATAGAAGTGAAGAACATTATGTACCTGTGGACTAACCCAGTGGGCAGGGAAGAGAGATGAAAGAAATTAGCTATGCTAGGAAATTTATGACGTTTCTTACTTGTCCCCCAAAGTCATTTTATTTATAGTTTATTATTTTTATTAAATGTACATGTATGTGTATGCCACATGCATACAAACGCCTCTGGAAGTGCGAAGAGGGCATCAGATCCCCCTGGTGCTGAAGTTGCAGGCCTTTATGAGCCACCTGCCATGGGTGCTGGGACCCAGACTCGAGTCTGCTACAAGAGCAGCAACCGCTCTTCAGCACGGAGCCATCTCTCCAGCCCCTCATTTCTTTGTTTTTGAGGTCGGGTCTCGTGTAGCCCAAGTGGGTGTCAAACTTGAACTCCCCATCTTCCTCCTCCCACCTTCCACGTGATGGGGTTCACAGGCATGCTGCACTATCCAGGCCATCTTCCCTCCGGCGTCCTAAAAGCTGCTTCTTTTGAAATCCCATGTGTGTGCTGGGATTGAACGGGAAAGTCAGGATGCTTCCTTCCTACAGCCATCTTTGATTATATTGTGTCCAGGCCTCTCCTCTTAATCTTCCTTTGTTTTTGTGGCCTGAAGAATCCTATTTTTCCATCTCTTACAGTAGCCCTGAGACAGCCTTCGCCGCCCTTCTCTGGTTCTCCTGTCTCTTCTGAGTCTCTGGAGATTCAGAATGGCACGGTACACAGTATTCCAGATTTGGCTGCATCGTGGTTCTCTGCAAGGGGATAATCTGTTTTGTTTTGTTTCCAAAAAGCCTTCACGAAGGTCCTTGGCCCACTGCTATTGGATTTTTTAGCCTTGGCAGCATACTAAGCCGATGTCTTCTGGGAGCCGTAGAGGGTTTCTCCCTTCACTGTCCTGTCTTAGTCTGCCTCATAATGCCTTGCCCACAGCCGTCATTTAGTGAACAGCATTGGGATCACTTTCCCGCAAATGGGAAGCTGTAATAGACGCTCACCCACCTGCCTTTTAGTTATTTATTTCCGTCAGCTCACACCGTTCCATATGACCAAGAATGAATTTGGGGGCATCTGTGAAATTGAACAGTTAATCAGTATGTGCTTCCTTATACAACTTTTGTTGTTTTTTTGTTTTTTTTTTTTTTGTTTTTTCGAGACAGGGTTTCTCCGTGTCTTTTTTGTTTTTTTTGAGACAGATTTTCTCTTTGTAACAGCCCTGGCTTTCCTGAAACTCACTCTGTAGACCAGGCTGGCCTCAAACTCAGAGATCCACGTGTCTCTGCCTTCCAAGTGCTGGGCTGAAAGACGTGCACCACCCCATGCAATGTTGAACACCTCTGATGTACAACCTTTGAGGAGGTGAGAGCATTTTAACATCTCAAATCCTGGCCTTTGGCTTCCCTAATGTTGCTGTAATTTTGTCCCAGTTTGGAAGAACTCTGCGTGGCTAGTCAAGCACAGTGATGGACTAGATTGTGAGGGAATCATCCAGGGGTGCAGAGGGCTATGGTGTGGCATCAAGGATACCCAGCCCCTCCATAGCCCCTTGCTCTCTCCTTTGTCTTTGTGACTGCATAGGTCTGACGCGAGGTTCCCGCCTCTCCATCTGGCCTGGCTTTGCTCAGTGTCCACTGTCATATCGCACAACTCAGCTTCTGACCTCCCCGCAGCATCCTTTAGCCGCTGGCCTTCCCTGAAACCAATGATGCGACGCTCACAGGTGGCTGCCCACTCCCCCAGCCTGGCAGCATCCCCAGCTCTGAGAGCCCTCAGACATGTCAGCTGGTTCCACCGGGAAAAATTCCAGTGGGGTGGCAGCCAATTTCTTCCAGTGGCTCAAGGTGATGTCAGCCTTCCAGGAGGCCAGCAATGAAATCAGAGGGCAGTCATCTGCCCTGGGAAAGTGCCCTCTTATTGTTAGTAATGACAGTGCATCTTATGGGGTCAGACTTTGTGCCAGTCCAGGTGGGGCGGGGGCTTTCACACAGCATGGATCTCAGTGAGGCTGGGGATGCGGTGCGTGGATCTCTCCTCTCTGTTATTTTCTGTCTCGTCATTTGGTACATGGGGAGGAAGGAGGGAGCTCCTGGCTGTTGAGGGTTCTGTCAGCCCCTGTGTTTGTGAACCACGCAGAAAGGAGGTGAAGTTCTGATACTGTGGCTGAGGGGGAAGGCTTGGCTTGCCGGGCCTTCAGCTTAGTGGGCAGACCAGGAGTTTTGCAGGTTGTGTCTAAAGCTCAGGGAGCCTCTGGGGCCTCATTTTGTCCCCTGTTGCTGGGGAGTCTCTCCCTTGGGTTGTTCTGATTTCCTCAGCAGCCCAAGATTAGACCAAGATTTCCTGCTGCCCCAGTGATGAGCTGTCTTCCTGAGTCAGGAACCACGCAGTCCAAGGGCTGGGCTGCCCAGTGGCTGCCTTTTCTCCTCCTGCCGCATGCCATCTGGGGCCTGGTTGCCAGGAATAGATTGCCACCCACCCTCCTCACAGGCATGGTGACCCAGCCATTCCTTCGTATCCATAGCAAAGAGATGGGGTGCCTTATATTCATTCCTTAAGGATCCTGTCCACAATGGAAGCTCTGTGCTACTGCTCTAGAGGCTGGAGGAGGAAGCTCAATCCCTACTGACGGCTACAAGGCTTCTTCTGGACAGGTCTTACGTCCACTCCTAGAAGGATCGCAGGAAAGGGGAGCAGAGTCTCTGCTTTGTGGTCCTTCTTGGAGTGGAAGCAAGAGGATCAGGAGTTTAAGTTTATCCTTGGCTCTGTTACATGAAGGAGGAGAGAGCAAGAGCAAGAGCGAGAAGATCTCTTAAGTGGTCAACAGGCATGATGTCACATACATGCAATCCCAGCACAGTTCCAGGCTAGCCTGATCTACATACAGGTTAACCTGATCTACGTAATAAGTTCTGGCTAGCCAACACTACACAGTGAGATCCTTTCTCAACAAATCAAAACAAAAAATAACAACAAAAGCAACCAAACTAATAAAGCTACGTGTGGTGGTCCACACTTGTTAATCCTGGCCATCCTCTACTGCATAGAAGGGTTGAGATTAGTCTGAACCACATGTGACCCTGTGACCAACAAACAAACAAAAATCCCAAATTGTTATGCCATGGACCATTGCCAGTCCCATCTCTGAACCTCATTGTATCCTCAGGCCATGGAGAGCAAGCTGCTCATCGGCGGAAGGAACATCATGGATCACACCAATGAGCAGCAGAAGATGCTGGAACTGAAGCGGCAGGAGATTGCTGAGCAGGTGAGGCTGCTAGGCTTCAGGTTCCAGGAAGTGTGTGGCCTTGAGGTCACGTGTGGTGTAGGCTGGGCTGGGAATCCTGGAATTAGAACGTGGAGAACCTAAGCTAAGTCACTTGGATTCCATGGGTCTGCCAGCTCAGCGTTTTCTCTTCGGGTGAGAAGAAGGGGTGGCTCTCCTCACAGTTAACCTCCACGAGACCTCTGGGTCTTCACTGCCAACTGTGTGGTTATTTCCTAAGTCATCAAGTTAGTTTCCAATCAGCTGCAATGGTTATGCCCGCTCTTAGTGCTGGGGTCTCCATGCACACAGGCTCACACCTGGCATAGTTGTGTTCATTGAAGTTGAAAAGAAGGGTCTGTGTCCAGTGTTCCACTTAGAATTGTGAGGGACAGTAAGCACGAGCCGTGGGGTACCCCGACACCAGGGATTATGGTAAAGACAGGTCCTGTGTCAGGCAGAGTGAGCCAGCCCCTGTGCTCTTTAGCCTCCTTCAGTGGGCCTTGCTTTCCTGATGTGACCTCCTTGCCGTGCCTTGCCCTAGAAACGCCGTGAGCGGGAAATGCAGCAGGAGATGTTGCTCCGAGATGAGGAGACCATGGAGCTGCGTGGTACCTACTCGTCCCTGCAGCAGGAGGTGGAGGTCAAAACCAAGAAACTCAAGAAGGTAAGACGAGCGCCAGGGTAAAAAAGACTCTGCTTAAGAGTTGGCTGCTCAGAGAGGGTGCCTCAAAGGCCCCTTCCCACTGCCCAGTCCCTGAGCTATATATACTGCCTGGGCTGATGGGGCTGGGGACAACCAGGGGGCAGGAGTCTGATGTCAGGGTGGTCGTCGTCATGGTCATGGTTAACTTCTCTACTTTGAATGTCACCATTGAATCATAGCATTCAAGGACCTGGTCACCAGGATCCTAAAAATTCATGGAAAGATGTGACCTGGGATGGAGGTTTAGGGTAGGAAATTCCAGTGTGGACTCAGGGAAGAGCCAGGAGCACCCCCAGGATTATTGTGACCGCCTCAGAGCTGACCAGCCCAGGCCCAGGCCCTGTAGCAGGCACTAGAACATCACTGAGCTAGGAGGGAAATAGGAAAGCCGTTGCTGGCTTCCGTGCCCTCACTCTTGGGAATTTCTCAAATAGGTGGGAGTGGGGTGGGTTACCTTCCCAACCCACTCAGCCCCTGACTCCATGGGTCCTGGCTACCCCCACCTCCAAACAGGGTTTCTCTGTAGACCAGGCTGGCCTTGAATTCGGAGATCTGCCTGCCTCTGCCTCTCTAGTGCTGGGATTAAAGATGTGGTCCAGCACTGCCTGGCTTGTCTCCACTCTTCTCTTGGCCAGTTATGACTGTTTATTCAGTCTCTCCTGTGAAGAGAGGGTGTTAGGCCAAAATTTCCCTTAGCTCTCTTTCAGTTTAAACACTTCGAGAAAGAGAGAGAGAGAGAGAGAGAGAGAGAGAGAGAGAGAGAGAGAGAGAGAGA
>NC_022029.1:46094063-46095688 GCF_000317375.1 Microtus ochrogaster
CTGCGGCTTTGGAGCCTGTCCTGGAACTAGCTCTGTAGACCAGGCTGGTCTCGAACTCACAGAGATCCGCCTGCCTCTGCCTCCCGAGTGCAGGTGTGTGTGTTTTGAGACAGGGATTCTCTGTGTAGCTTTGGAGGCTGTCCTGGCACTTGCTCTGTATACCAAGCTGGCCTCAAACTCACAGAGATCCGCCTGCCTCTGCCTCCACCACCGCCCGACCGACAAGTTCCATTATTTCTGTAGTGATGGCATCCCTTTTACCCCGCCTCCCCCCGCCTTCTCTGTTGCCTTTGTGACGGGGTCTCTCCCTCCGCTTCCCATTTCTGTCCGATTCCTGCTCCCAGGTACCTCATCATTGAGAACTTCATCCCCCCTGAGGAGAAGAACAAGATCATGAACCGGCTCTTCCTGGACTGTGAGGAGGAGCAGTGGAAGGTCCAGCCCCTGGTGCCAGCTGGAGTGTGAGTCCCTTCTGCCATTTGTCTGGACCTAGAGATCTCTGTGCTTCTGGGATTGTGGGTGGCAAGGATCTTGAGACCCTGTCTCCAGAAAGACAGATGTTTGGGGCTTGAGGCGTGCACACGGAGGATGGATTTCCCAGGCTCTAATCCTGTAAGGGGTCTCCATGAAGGAAGTATTTCACCGGTCTGGGATGCGAAAGGAGCCTGTAAGAGGAGGTGCGTGTTGGGGGACGCACTTTGGTTTCCAATGTAGCTCTGGTGTCATAGTTGCCTACTTCTGGTGGATACACAGTTGCAGAAATAGCAACAATTTTAATGTTTGCCCAGCTCTGCTCTCTCCCGGTCTACGTAAGAACACAGACAGAAGGTAAGTCGCACATTGTCTGAGCTTATGGTCTGGAGGGAAAGACTGAGAAGTACAAGACCCGGGCACCAAAGAGTCCTGATCCTAGCTTCTCTGCTGGGTGATTCAGCAATTCCACCTGTTTCTACTGGGGAGCCCTTGGGTGCAGCTGCGTCAGTTAGCTGGGTGTGCAGCGCCCTCTGCTGGTATCCATATAGAACGAGGTTGACTATTCAAACCCACCAGAGTGCTTTACCCAGCTGGGCCAAATCTGTATATAGCAATGGAAGGACAGTACTTCTCTGGATTCTTTACTCTCTGTATCCTAGGGATGCTACTATCACGCAAGGCAACAGCCTCCCCAAGGCTGGAGTGGAAGCTAATACGAGGTCTGTAGCGCCTCAACGCATTACATGCCTGTTTAAACTGTCGGCTTTGTAGCGCCTCAACGCATTACATGCCCGTTTAAACTGTCGGCTTTCTCAAAGTGCGGACCCCAAGTCCCCAGATGTGCTGCTAGTTGGATATAGCAAATTTACAAGTAATGACTTTTCAGTGGTGGCATTTTGCACTTTTAAACCACCTTTTGTACCATGGGTGGTAGCACACCCTTTAATCCCAGCACTGGGGAAGCAGAGGCAAGAACTCGGATTTTGTGAGTTTGAGTCCAGGCCAGCCCAGAACTATGCAGAGAGATCCTATCGCAAAAGGAAAAACCAGCCGGGCGATGGTGGCGCACACCTTTAATCCCAGCACTCGGGAGGCAGAGGCAGGCAGATCTCTGTGAGTTCGAGACCAGCCTGGTCTACAGAGCTAGTTCC
>NC_022029.1:46097155-46099404 GCF_000317375.1 Microtus ochrogaster
AGCTCTCCGTTGTCCTTCTTAAGCAAAGAAAGTCTCAGAAGGACAGGGTTCTTCTCTTTGGTACTGGACACCCTGAAGCTAGTCTTTCCTCCAGCACTCCAGGCTGTTAGTTCGCCTTTATGTACTGCTCTTTGTTGTGGCTGTGTTTTCTTTCTTTTTTGAGATGGGATTTCATGTAACCAGGCTGTACATCTCTAAGCAATCCCATGATCCCCTTTTTCTTTTTATGTAGTTTAGGCTGACCTAGAACACCGGGTCCTCCTGCCTCCGTCTCCCAAATCTGGGATTATAGGCTCCAGCCACCATTCTTCGATGATTCTGTTTTTGAGACAGGCTCTCACTAGGTAGCCTAGGCTAGCCTTGATCCTAGTCTCAACCTTCCCAGGGCTGGGTTTGCAAGAGTGTGCAATCACATCCAACTGTGACAATTTTTTTCAATTCTTTCTTTAACTTATTTTACATCTTTCTGTGTATGAGTGTTTTTCCTGCCTATCTATCTGTATATCATGTGCTTCCTTGGTGCCCACAGAGACCCTAAGAGCATAAGTATAGGCTCCCCTGTGACCACTGTTTTGGTGCTAGGACTCAAATCTGGGTAGAGCCGTAGCCAGTGTTTTTATTTGTTTTTTTTTAATTTATTTATTATGCATCAGATCTCATTATAGATGGGTGTGAGTCCTCATGTGGTTGCTGGGAATTGAACTCAGGACCTCTGAAACAGCAGTCAGTTCTCTTAACCTCTGAGCCATCTCTCCAGCCCTAGCCAGTGTTTTTAACTACTGAGCGGTCTTTCCAGACCCTTTTCTTTGTTCTTTCTTTTTAATTTTGAAAGCAGTTGGTGGTTAGAATAAAAAGAAAAGAAAACAATTCATCATTGAAGTCCCAGTTGTGACTGTGAGCCCACAGAGAATCCCAAAGGGTGGGCCGAGGGCAGGGAGTGGTAGCTACCTCCCCTACCCCAAGCCTCAGATCTGCCCCATTCGCTCTGCTTTCACAACTGGAGGCGAGGCGGGGCGGGGCGGGGCGGGGCGGCGGGGGGGCCGTGGGGGGTAGGGAAGGCCTTGAACGTGGTTTTCCTGTCACTGGGATGCTCTGGAATCCGAGGCTGTGGAAGGAACCCCTCCTTTCCTTCCCTGTCTGCTCCCGCAACTCCCAAACGTGCCTGGAGCCAGGCTGAGAACACAAAAGCCCAGTCTCCCAGGAGCGCCTGCGGATCATGGGGCATTGTTCTATGCTCTGCTCAAGTGTTGGCTTTGCTGGGGCCTGTGGGATTCTGGGCTGAGAACACTGAAGACTGCACAGAGAGGAAAGACATTGTTTGGAAGGAATCACCTAAGGTCTTGCTGTCCCTTTGGAAAGCTTTTGTTAGAAGGGGCTTCCCTCTAACACGTGAAGGACGACATCACCCCCACCCAGCCCCTCTCTCCAAAGCAAGGAGCCATTGTTACCGTGGGACGATGTTTAGACATGCCTATGTCAGCTTATTTGGGAAGCCTGTCCCCTTATTCCTTTTCTCCTTTCTGCCTCTTTCACTATCATAATTTTGGTTGAAGTTGCCTTGAAAGCAAAATTTTTGCATATTCTGGCTGTTTTATTTTAAATTTCAAATAAACTTTCTTTCTAGGGCTGGAGGGATAGCTCAGTGGTAGGGCATTTACCTAGTGTATCTGAAGGCCTGGGTTCAATTCTACTACAAAAAAAAAACAAAACCCAAAACTTCAAGTGTTGACTGTACTTAAAGAAAAAGTATCTCCTAAGGGTTCTCTATCAGCAGTGGCCCTTTGCTCCTAGCTTATACTCCACACGTTGTATTGTGACGAGAACTTTGGCCTCTGCAAGTCCAGTCATGATAAATTCTCTGCAAAGTCATCACAATACTGCTGAGGACACAGAACTTGGATTGAAAACAGTCTGAGTTTGGGGTCTAGTGGGGTGGCTCAGCCGGCAAAGGCACTCGCTGCTAAATCCGAGGACATGAATTCAGTTCCTGGAACTCACGTGGTAGAAAGATAAAACCAATTCCCCCAAATTCTCTGACCTCAACGTGGATGCCACAGCTCATATGCTTGCACACTCACATAAATAAAATGTGATATGTATTTTTTTTTTTAAAAATTCTGAATTTTGGTTCTTACTTTACCACAGGAGAAAGCGATTTGGTTTGGTTTATTTATTTATTTATTTATTTATATTTTAAAGATTTACTTATTTATCATGTTTACAGTGTTCTGCCTACATGTATCCCTGCA
>NC_022029.1:46100339-46101187 GCF_000317375.1 Microtus ochrogaster
CTCCCACCTCCCCTCACTTTGCATTAATTTTTTGAGACAGGGTCTCCTGTAGACCAGGCTGGCCTTAGACTTACTCTGTAGCCAAGGATAACTTTGACCTTCTCAGCCTCCTGCTTCTACCCTCTGAGCACCAGGACACAGGCATGAGCTACCTACCACACCTGTCTCCAGATTCCAGTTTCACAAGAACATGCTTCCCATCCCACGGGGGGAAATAAGAGTAAACTGGGTTTTTTGAATCTTGGTAAGACCGTTCCTCAAGTCATACATGGCGGCTCACAGCTGTAATATTAGTCCTCCGGAGGATGACCTCATGTTTGAGGTTAACCTAGGCTACACTGTAAATTCCAGGCCAGCCCGGGCTACATTAAGACCTTCTCTCACAAAAGTATGTGTGTGATAGGGGACCATGAGATGGCTCAGCATATAGAGGCACTGGCCACCAAGCCAGATGACTGGCGTTTGATCCTTGGGACCACACTATAGGGGGACAGACCTTCTCCCATAAACTGTCCTCTAACCTCCATACTGGTGCCCCGACACTTGTGCTCTTACCTCCAATTAAATAAATAATTTAAATTATTTTTAAAGTGTCGGGCAGTGGTTGTGCAGAGGCAAGCGGATCTCTGTGAGTTCGAGGCCAACCTGGTCTACATAGTAAGTTCTAGGACAGCCAGGGATACACTGAGAAATCTTGTCTCAAAGAACCAATAAACAAACAAAGTGAGACTTCACAGGCTTGTGAGAATTGAGAAGAAGAGACAAGGAAGAGTGCAGCCGTGCAGGGCAATGCAGCGAGGTGGGCACGCGAGCCGTGCAGGGCAATGCAGCGAGGTGGGCACGCGAGC
>NC_022029.1:46101864-46107172 GCF_000317375.1 Microtus ochrogaster
GTGTGTGAGGAGGACCACAGGGAGCACACCCAGTGATGCTGGATTGCCCTGGGTGTGTGAGGAGGACCACAGGGAGCACACCAGCGATGCTGGATTGCCCTGGGTGTGTGTGTGTGAGGAGGACCACAGGGAGCACACTAGCGATGCTGGATTGCCCTGGGTGTGTGTGTGTGTGTGTGTAGAGGACCACAGGGAGCACACCAGCGATGCTGGATTGCCCTGGGTGTGTGTGTGTGAGGAGGATCACAGGGAGCACACCAGCGATGCTGGAGGCCTGCTTTCAGAGTAAGAGAAGAAAGGGTCGGGGAGAGGAGAGCTAGAGAAATGGCTCAGTGACCGAAAGCAGAGAATCTGAGTTCAAGTCCAGAACCCACACCAGGCCTGTAACTCCAGTTGCAGGGGGATGCCTCTGGCCTCTTCGGTCACATGCATACATACGTACACATATTCACACACTCATACACACTCACACAGAGACACACATAAACACACACACATAATTAAAAATCCTTGAGAAAGAAGAGAATGATTAGAAACAACTAATAATGAGAACAGAGTCAACCTTTGAAATGGAGCCCACAGTTAAGTTTCATTGTATTAACATTACTTATTTACTTTGTTTGTTTGTTTGTTTGTTTGTTTGTTTTTTGAGACAGGGTTTCTCTCTGTTGTTTTGAAGACTGTCCTGGAACTCACTCTGTAGACCAGGTTGGCCTCGAACTCACAGAGATCTGCCTGCCTCTGACTCCCAAGTGCTGGGATTAAAGGCATGCGCCTCCAGCACCCGGCAATTTATTTACTTTTATTTTGTTTGATGCGTATGGGTGTTTTGCCTGCATGAATGTCTGTACCTCTTCTGTGCCTGCTGCCCACAGGGGCTAGAAAGAGGGCAATGGATTCTCTGGAACTGGAGTTCCCGACAGTTGTGAGCCACCATGTGGGTCCTGGGAATCAAACCTGGGTCCTCTGCAAGAGCAGTAAATGTTCTCAATGAGACCCATCTTTCCAGCCCCTCTAACTATTAACTTTTCAGTTAGAGTTTCATGGAGCCCAGACTGGCTAGTGGCTCACGAACTTGTTATGCCACCAAAGATGACCTTAACCTTCTTCCCTTCCTGCCGCTGCCTCCTGAGTGTTTGCATTCCAGGAGTATACCACTATGCCTGGTATATGTGGTCCAGAAAATGGAGCCTAGGATTTTGTCCATTCTAAGCAAAAATTCTATCAACCGAGCTACATCTCCAGCCCCAGGTTTTTAATATTTAGTATTTTAATATTAAATGTCTTTACTGTTGAAGAGAAAAGTTACGATGTTAGTCATTGATAAGAGATCCTAACCAGATGTTTGGGATCTGCTGAACATATTAACTGTCATTCTGGTCCCTTGGAGGTGTGGATTACTAGAGTTAGGTCCCAGCCCTGGGCTATCAGACACAACCTGTTTATAGCGTAGGGATTGATCTTGGAAGTAGGCCTGGGGCAGGAGAGAGAGTGGATGGGAGTCCTAGTTATAGACTCCCGTTCCCAGCCCCTCCCGCCAGCAGGCCGCCCAGAATAACCAGGCAGCTTCATTGGGTCAGACTGCCAGTTCCTGCAGACTGGCCGCTCTGCCTGCTTGGCCCTGCTCTTCTGTCCTATTCCCAGAGCCTGAGTTTCCAAAGACTCTCTGTGGCCCCGGCATGTCCCCAACATGAATCCCAAGACAATAGACAACAGACAGGATAAAAAGAGTGCTTGGGAAGATTCAGATTTCTGGGGTTGCTAATCGAATGACCTTAGGTACCAAGGGTTCTTGACCTTTCTAAGCCTGTCTTCCTGTTTCATCCACACCATAGGAGCATTTTAGAAAATTCAAGAGACGGGCTGGAGAGATGGCTCAGAGGTTAAAAGAACTGACTGCTGTTCCGGAGGTCCTGAGTTCAATTCCCAGCAACCACATGAAGGCTCACACCCATCTATAATGAGAACATTATATACCTAACAAATAAATTATATAAAAAAAGAAAGTTCAAGAGATGTGCAGTACCTTGTCACTGATAGTTGATTTCCTAGCTCTCTCTCTTTTTTCTCTGTGGTGTGACGATGCATTGCCAGCAGCCTGCTGTGCAAGGCTGGCATTAAAGCTGCCTCTGCTTCCTTAGCCTCTGGGAACAAAATGAAATGGGGCTTTTAAAGCCTTCTTGTTCCTCGTTTCCATTTGTAAAGAGGCCCAATTGGGACCACTAAGTGGGGTCCAGCACTTTTTAGTATGTATAATAAACTAAATTTCAGGACTGTAACTTCTCAGAGTTGGAGAGATGGTTGTCTCAGTAGCAGCTGTGAGGACCCGAGTTCAGATCCGCAGCACCCATGTAAAAAACCAGGCATGGTGGCACATGCTTGCAATCCCAGCACCGGAGAGACAGAGATAGGTTCCTGAGGGTTTGAAGCGCAGCAAGTCTAGCCTAGTCCAGAGCTCGACAAACTCTAGGTTCAGAGCCTGCCTCAAAAAAAAAAAAAAAAAAAAAAAAAAGATGGAAGGTGTCGTTTCATTGCTGCAGTGAAACACTCTGACCCATGGCAAGAAGGGAGGAAAAGGTTTATTTCAGCCCTTCCTTCCAGGTAACAATCCATCACTGATGGAAGTTAGAGCAGAAACGCAAATAGGAGGAGCCTGGAGACAGGACCTGATGCAGAGGCCACGGAGGAGTGCAGCTTACTGGCTTCTCCCCGTGGCCTGTTCAACCTGCTTTTTCATAGAACCCAGTAGTGGCCACACTCACAATCCTTTTGGCCCACTCCTGTCAATCACTGATGAAGAAAACGCCCTACAGACTTGCCTACAGCCCCATCTTATTGAAGCGTTTGTCTCAATTGCGGTTCTCTCTTTAGTGACTCCAGCTTGTGTCAAGTTGACAAAACTAACCAGGACAGAGAGGAACCGAAAAAGACACTCAGTGTCCACCTCTGGTCTCCACACCTCTGCAGTGTACAAATATGCACTTGCACCCCCACACACATGCTTGCGCACACACAAACACACACGCTCCACTAAAAATGTAACTTCTCATTCCTTGCCTATAGAATGCAAATTCGCTTGGGGGTTTCTGTACAGCTAGTTTCACGCAGGGACAGAATGTGCTGTCTGGGAGTTACCATGGCTCCTTCCTGTCTTCTTCCTTCCAATGTGACCTATTGAATTTTTCATTGCTCATTTGATTTGTGTCTTTACTTGAATTAGCAGATGGAATGAATTCACAGCCCTGTGTTAGTCCTTGCAATGCTTTGTGCTGAGTGCTTGTCTGGTTGAATCCCAGCAGTTCTGAGGGGATGACATTGTTAGAGGCCAGGGACAGCGAGCTCCTTCCCAGGGAGACCCAGATGGAAGGGGATGAGACAGTGTTCAAACCCAGGTCTTAACGTCACTCCCAAACCTGTGCCCTCTGTTCTTTAAATCGGACACCACTTTCTTGTCTTCTCTGTCTGCTCTCGTTTGTTTTGAGTGTTTACAATATTAGGTTATATTCGTCAAGCTGCTGAGGGAAGAACTCTGCTGTTATGCACACAGTAGTCATGGCTGTAATCTAGGCACTGTGGAAACTGAGGCAGGATGAGCAAGATTACAGGAAGATGAGAGTTTGCAGCCAGCTCAAGCTACATAGCAAGACCCTGTATCACAAAAACAAAACAGGCTGAGTGTGGTTGCCCATGCCTGTGATCCTAGAATTTGGAAGGTAGAGGCAGGAAGATGAAGAGCTGAAGGCCAGCCATCGTGATATAGGACTGTCTCAAAAAATAGGATAATAATAAAATGAAAAGTTAAGGATATATCAGCTGGTAGACCACTGCCTATCAGGCATGAAGCCCTGGGTTTGATCCCTAGCACCACATAGTGACATGAATTACCACACACCTATAACCTCTGCACTGGGAAGGCAGAAGCACAAGGATCCAAAGTTCAAGGTCATTCTCTGTTATGTAATGAGTTTCAGGTCACCCTGCCCTAGGTGAGATTCAGTCTCAATAAAGCAAAACAAAACAGAGATGGGTCAAGTGGCACATTACAAAAAATGTTCTTTTTTTTCTCTTATTCTTTTTCCAGTCAGGGTTTCTCTTTGTAGCCCCGGTTGTCCTGGAACTCGCTCTGTAGACCAGGCTGGCCTCAAACTCAGACATCCACCTGCTTCTGCCTCCCTAGTGTTGGTATGAAAGGCGTGTGCACCACTGCCTGACTTTTATTTATTTACTTAACATGTATGAATGTCTTTCTTGCACGTATTTATGTGCACTGTGTTCCTGCCTGGTGTCCTTGGAAGCCAGAAGGGGGTAATCTGATCCTGTGCAGCTGGAATTAGACAGCTGTCACCTGCCATATGAGTGTGCTAAAAACCCAGTCTGGGTCCTCTGCAAGAGTGTAAGTGCCCCCGTGGAGCCATCTGACCAGCCCTACCTTTTTTGGCTGATTTATTTATTTATTTGTTTGCTTATTATTTTTTTTGAAACAGAGTCTTACTGTGTAGCCCTGGTTAGCCTGGGAAAGTTAAGCCAGGCTGACCTCAAACTCACAGAGCTCTGCCTGCTTCTGTCTCTTCCAGTGCTGGGATTACGCGCGCACTATCACACCCAGCTAGCTTATTTTTCAATCTTTGTTTCTGTGTATATTAGTTTTTTCCCTACATGTATGCCTGTGCACTGAATGTGCAGTGGCCAGAAGAAAGTGTCAGCTCCCTTAGAAATGGAGTTACGGGTGATTGTGAGCTGCCATGTGGGCGCTGGGAACTGAGCCTGAGTCCTCTGACAGAGTAGTCAGTGCTCTTAACCAGAGCCAGCCCTTACCTTACCTTTTTGAGACAGGTTCTATTTCCAAACCTGGGGCTCCCCAGCTAAACTAGACTAACTGGTGAGCATTCTCCAGAAACCTTTCCAGCTCCTGCCTCCCCAACCCTGGAACCACAGACTTTTATCACCCTGTGTAGCTTTTTGTTTTTGTTTTTGGAGACAGGGTCTCTCTGTGTAACAATCCAAACTGTCCTGGAACTTACTCTATAGACCAAGCTGGCCTTGAACTCACAGAGATCCACCTCCTCTGCCTCCCGAGTCCTGGGATTAAAGGCGTGCGCCACCACCACTGCCCAGCCCCTGTGTAGCTTTTTACGTGGGTGCTATCTCAAGACAGAAGATAAATGCTGCTAGTCTCCATTTCTCCACTCCTGCGTGTCTGTGTGTTCTGTTTTCATTGTACAGGGAATTAAACATAAGGCCTTAGACATGGCAAGCAAGTATTCTACCATTGGCTACATCCATGGCTCCTGTCCTACCTTTTTTTTTT
>NC_022029.1:46107537-46121082 GCF_000317375.1 Microtus ochrogaster
AAAAAAAAAATCTTGAACTCTTGATCTTCCTGCTGGAACCACAAGCATGCACCTCCATATCTGGCCTCATTTAGCCATTTTATGGGTGTGTTTGCGCGTACACACACCTGTGGATGTACGAGGACAACCTCAGGTGTCATTATTACGCACCATCCATCTTTTGCTTGAGACAGAGTCCCAGAAAATCTAAAAGCCCACTAAACCAACAGTAAATTCATTCTAATATTCCATTTTCCCTATAGGAATAACAGTCAAATGAAGAAGCGGCCAACTTCTGCAGTGGGCTACAAGAGACCTATCAGCCAGTATGCTCGGGTTGCCATGGCAATGGGGTCCCATCCCAGATACAGGGTAAGAAGCTGGGAAGTGGAAGCCAGGGAAGGGATACTCACAGCAAATGCTCCATCTAAATATCCATCACCCTCATGACCCCCAAGGTCCAGTGCCTGGAATATGCCACTGCTCACGGCTGATGTACCATTTTACCACAGGCTGAAAATATTATGTTTTTGGAATTGGATGTTTCCCCACCGGCTATCTTTGAGATGGAATTTTCTCATGACCAAGAACAAGATCCACGGGTACTACACATGGAGAGGCTCATGAGGTTGGACAGCTTTCTGGAAAGACCTTCCACGTCTAAAGTGCGAAAGTCAAGATCATGGTTAGTACCACCATGGTCAGCGTAAGCCCTGGACTTCAGGAAGCAGTGGGACTGTACGGGTTGGTCAAGGCTGTAGACGGTTTGAGTGGCAGCCAGAGAGTGTGGGGAGGGAAAGGGAAAAACCCTCGCCCTTCAATCTACAGTGGTACCTGTGGGCAGGATATGATGGCACAGCCGTGTGGCACAGCAGCCTGCCAATGGTGGCGCACACCTTTAGTCCCAGCATTGGGAGGCAGAGGCCGGTGGATCTCTGTGAGTTTGAGACCAGCCTGGTCTACAGAGTGAGTTCCGGGATAGCCAGAGCTGCTACATAAAGAGAAACCCTGTCGGGCTGGAGAGATGGCTCAGCGGTTAAGAGCATTGCCTGCTCTTCCAAAGGTCCTGAGTTCAATTCCCAGCAACCACATGGTGGCTCACAACCATCTGAAATGAGATCTGATGCCCTCTTCTGGCTGCAGGCAGACACACAGACAGAATATTGTATACATAATAAATAAATAAATATTTAAAAAAAAAAGAGAGAAACCCTGTCTCAAAATATTGGTTGGAAAAAGGCTGGGGGTCCGGCGGGGGGGGAGGAAAGGAAAACCCTTGAATTTCTGTCCTCTGGCTTTTCTGATCCCTCCTTTGGTCTGTCTCATTGCTTCTGCACAGGTGCCAGAGTCCTCAGCGGCCTCAACCCTCCACCGCTCATGCCTCCATGGCCTCTGCTCCTCTGCATCCCGCAACGGCGGTAGACCATGATTGATGGCCTTCAGTCAGGCTGCCCGTCATACAGACTCCTAGGACAGGGCAGCCAACCTTGGTTCATCGCATCTGATGCTTGGTGCGCGTGTATGTATGTGTGTGGTATGTACGCACGCATGTGTGTGTGTGTGTGTGTGTGTGTGTGTGTGTGTGTGTACTAGTGCGTGTGAAGGGGTGAGAAACTGGCAGGTGGTGCCTCTGCCTGTTTTCTGTGTCTCCTTTATTTAATTCGTGTTATTTATTCATGGAGCTTGGTTAGTGAGGAGAGATCCCCTCGCCTGAGCTTCCTGGGCCTGCCGTGGTCACTGCATTGCCTCCTTTTCTTCTGGCTGGGTAGATACCTCAGTCAGGCCCCAAAGCTCCTCATGTCACCTGCCTCCAGAAGGGAAGACGGCTAGTGCCTGAGAAGACAATGCTTCCTTTTCCCGTCCATCCCATAGTCCCCATCTTCTTGTCCGATGGTGAGCAGCCCTGATGCTCTCTGGGGCTGGAAAACTGCTGATGTCCATTGAGGGCAAGAGGTACCCTAAATAGCACTGGGCCTGTACTCCTGGCGGACTGAGCTTTGCCCTCCTCTTTCTGGGCCCCAGACTCTTCCCGCCTCCAGGGCTCTTTGCCAAGGACTTTCAGTAGCCTCCCTGAGACTCATCCCAGGCTCTCCCGCCTTGGCAAGAACTCATGGCTTCCCCAACTCCACTTCATTGCCAGCCCTCTCCACCCTTGTACTGGGAATTGTGAGACCCGCAGGAAACGGAACAGTGTGGAAAGAATGCGGACTGTCATCAAGGGAAGTCCCCTCTCAGGTCCCAGGTTTCTGTCTACTCCAAGAAGTGTCTTTGGTGAACAAACCACCTGTCCTCATGTGAGGTGTGGCTTCTCTCTGCTTTGATCACTGTTCCCCGAAGCTGTCCGATCTCAGTCCCTAGTGGAAAGAATCGGTGTCATTCTGCCCCTTACTAGACGCAGATAGCAACACCCCTCGCTTTTCTCCTTCGACTAGTACAAGAAACTCACCCAGGCACAATCTTTGCCAGATTTACCTATTACCCCTCTTTCCTAGTCACATCTTGGGGGAACACTGTTTTGTTGAAAACTGATCCATTCTTTACTACTTGTGTGAACTGACCATCCTCATCTTCCTTTGTGACAGCTCCAAATGTCTCCAGGTATTGCAAGTAATAAGTAAATTTCTATTTTAAAAAGTTAATTTTCATTGACCTTTATTTTTTACATGCAAGATAAAACTTATTTTTTTAAGATTTATTTTTCATTATTTTTCAATGTATGTCTACGTACATGAATGCAGAGGCCAGAGGTATGGACCCCCTTGGAGCTGGAATTACAGGTGGTTGTGAGCCACCTAACATGAGTGCTGGGAATTGAACTCAGGTCTTCTGGAAGAGCAATATGTGCTCTTAACGGCTGAGCCATCTCTAGCTTCTCTCTCTTTCTCTCTCTTTTTAAGGTAGGATCTTTCTGTATAGCCCTGGCCCACTTCTAGTATCCACTTGTTATGTGGCCACCCTTGCCTCAAATTTGAGGCATGCCTGCCTCGACTTCCCAGGTGCTGGGATTATAGATGTGAGCCCTAATACCCAGTTTTTATTTTTAAAATGTTTTATATATATATGCAACCCCACAGAGTTGCTTAGAGTCACTCAGGCTGAGGTAGAATTGCCAATGAGAATAGCCCATTCTATGTAAGAAAACCCTATTTAAAAAAAAAAAAATCAAAGCTGGAGAGATGGTTCCATGATTGACAGTACTTGCTGTTCTTCCAGAGGGACCCAAGTTGAGTTGCCAACATCCATGTTAGGCAGCTCCAGGGGATCTGACAACCTCTTCTGGGCTCTGCAGGTGACCTGCACCTACATGCACATACCCACCTACAGATACAGACTTACACTTAACTAAAGATGAAATGAATTTCTCACATTCGGGTTTGACCTGAGCATGGTGGTACATGCTCTCCTGTAATCCCAGCACCTAGGAGATGGAGGTAGGTGGATCAGAAGTTCAAAGTCTTCCTTGGATCCATGGCAAAAGAAAAAAGAAAAATACTAAATTAAAAAAAAATTTTTTTTCTAGCCTCTTCTCGGCTAATAAATTAAAAAATTTTAACTTAATTTAAAATCATCCAGTTCTATTTAGCCTACAACAAACTTGGACTCGCCCCCTAATTGCTTTCCTGCTATGTCTCTAGGGAATATCCATGACCCTCTATTTCTGTTGTCTTTCATTTCGCTTTGGTTCATTTTGAGACAGGGTCTCTCTGTGTAGCCCTGGCTGGCCTGGAACTCAGTGTGTAGACCAGGCCGGCATGAAGCTTGCAGCCATTATCCTGCCTCTGCCTCCAGAGTGCTGGGATTACAGACATGGATCACCATGCCTAGCCCTATATTAATCTTTTTCAAGCTTTGGAGCTACTCAGATGTTGATGAGAACACAATTTCTTGACGTAGGAATTGTAATTTCTGCTGTCGGCATTTAACATGTTACTCCTTAGTTATTATTTATTGCTTGAAATATTAAGAAATTCTCTTAATACTGCCAGATATGTTGGCTTATTTTCAAGATGTATATTTTGGTGGGTAGTAAAGGGTAATTTGTAAAAGCAAGCAGGAAGTTAGGATTTCAGGTGCCCTGACACTGGGAGTTCCCTTTCCCTGGCTGATGAGCAGGTCTGTGGTTTCTGTAAGGCGTGAAGCTGGTAGATCTGCCAGGAGTCCTGTGTGACACAAGGGCAGCAGACCGTGCTCGACTCTGGGAAATAAGCTCTTCCCGTTCACGTTCTCCTCTGCGGGTCTCGTGCCTATCTCCACTGCTGTTTACTGTTCTGCCGGACTAGACGGGTGAGCCCCTCGATTGTCTGTCCTTCACTCAGGATTCCGATCAGAGGTTTGGCTGTATCTGGGACGGGAGCTGTGTGTAGGGTTCGCCCCGTGTGACCTGGGCATCGAGGGACCTCCCCCTAACCGCTTTGTCATGTGTAGATGAAGCTGCATGTGCCATCATACCCATCGGTCGTACACACGGACGCCACATAGTCTGGGTCACTCATGCCTCACAGTCTTACAGCACAATATACCCCACTTCAGCACCCCAGCCTGAGGGCTAGGCCCAAGGTGTGGTCAGAGGAGGAGCCCCTGCCTATGGTATTGTATATGTGTATTTATGTGTGTGTGTTTGTGTGTGTTTACCTGTGCAGGGGGCACTACACTCAATGTAAGATACTTTAGGGACAGAGCCACCAGGGGTGGCTGGATCTCAGTCTGTCTCTCCCTTTTCTTTTGATGTATCAGACATTTGATTGACAAAGTAAGGGCCTTAATCAGGACCAAATTTCCATGTCTGTTGTTATGGTCTTTAATTAAAGTTGAACAGTGGCCCATTCTTGTCATGCTATACATATGACTATCTGGGACATATGTAATATATAAATATATAAATATATATATATATAAAAACATTGACCTTTATCCCCTTGGTTTAGGATGGAGGCCTTTCTGTTAAGTTGAAATGCACCTTAGCTTGGTGCTGCCAGCAGCCTGCAGGCCCCAGCCCTGTTGAGGTTAACACAGTCGACAATAAAGGGATGAGTATCATCGCGGAGTTGATTGCTTGCTTCTCTTCCCTATGTCTCTTCCTTCTCGGGTTTGCTTTTTCATTTTTGCCTTTCTCCCTAGCTTTTTCAGTAAGGGCTTTAAAAAAATCTGGAGGCCACCTGCATCGATCAGAACACTGGAGAAGAAATAATTCCTCGAAGAAGGGATATCTATTGTGGTTAGTGGATTTGTGTGGCATGTTCAAGGCACTCGCTTCCGTCCCTGCCATGGACGGAAAGAAAAAGATAACTAGTAGACTAGGTGGTAAGATAGCTCGTTGGGGAAAGGTGCCTGCTACCACAGCTGACAGCCTGCTTGCATCCCTGAGGCTGCACACGCAGTGTGGGTGGCTACAAGTTGTCCTCTGACGTCCACATGTACACTGTGGCAAGGACACGCACACCCACACATGTGCACTATAAAATGAGAACCACATAGAGACTGTTTGACTTGAGAGAGGACACTGGGAGATGGCCCAGTCAGCAAAGTCTTGAGAACTTGAGTTTGGATCCCCAGCACCCACTTAGAAGACTAGGTGTGTCAGAGCTTGCCTATGGTTCCTACAGCGGGGAAGTGGAGACAAGGGGCTCCCTGAGGCTTACTAGTTAATCTAGCCAAATACGTGAGCTCCAGGCTTAGTGAGAAACTCTGTCTCTCTTTTAAATAACACATTTTATGTGTCATCTACTTTTTTATTCATTTTGTTTTGCTAGCTTTCAAGACAAGCATTTGGAGAGCAGAGGACCGCTTGCATGAGTTAGTTCTCTCTCAGTGTGAGTCTCGGGGATTGAACTCAGGTCGTCAGTCTTGTTGGCAAGCACCTTTCCTCAGTGAACCATTTCACCAGTCTGAGAGTCATGCTCAAAGAGAAAAAGAAAAGAATGAAAGAAAGAAGAAAAACGGTGATTTAGGAAGACGCTTTTGGCCTCTGCATGCGTGCACATATCACCCCACCATACACACAAGATGAAGGAGAGAGGAGACAGAAAGAGAATCAGAATGTGTGAATTTATCTGCACATTAGGTGGAAAGCTCCCCTGGGGTGGGTGTACCGGGGCTGTGGGAGCAGCTATTCATGTTCCAGGATAGCAGTCTCCCACCAGGTACTTCTGACTTACTGGAAGGGGATACTCAGATTAGCTGTCAGGGTTTGGACAGAAATAAACGTATAGAAAGCACATGCATGTGTCTGGCATATGGGGAGGGCTGAATTCCAGGACGACACTAGTTTTTGAACTGGGTGGAGCTCACTGAGAGAACACACAAGTACCATGCCTGAGGCCCTGTTTTCCACTTACAGCTCATAAACAGACATAAAAGATCTAAGTCCCTCTGGACTCTGTCTTGGAGGGAATGAAAAGTAGTGACCCAAAACATGGCTTGGCTCACAAGGCAGAAACATTAGTGACCTTTTTAGGTGCTGAGGCTTTCTCAAAGGGATTTCTTACCTCTGAGTTTCCAGCCCTTAAGCTCCCAGACTTCAAGTTGAGACATCTTCCAGGGATTGCATTGGGTACTTTGAATGAAAGAAAGAAAGAAAGAAAGAAAGAAAGAAAGAAAGAAAGAAAGAAAGAAAAGAAAGAAAGAAAACGGGGGTGGGGGAGACATGGCTGCTTCTAGGTACAGTGGTGGAAAAGGTTTATTGTACGTATGAGAGAAAACATAGGCAGAGACAGAGACATCTGGGAGAGTCCAGAGTGACTATGATTCTGAGCCAGGATGCGTGAGGAAAGAGGGGGAGGGAGAGAGGGGTAGGGGGAGAGGAGAGAGGGGGAGGGGGAGAGGAGAGAGGGGGAGGGGGAGAGGAGCCGCCAACCAAGAGAGATGCCTGGGCCAAAAGACTGGCAGAGCCAACATGGCTGAGTTATGTAGGAACCAGAGAAGTGTGCAGAGGAAACCGGTGAGTTTGGGGCGGGGCATGCCAGCCAGGAAGGCCCTCTAACAGGTAGAGATTGAGGGTTGCTGGGAGATATTAGCAGCCAGAGTCTTCTTGGATATGTCAATGGGCACGAATCAGCCATTTGTCCTGGGTTTGAGACCCAACACACTTAACTCACAAGTTTGAGTTCTCCTCCCGGGTAGAGTGACATCACTTCCCTTCAGAGAATTGGGGAAATTGACAGTCTTATCTGTGCACCCAGTGATGAAGCTGAACCTCCTCCAAAGCTTGTAGTTTTCATTCCTTGACTTGCTATTTCTCCAGCCCACAGGTACCAAGGACCATAATAGCTGCCTACATGAATATGGTAGAAAATGTATCTACCAGCAGGTCCTGCCACAGGTGCCAGAGAGACAGAATCTCGGTCTTGGTGGGGATAGGACTGACTGAAATGTTTGGTTTGTGACATGTGGAGAAAGACCTGCCTCCAAGAGTCACCCTGCTGTAAGCATGTGAATGGGTGGGAGAGATTCAAGCATTCTCACAAGACCATGATGGCTGAAGTTAGCGCTGAGTAAGGCTCACTGGTAGCATGTGCTTAGCATGTCCAAGACTCTTGGTTTGAGCCTCAGCACTGGAAACAAACAAATGAAAAAGATGATGGTGGTAGTGGAGGGGGTGGAATAGGCTCTGGACAGCCAATGTTTGTGTGTGTGTGTGTGTGTGTGTGTGTGTGTGTGTGTGTGCATGAAGGTCAGAAGACAATATGACGAAGTTTCTCTCCCAACAAGTGGGTCCTGGGGCTTGAACTCAGGTCAGCAGGCTAGGCAGCAAGGACCCTGACCTGCTGAGCCATCATACAAGTCTACAACTGATTTTGTTATTATTATTATTATTTTCTAGAGATTTGTTATTTCTATTTACATGTATATGCATGTATGTTTGCATGTTTGCACATATGTGTGTACCATGTACATGCAGATGCCCAGGAGACCAGAGGGCATCAGATTTCCTGGCACTGAAGTGGCAGGTTGTTTGCTCCTAGACCTCCACAAGAGCAACAAGTGTTTTAACCCACTGAGCCATCACTCTTGTGCCACCACAGGTACTCTTGACTGAGTCCACAATGCAGGCTAGCTTGAGAGAAGTCTAATGTGTGTTTATTTTAGCCCCCTGGGTTATTTTTTTAGTCTGTGTAGTAGGAGGCCTCTTGTTTGTTCCCGGCTGCTCAGTCCCAACATAACTACACAGAAACTGTATTAATTAAATCACTGCTTGGCCTATTAGCTCTAGCTTCTTATTGGCTAGCTCTTACATCTTAAATTAACCCATTTCTATTAATCTGTATATTGCCACGTGGCTGTGCTTACTGGGTAAAGTTTCATCTGACATCTGGCATCTGTCTCCAGTGGGGTTACATGGCTTCTCCTTGACTCTGCCTTCTTTCTCTATTTATCTTTTCCGGCCTGGCTATATTCTGTTAAGCCATTGGCCGAAAGCAACTTCTTTATTCATTAACCAATAAAAGCAACAGATATACAGAAGGACTTCCCACACCAAGTGTAGCTCGAGGGTTACCTGCATTGAAATGATTAACCTCAGTAGAGCACAGTGGCCACACCTGCAATCCCAGCATTAGGAAAGCAGAAGCAAGATCTTAGCAAGTTCTGGATACAATTTCTCTACAGAGCAAGTTCCAGGTGAGGCAGGGCTATCTAGCGAGAGCCTGTTTCAAGAAAATCAACCAGCGTGGGGCTGGAGAGACTGTTTTTGCAGAGGATCCCTGTTTGGTTCTCAGCACTCACATCACGTGACATACAACTTACAATTCTAACTCCAGGAAACTTGACATTTTCTTCTGGCTTCCCAGGGCACCTGCACTCACCTACACACAGAGACACACATACCCAGAAGCATGATGAAAAATTAATAAAAATAAATATTTTAAAAAAAGGGAAATCAACCAACCAAACATCTACTTTCCCCAAAGGAAAAAAGAAAGAAAGAAAGCTATCTAGGGCTCAGGCAAGCGTGAGAACCTGGGTTTGAGTCCCAGCACCCACATAAAAGACCAAGCATGGCTACATGCATTTGTAATCCTCACTGGGATTGAAGAAAAGAGGCTCCTAGGGGACTAACTGGCCAACCAGTCTAGCCCGTCAGTCAGCTCCACGTTCAGTGAAACTGAATCTCAAACAAGAGAGTAACAGAATGAGGTACTCTCCGACAACCTCTAGCCCCCATGGGTGCACACTCACGCCTGCGTACACATCACCCCCCCCACACACACACACACAAGAAGGCTATCTAGGGTGTCACATGGAAAATGCATCCTTGAGAAAGGACAATGCACATAGAAAAATAAAGTGGCCTTGGATTGAGAAGACTCTCAGCTGGAGGTAGTTGGTGTCCCCATTCCCGGCCTTAGAGACCTGGCAACAAAGCAAGTTAAAATTGACTGCTAAATTCTCTTGGCTGATGCAGGAATTTCAATGTCATTTCTAGAAAGAAAGAAAAAAAATGGATCTGCTTTTATTATTTATCTTGCTACTCACCAGCAAACCCCCTCTCCACGGAAATTCTAAATGTTTTGCTCACCCTGGAAACAATGGTTCCTATTTCGGATACCCTCTTCCACACCTTGCCAGCATCCTCTGTTGAGGGACGTGACAGTTCTCTTTGATGTGCAAAGCAGGCTGCTCTCTCCTCTCTGTCGCCACTGACATCAAGGCTGTCAGCTGCCATTGTTGTGACACTCTACAGTTGTTCCTGGCCCTTTCTCCTCCTCAAATTAAGTACACATGTTGATTGCATTTTGTTCCAGTTGGGGATGAAAAGATGAAAAAAAGAGTCAGGGCAGAAGACTGAGTGGGATAAATTGATTGTGGCTCTCTGGGCCAATTCCCTCACCGTGCAAAGAACTCATCATGGTTCACCTTTCCCAGCAACTGGCGACCCTGGATACCAACCAGCCCCACATCTCCAATCTCCTGGTGGGGTAGGGGTTGAGTCCACACCCCAATCCATTTGCTTTAGAAAGGAAAATCATTCAGAGGAGCTTCTGAAAACCTCCATTACTCTGGGTGGAGGTGAAAAACGGTGAAGAGGGAGCCAGAGTACAATGTTTAAAACGTGAAATAGCCGGGCGGTGGTGGTGCACACCTTTAATCCCAGCACTCAAGAGGCAGAGGCAGGTGGATCTCTGTGAGTTCGAGGTCAGCCTGGTCTACAAGAGCTAGTTCCAGGACAGGCACCAAAAACCCTGTCTCAAAACAAACAAACAAACAAACTTTAATTGATCACCTATACGAAAGTCTTGTTACCAACTAGAAAATGGAATCTAGTTGGGGGAATGATTTACAATGTTCCTCATTTTATCAATAAAAGATATAATGATGGGATTTCAGGAAGGAAGGGAGCATCGTTCATTCATTCACAGGTTGTTGAATGCCCATGGTGTGAAAAGCCTTATGTTTAGCCGGGCAGTGGTGGTGCACACCTTTAATCCCAGCACTTGGGAGGCAGAGGCAGGCGGATCTCTGTGAGTTCAAGACCAGCCTAGTCTACAAGAGCTAGTTCCAGGACAGGCTCCAAAACCACAGAGAAACCCTGCCTCAAAAGAAAAAAAAGAAAAGCCTTATTATGTTTGTTAACAGTGCTTTAGGCAGCAAATCCTCAAGTAACCAGAGTCCTAAGGGAGTCACTCTGGGAGTCCAACAAATCGGGTCCGGTACCCAACACAGAATAAAAAGAATAGTGATAAAAATTGGGGGAGGGGGGAGCTGAGAGGTAATTTAGTATATTGAACTGGAGGGCTTGCTGGCATTCACAAGCCCCTGGGTTTGGTCTTCAGCATCACATAAAACTGGGAGTGATGGAATACTTACACAAAGCAGGCAAGAGGATCAGGAGTTCAAGACCATCTTGGGGGTCTGGAGCGATGGCTTAGAGGTTAAAAGCATTGGCTGCTTTTCCTGAGGACCTGGACGCAATTCCCAGAACCAACATGTCCCAGCCCACAACTGTCTGTAACTCTATTCTAGGGGACCTGGCTCACTTGCATGGACATACCTGCAAGCAAAACACCAATGCACATAAAATAATGATAAATAAATTATAGAAAATGTTTTTAAAAATCCTTGGTTACATAGTGAATTCAAGGACAGCTTGGGACACATGTTTGGTCAAAAGTGAGATCCCCCTGCCATGCTCCCAGCCACCCAAGAGCGAGGCATTCATTAAATGTGGGCATTTTTGATCCGGTCTAATCTGGTTTGATTAGAGTTTTCTGAGAGGCTCAGCTGGGAAATATTCTAACAATACCTACAATCTTGCCTCAACAATGAACAAGAAGACAGTGGAGTCATTGCTGTGAGGAGGTTTGATTTGTTTTGTCACAGGATACTTAGCCATCAGACCTATTCCTGGAACCCAAGGTGACTGCCAGGGTGAATGACTCATAGCAAAGGAGACATACAAAATAAATGCATACGTGCTCATGTTTTTAGCCTCATTTTTAGCTGCTCAGCAGACATTGCAGGGCCCAGTGAGCAGTCTCCTTTCAGCAAAAGTGATTCTGTCTCAGTTATATTTACTCTGCAAGGCTATTTTTCACCAGGTTCACAGCCAACTACCTTTTCTTCATTTTTTAAAATTTTTCTTAAAAAAGTAGATGTATCTATTTTACATTATATGTATGAATGTTTTGACTGCATGCATGTATATGCATGTACCTGCTGGATCACCTGAAACTGAGATTAAGGATGGCTGCCAGCCATGTGGATGCTGGGAATCAAACCTGAGTCCTCTGCAAGAGCAATAAGTACTCTCAACTGCTGAGCCATCTCCCTAGCCCCCCAAAATAGTATGTATATATTTTTATATAGAGTCCTCCCTTTATACCCCTGGTTGGTATGGCATTCTCCTACACAGACAGGCTGGCCTTGAACTTGTGATTATACACATACCTCTACACCCCAGGTCCTGGGATTACAGTGTGCACCAACACAGTTGACTCCCCATCAAATCTTGACTAGAATACTGCAAAAGCCTCCTTAAATGGTCTCTTGGCTGCTACTGTTGCTTTTACTTCCTGTCTATCCCTCTTATTCTTCAACCCATCAATGCCGCCCTCCATAGAATGATACACTATAGCCAAGCACTTGGGAGGCAGATGTAGGTAACTCTCTATGAGTTTGAGGCCAGCCTGGTCTGGGCTATGAGTTCCAGGACAGCTAAGGCTACATAGTAAGATCCTGTTTCTTCTCCTCCTCCTTCTGAGAACCTGTTTCAAAATGTCAAAAAGTCAAAAAGTCAAAAAAAAAAAAAAAGAATATCATGTTATAAGGTAAAGAAGATGTTATAGCAGAATATATTTAAAATGTAGACTAGGGGCTGAGAATGTTGTTCAGTTGGTAGAATGCATGAATCCCTGGATTCCATCTCCAACACTGCAGAAGCAGAGGCAGGAGGATCAGAAATTCAAGGTCATCCTTGGCTACTTTTCAAATTTGGGACCAGCCTGAGCTACTACATGAGATCCTCTATTAAAAACTAAACAAATAAATAAGCAAGTAAACAAATAAATAAAATGTAACATAAGCCATATATAATGATGGTACAATTGGGAGGCTGAGGCTGGAGAATCACAGTAAGTATGAGGCCAGCCTGGGCTATGTAGTGAATTTCAGATAAGCTTGGGCTGTCAGCCGGGCGGTGGTGGCGCACGCCTTTAATCCCAGCACTCGGGAGGCAGAGGCAGGCGGATCTCTGTGAGTTCGAGGCCAGCCTGGTCTACAAAGGGAGTTCCAGGACAGGCTCAGGCTCCAAAGCTACAGAGAAACCCTGTCTCGAAAAACCAAAAAAAAAAAAAAAAAAACCTTGGGCTGTCAAATCCTTGAAGGGAGGAAAAAAGTCTGGACATTGTGGTATGTACCTGTAATCCTAGAACTTGTGAAACAGAGGCAGGAGGATTGGAAAAATTGGCAGCCAGCCAGGTCTCCATAGTTATTTCGAGGCAAGCTTGATTCTCTCTGGGGGCGGTGAGTAAGATAAGGTCATATGAGCAAGTACCTCGCTTAACATTCCCAAGGCTCATGTTGTGTTTTGTTTAGGTTTGTTTATTTGAGATGGTTTCCTGAATCCCAGACTGGTCCCAAACGCCCTAGGAACTTGTGAGCTTCCTACCGCCAGCCTCCCAAGTGCAGGGGCTATTGCTGAGCAACACTGTGCCCAGCCAGGAAACAACAATTGTCCAAAGACACTCAGCTTGGGTTAGGTTTGTTGCCAGTAGTAAGCAACTGAAATATGTATGTCCACCCAGTTCTGTGTGCTCACTGCTCGATGGTTGCTGCTGGGGACATTAACACCTTGGCTTTTCTGGTCTGCCCTGTGCATGAACCAAGCATTCTCTGGTAAACAGGGAACCCTTTCAGACAGAGCATTGACACTTTCAGGGAGATGTCAGCAAATACAGGAACTTGGGTGCTGGGCTGATATTATTGGGACCTGACACATTAGCTCAACCTCAGAACCTCTTTTTCTGTAACTTAAAAACATGGGGACTCAGAAGTCAGAGACAGAGGATTGCTTTGAGTTCTAGGTGAACCTGGGCTACCTACTAAGACCTTGTCTCAAAAAAGAAAAAAAAA
>NC_022029.1:46121287-46126094 GCF_000317375.1 Microtus ochrogaster
AAAAAGAGAGAGAGAGAGAGACTTTGGGATATAGCTTCAGGATGGGACGTGTAGAGTACTATCAGAACCTCTGATCTTGATCTTTTCTACACCTCCAACTGTGTGAGAGCAAGTTCTTACAGTTGATGGCCTATGGTTAGGTTCAAATCTAGCTCCTCCCACCCCCATATTGCTTGAGCTGGCTATTGCTCTCTGTCCCTTGGCTGATGTGATCTCTCTCGTCCCTTCCCAAACTCCTCACTAGTCTCTCTCTCTCTCTCTCTCTCTGAGAATTTGTTGTATTTTTTAATTCTGGCTATGTGTGTGTGCCTGGTGTGTATGCAGGTCATCAGCGGAGGCCAGAAGCATTGGATTCCCTGGAACTGGAGATACAGATAGCTGTGAGCTGCCTGATATAGGTGCTGCGAATCAAACCCAGGTCCTCTGCAAGAGCAGTACCCACTTTTAACCTCTGAGTTATCTGGCCATTCTGGGTCTTGCTATGAAGACCATGCTTGCCTTGAATTCAGAGATCTGCTTGCTTCTGCCTTCTGAGTGCTGGGGTCAAAGGTGTGCACCACAATGCCAGATTATTATTTTATTTTATTTTTTTAAAGGTTTATTTATTTATACAACATTCTGCCTCCATGTATACCTGCACACCAGAAGAGGGCACCTGATCTCATTATAGATGGCTATGAGCCACCATGTGGTTGCTGGGAATTGAACTCAGGACCTCTGGAAGAACAGCCAATGCTCTTAACCTCTGAGCCATCTCTCCAGCCTATTTATTATTTTTAATTATGTGTAGGTATGTGCACTTGAGTGCAGGTGCCCAAGGAGGCCAGAAGGGTCAGATCCCCTGGAGATGAAGTTACAGAAGGTAGCTGCTTGGTATGCTGGGAACCACACTTGAGGTCTCTTCAAGAATAACGAAGACTCCTAACCATTGAGCCATCCCTCCAGCCCTGATGGGCTCTTGTGGGGAGTGAAAGGGACAATGTGTGAGGACGAGTTTGTTATAAACCTGGAGATCTAGCAGTGGCCGGTCCTGCCTCCAAGCAGACAAGTCGAGTCAGCCTGCCACAGAACACAGTCTGCTGCCTCCCAGGTTTTAGACTGTCACAGGATCAGGTCTGCCTGGAGACCCAAATGGGGAAGGCAGCTGAGAGGGGACCTCATGATTGTTAGAACATGTCTTCTGTTCAAGTTTGTCATGCTCTTCTCAGACTGGCTTCATTCTGCTCGAAATCAATGCTTTCCTGCTACCAGGACTTCCAAAGCTTAGAGAAAGAGTTTTCTGAGGAGATCAACGAGATGAAATGACTGATGTGGGAGTGTCATATATCAATCTGTTGATTTTCATTGGTTAAGTAATAAAGAAACTGCTTGGCCCTCATAGGTTAAAACATAGGTGGGTGGAGTAAACAGAACAGAAGTGAGCTCAGACTTGACAGCTCTGCTCTCTGGAGCAGATGCCATGCTCCCCTCTCCCGGGCAGACATGATAGCTCTGCTCTCTGAGGCAGATGCGATCAAGCTCTGGCCCAGGATGGACATAGGCTAGAATCTTCCCGGTAAGCGCACCTCGGTGTTACGCACTTTATTAGAAATGGGCTAGTCCAGGTGCGAGAGTTAGCCGAGAAGAGGCTAGATATAATGGGCCAAGCAGTGTTTAAAAGAATACAATTTGTGTGTTGTTATTTTGGGTAAAGCTAACTGGTGGCAGGAGCTGGGTGGCAGAATGCAACCTGCAGCTCATACTACAAATGACAGGAATTCTTAGGGAGAATTCCTCCATTACCTAACGGTATAAGGGCAGGTGCAATAGATGTGCAGTCCCAAGGTCCAGATATTGTGGTACCAAATATTGTGAACTGACATTTCAGAATATCTTGGAAGGTTACCAGAAAACATTTTCTGAGCTCTCAGAAAGATAAAAGAGAGGCCAGGTAGGATGGCAGCCCATGCCTTTAATCCCAGCACTCGGGAGGCAGAGGCAGGCAGATCTCTGTGAGTTCGAGACCAGCCTGGTCTACAAGAGCTAGTTCCAGGACAGGCTCCAAAGCCACAGAGAAACCCTGTCTCGGAAAAAAAAAATATGCCGGGCGGTGGTGGCGCACGCCTTTAATCCCAGCACTCGGGAGGCAGAGGCAGGCGGATCTCTGTGAGTTCGAGACCAGCCTGGTCTACAAGAGCTAGTTCCAGGACAGGCTCCAAAACCACAGAGAAACCCTGTCTCGAAAAAACCAAAAAAAAAAAAAACTGAGGTGGATGGCACTTGAAGGACGACCTCTGATCTCCACAGAAACACACACATGCACTTATACCTATCTGCATACACAATGGCAAAGGACCCAGTATGGTGGCTAATTCCTGTAGTCCCAACATTCCGGAGATGAAGGCAGGAAAGTGAGAAATTAGAAGTAGTCCTGGACTACGTAGCCCATTCTATGCCGTCCTGACCTACATGATGAAACTGTCTCTAAAGGGAAAAAAGGAAGTTTTGAGGATACACAAACATGAGCCAAGTTCCTGTATTTGGAATATAAGGAAGTGGGGCTACCAGAGCAGACCGAATGGATTTACTTCCAGTTTACTAGACCACAAGAGCAAAACTCAGGCAGGGCGGTGGTGGCACATGCCTTTAATCCCAGCACTTGGGAGGCAGAGGCAGGCAGATCTCTCTGAGTTCGAGACCAGCCTGGTCTACAAGAGCTAGTGCCAGGACAGGCTCCAAAGCCACAGAGAAACCCTGTCTCAAAAAAATAAAAAGAGCAAAACTCAGCATTTTGCCTCAGGTGTGCAAAGACACTCAGGTTAAAGTTATCTGAACATACTATACGTACTTCAAAAGAAAACCTTAAGGGGCTAGGATGGCTCAGCTGGCAGACTGCTTGCTAACAGGCATAAAGGCTACCTTTGCTACTGCATGTGTGCCTACATGCCAGAAGAGGGCCCCAGACCTCATTACAGATGGTTGTGAGCCACCATGTGGTTGCTGGGAATTGAACTCAGGACTTTTGGAAGCCAAGGCAATGCTCTTAACCACTGAGCCACCTCTCCAGCCCCCAAAAACCATTAATCTTAAATCAAAGTTTAGAAGGCATGGTATGTTACTAAGGGAACTTTTGTATATGATTTTAAATATTTTATTGAGTGTGTGTGTGTGTGTGCTTGCACACACTCCACAGCATGCATGTGACCAGAGGACAGCCTACAGGAGTCAGCCCTCTCCTCCCATCCTATGGGTTCCATATGGGTTCCAGGATCGAACTCAGGTCTTGGTGGCAAGCACCTGTACCACCTGAGCCATCCATCCAGCCCCACACTGTATTTTTGTATATATATATCTCTTCTCTAGGTTATCAACTATAGCAAAATTAACAAACTGGCTTAATTTTCCTTATTCCAATATGTTTTGCCTCTTATGATAGGTAGTTATTGTTTTAGTATCCACGCCAGAGACTTCCATTCATTTTATCTACCCTTGGAATGACGTCCAGTTCTAGTTTAAATTCGTGACCACACAGCTCATGATGGCTCTCCATGCTGCCAAGCAACCTTGCTACACTCTCCTGGTATGCCTTCTCCTATTCTCTAAGACAGCTGTGTTATACACTCTCTGTTCTCTGCAAAACCCATCTTCTCCTTCCTTGGGCCTGCATCTTTTTCTCAGCTCTTCCCAGGTCCCCCACCCTGCCCCTTGACTCTTCTTAAAAGTTTCTTTCTGTCCCATGCACATGGGAACTCTCTGCTCTGCTGCAGGGCCTTTGCAAGTTCCCTTCCCTCTACTCCAGCGGTTCTCAACCTTCCTCATGCTGTGGCCCTTTAATACAGTTCCTCATGTTGTGGTGACTCCCAACCACAAAATTGTTTTCATTGTTACTTCATAACTGCAGTTTTGTTACTGTTATGAGTCATGATGTAAATATTTTGGGAGATAGAGGTTTCCAAAGGGATTTCAACCCACAGGTTGAGAACCACTGAAATGTTCTCAAACATAGAGTCTAAATGGAATGTTCCGTGCCTTTCTCTTTACAATGCTAGTTCCTTGCCTTCTCTGTCTTCTTCCTAAACCTAATGTCAAGTTCTGAGTGGTTTTCGTTGTGATTTATACCTGATATATACTAGCTCACACCTAGTCACACTCCAGCATGTTTACTAGTGGGGTTTTGAGTTTGTTTCTTAGAGATTATTTAAAACCTCTGTGTGTGTGTGTGTGTGTGTGTGTGTGTGTGTGTGTGTGTGTGTGTGTGTGTGTGTTCTACATGCATGTGGATGCCCAAAGAGGCCGGTAGAGGGCATCAGAACCCCTGGAAGTGGAATTGCAGATAGTTGCTGGTTGCCATGTGGGTGCTGGAAATTGAACCTGGGTGTTCAGGAAGAGCAGTCATATCTCCAACCCTTGTTATTATTTTTTGAGGAAGGGCCTCATGTGGCCCAGGCTGACCTCATGCAGACTTGGTATGCTGTGGCTGAGACTGGCTTTCATCTTCCAACCCTACTATATCCAGCACCAAGCATGTGGTTTTTCAACACCAATTCTCATGTTGTCTCTTCTATTAATTTCTCCTCCATGTTCATTTGAATAAAGTTTTATGCATCTGGCGTATTTTTGAATTCTTAATATTTAAATCAAAATCGTTGTCTTTTCACAAAATAACCAGTAAGTGCTCTTTTTTTTCTTCCTCATTCTTTTTGGTTTTTTTGAAACAGGATTTCACTGTATAGCCCTGGCTGTCCTGGAAATCACTTGGTAGACCTGGATGTCCTTAAACTCACAGAGATCTGCCTGCCTCTGCCTGTACAGTGCTAGGATTAAAGGC
>NC_022029.1:46127540-46128624 GCF_000317375.1 Microtus ochrogaster
CCCCTGGAAACCAGAAGAGGGAATCATATCTCCTGGATCTGGAGTTAAAATTGTGGAATTGTGAACCACCTGACCTGGGTGCTGGGAACTGAACTCTGGAAGAGTAGCAAGTACTCTTAATCACCTAGCCATCTCTCTAGTCCATTCCTTTCTTTTTTCCTTTTTCTCTCCCTTTCTTCTTCTCTCCCTCCCTCCCTCTAGCCATCTCTCCCTCTATCTAACCCTCCCTTTCTGTTTTTTGAATTCTTAATTCTCCTGAAACCTTCCTACTGTTGAAATTTGTGTGACACCTTGTTTGATTATGTTTTATTTATTGAGAGAGGACCTTGACATCCTGAACTCAAGCCTTTTTCCTGAATCACTAGGACTTGAGGCATGTGTCACCATGTCTTACTAAAACTGTTTTTGTGGTTTTATTCTTTTGCAGGTCTAGTCACATAGTCCACACTGTTCGGAAACCTACTATGTAGGACAGGCTGGCAAGGAACTCATAGCAATACTCCTGCCTCTGCCTCCCTGAGTACTAACATTATAAGCATGAACCATCATGCCTGACATAAAAATGAATATTCATTGAATAAGTCAGTCCTATCTTCTGAGAGATGAAAAATTTACATAAATTACTCTCCAACTCTAACTTTGGCCTCTGGCTGTGCGGGGGGGGGTGGGTGGAAGAAGAGTCAGTTTTCTGCAAGAGTGTGGCTTCTTATAGTCACATCTAATGGATGGCCTCGCGTCCAGACTTATAAGGACAGCACATGGTGAAGGCAAAAGATATGAAGTTGGAGGGGCTAAGGGAGGTGGTAGTGTTGGGGATCTGGGAAGACTTATGGGGAAGAGTTGAGGAGTGAATATAGCCAAAATCTGCTAAATGAAATTCTCAAAAATAAAAAAAGTAAAAAAAAAAAAGTTCTTAAATTCAATCAGTAAATGACAACATTGAGGATGAATCTGAAACTGTTTAGGTTATTCTGCATCTCCCTTCTATGTAAAAATCTCCTTTTTATTATTATTTATTTATTATGTATGCAATATTCTGTCTGTGTCTATGCCTGCAGGCCAGAAGAGGGCACCAGACCTCATT
>NC_022029.1:46129284-46131515 GCF_000317375.1 Microtus ochrogaster
GGGGGGGGGGGAGGGAGAACAAGGAGATGCTAAGGACATCTGGCCGGACAAAGCCTGTGCTAACTAAAGAGTCACATAGTTGGGCTGTTCCAATCACACAGCTGGCTGTTCCCAGTCTGGCAGGTGTCCAGTTCCTTGGCCTTCCTTCCTGCTTCCTTCAGGCCCAAAGCATTGAGCCAGGTGTAGTCCAGTCCAATCCAGTCTAGTCCAGTGCTAACTCTAATTTTCTCTTCATGCTCCTGTGTCTAATTTATCCTCATATATAGGCAGTCAATTAAAAAAATGCATCTGTGGCGGTGAGACCATATCCCAAAAACCAAAAACAGCAACAACAACCACAAAACCAAGAAAAATGCATCTGTTGGCCAGTGAGAGGTGAAGACACCCAGCAGGTGAAGGCACTTGTTGCTAAAACTGATAACCTGGGTTTGATCTCTGGGACCCACATTATGAAAGAAGAGAATTAACTCCTAACAGCTGTCTTCTGACCTCCACATGTGTGCCATTGCATGTGTGCGCCCCCCCATATAGAACAAATAAAATGTAATAAAACATATAATAAAACAATGCAAATATAATAATGAACATAGAGATGTGTCCCTGTTCCCTTCCAGTTTCCAGTATTTAATTTATAGTTGAAAATGACTCTAGAACTTCTTATGTAACCCAGGCTTTCTAGAACTCAATGCTGTCTCAGTTTGCCATTGTATCTGACTCTAGATTATGTCAAGGTTGTAATGCAACATAGTATCTGCCTTCTCCTTTGCTCTATGGTCCTGCTGGCCACAGCCCTATATAAACTAAATCTTCTTGTACTTAGTAGTGAAGTGGCAAATTCCACAGAAGGGGAAAAGAGTGAGGCTTTTGCCCTCTTTGATAACAAGGTATAATAGGATACAGTCGCTCACATTCGTCGATGTGGCTCCTACATCCACGTTCCCTCATGTGGAACAGACTCAGACGGGAATTCTGACCATCAGCTTTTGCCCTACACAGGGATGTATTCCTTCTAATTGCAACAGTCCCTCCAAATTGAAACATTCACTCCAGGAAGGAAAAAGAGGCTCAGTAGTTCTGTTTTATGTCTTTCTGTTTTGGATATCCTTCTGTAAATGGGTCCAGAATTTGTGAGAGCCTGTAGATGGTCTACACAGATGCATGGAAAGATCACAGGACCTTTCTGTATGACAGTGAATCTCTTTGGTTTCTGTAGATAGATGTGCGGGATGTTCCCAGCATCTCAGTTTCAATTCCGTAGAAAGACTGGTGGGTCACACCCACAGAACAGCTTGAGGCTGTCATCTTTGGTTCAGTTTTGCCCCCAGGAGCCAGATGGACTCTATTGTTCTGTGTGCTGTTTTGTTTTTGTCTATTGTGCATCCTCTTTCTGACGTGTTGGGTCAGACTCAGAGTGTGACTTCTTTGACTTTGATATTGGATCGCTTCCAGGACTTTAGAGAGAGGGCCATAAACATAGAGGTGTATTTTCCTAAAAGGGATGAGACGAACAACCTCTACCCACCTTAAACATTTCCTTGGCCTGTAGAGCAGGGTAAACACGGGCAGGTTTGCCACACAAGCACGAGGCTGTGGGGCAGCATGCCTGTATGGGTGGCTGGGCTATACAGCCTTGTTATGACAATATAGCAAGGCAACCAGCCACAGTTGTAGGGGGCAGATGTGTCCCAATAAGATTTCAAACACTGAACAGAGAATCTGGGGTTAATTGCTATGGCTGGAGAATTACCATGCTTTGTCCCCCATGCTTTATGCCACCCTACGCCCTCCCACGATGGTGGATGGGTTCCCTAGACCTGTCATGGGGGCTGTGTTCTGGCCAAGGGCAATGAGTCATAGTCGCTGGCTATAGGTGTTAAGCTGCAGTGGCCATGTTATGACAAAGTTATAGCCAGACTTTCCTCCACTAGAACTGCTTTGGTCATTCAGAGCCAATGGGTTATAACTATCTGTTATCCTTTAGAGGGCTTGGTTACAAATTATTGGTTAGGGTATGGAAAAAAAATTAAGTAAGTTAAAACCATTTTAGGTTTAATTCTGGTTTAAAAGTTTTGTCTTGTTAAAGGGTTTTGGCTGTTTCTCAAGAAAATTATGTATGCTTGTTTTGTTGAAAAGTTTATCTGTGGGGGCTGGAGAGATGGCTCAGTGGTTGAGAGCATTGCCTGCTCTTCCGGAGGTCCTGGGTTCATTTCCCAGCGATCACATGTGGCTCA
>NC_022029.1:46135545-46136571 GCF_000317375.1 Microtus ochrogaster
TGGGGTCACAGTCATAAGCACCAAAAACCAACCAGAAACTGGAATGTTCATTTCTTGTGATGCAGCAAGACAATGACCTGAGCAGTCAGACAAAGAGATTGGAACAGCACCTTAGCCCCTGGGGCTCAATCCTTTGTGTGTGTGTGTGTGGGGGGGGGGGTGTACCAGAGTAGCCTAGGACCACTTGCTTGTCAGATGTTTAAATTGAGATGCATAACACTGGGAAACTGCAGTTGTAGAATAACAATGGAAAAAATTTGTAATGGGAGGATCACCACAACATGAAAACTATATTAAAAGGTCAAAGCATTGAAAATATTAACTAATGGTTTAAAAATGTATCAACTTGCTCAAGGTCTATTTAGGCTTAAAAATATATGTTTAGCTTCCTTGCCTCTATTTGGATAAACTGAGTCATATAAATTTTTTGTATTTATACTAGGAAGAACTTCAAGTTAAAAATTGTTATTTCCTACTGTTTGTACTTAACAGATAAAACTACAAAGTCCTTTTCCCAAGGTCAGGCATTCAGGCAAAGCACCGGTTCCCTCCAGGGGCTAGGAGAAATTTCAGGCCCCCTAAAAAGGGTGTAACCCTCCTTATCTCTGAGGAAAGGGATTGGTGGCTCTTCCTGACACAGGGCTTGTGCCTTTCAATTCATCAAGGGCAATTGCTAGCTCCTAGGCTCCCTCCAGTTCCCGTTTTGCCCTAGGACGTTTTTTTCCTGGCCTTCCCGGGAGACAGCATTAACAGCTGGATACAATCTTGCTCTGTTTTACACTTCGCATGACTAATTTAGTTTATTAGCTTCAACTCAAAAATCATTATTTTTTTTAAGGCTAAGCCTGACAGAATGTCCAGTTCTAGTCTTATGAAAACTGGCCCAGATTGCAGAGTCCTGCCAAAACCAACTAGGAGACCAAGTCCTGTATGTAAAAGCAAAGAGCCTTTATTCTTTTTTTTTTTTTTTTTGGTTTTCCGAGACAGGGTTTTTATCAGAGACAAAATGAGGTATTCACCATTCTC
>NC_022029.1:46137920-46139824 GCF_000317375.1 Microtus ochrogaster
CCAGCCTGGTCTACAAGAGCTAGTTCCAGGACAGGCTCCAAAGCCGCAGAGAAACCCTGTCTCAAAAAACCAGAAAAAAAAAAATCGCTTCTCCCAGTCACTCGGGGTTGAACTCGACCCCTGCGTGGGTTATGAGTCTCGGCCCCAGTGTACTGGTTCCCATCTCATCTCATCATCAAAGCCTCGTGTGATTGCCGCAAGGACGGTCTCTTGTGAGTTATTTGGGGGGGTCGTGTTATCCCGAGACTTGAGTGAGAATCTCCCCAGCACTGGGGTTCTTTCACTATCAATGGTATAAAGTGGCAAACAGTTGCTGAGCTAAAGATTCTGATCAGGAAGGGTGGTGGTGGTAAATGCCTTTGATTACTCACTCAAGAAGTAGAGGCAGGCAATTTTCTGTGAGCTTCAGGCTAGTCTGCTCTACAGAGTGTAGTCGGATTTTTCTTTGTAGACGGGTTGTCAGCTCACAAATAACGACACAGAGACTTATTATTAATTATGAAAGCTCTTATAATCTCAACTAACCTGTTTTTATTATCTACATTCTGTCACATGTTTTAGTTTCCTCTCTATTGTACCCGATATCCTACCTCTTCATTTTCTCTCTGGCATCTCTCATACACCAAGATTTATCAGATTTATCCTGACTTCTCCCTCTGACCAGATCTCCTGCGTATTCTCTCCTACCTAGCTATTGGCCATTCACCTCTTTACTAAACCAATCACAGTGACACATCTTCACACAGTGTAAACATATAATCCAAAACATTTCCCCTTTTTTGTCTAAATAAAAAAGAAAGGTTTTGCAGGGCGGTGGTGGCGCATGCCTTTAATCCCAGCACTCAGGAGGCAGGTGGATCTCTGTGAGTTCGAGGCCAGCCTGGTCTACAAGAGCTAGTTCCAGGACAGGCACCAAAAACTCCAGAGAAACCCTGTCTCGAAAATCAAAAACAAAAAAAAAACTCAGAAAGGTTTTACTTCTAACACAGTAAAACTATATACAATAAGAACAATTATCAAGTAAGGAATACATTTACAATGTTTAGTTCATTTGTATTTGGAAAATTTGGAGAAGCTACTGTATTATCTATCTACTACATTGGTGAGTACAAAGTTTTATACCTAAATTATTTTCCATCATAACTTGTATTAACAATCTAAAAATATTTTTTGGAATCTGGAGAGATGACTCAGGTTAAGAGCACTGGCTGTTCTTCCAGAGGTCCTGAGTTCAATTCCCAGTAACCATATGGTAGCTCACAACCATCTGTAATTTGATCAGGTTCCCTCTTCTGGCATGCAGACAGAATACTGTATATATAATAAATAAATAAATTTTAAAAATATTTTTTGGATGTTAAAACATTTTCTTAGATAAACTTAAGCTTTTTATGTCTCTCAACCTCATAAATCTTACATCTATTTATAAGGTTTTTTTTAGTTTGGTAATAATATAAACTGTAAAACTAACTATCCATTTTTTTTAACTTCATCAGAGAGCTCAGAAGGATATAACATTAACTAAGTAAACAGGAAATGCAAAGCAAGCAACTTCCAAACAATAGAAATGACAGAAACTGTTATTTCTGGCTGTCTGGACAACCACCCAAGGTTCCTCTGCAACACTGGGGCATCTGTCTTAGACCCACAGGACAAAAATCTGATAGAGTGGGCATGGCTTGTCTCTTAAAGAGACAGAACAGATCATTATAATCTGTTTATCTAAAATATATCTCTGACACTAAAAACATATATAACATGGTCATAAATTTGATTGCTAGCTGACTAACTGCTAATCTATATATATTTTTTTGGTTTTTCAAGACAGGGTTTTTCTGTAGCTTTTGTATCCTATCCTGGAACTAGCTCTTATCGACCAGGCTGGCCTTGAACTCACAGAGATC
>NC_022029.1:46140894-46146333 GCF_000317375.1 Microtus ochrogaster
ACCACCCCACCTTTTGGGAATGTGGATGTCATGTTTTTTTGTTGTCTGGGGGCATTTTTAGGGGACTATGGGAAAATTGGGATAATGGTCAAATCCTGGAAGAGCTAGCTGTATTACGTTTTGTTTAGTCTCTGTGTGATGTGAAAGGGTAGAGCTTGTGTGAGGTCCTGACTGGAGTAGTCTGTGAGGCTGCACCATCTCAACTAGCAGCTCTCAAGTTGTCTAGATGTAGAATTCTGAGGAAATGGTAACAGAGGTATCCTGAGAGACTGGATCACCTGGACCACTTGTTTTTATTAGTGTCTGGTCTTTCTTTTTTTTTTCTGAAAACAAACAATTATTATTTTTTTTTTTGGTAGACCAGATTGGCCTTGAACTCACAGCGATCCTTCTGCCTCTGCCTCCTGATTTCTGGGCTTAAAGGCATGCATTACCACGGCCAGGCTGAAAACCTACACACTTTTAAAGGTAACATATATATCTGTATTAACACGAGTATAAAATGTGCAGTGTGCACAAGTCAGCGAAAGATGATTTTCTTAGGTTCTATGTTTGAGCAGGTAAGAGACAAATGTTGACTTTATAAATCTGTTTGGACTGTATAATCAAATTGTCATGAAGACTTTGCAGTCGATTAGATTTATCATGTCCTTTAGTCTCAGAGCTGTTCCCGTATAGAGAGATCAGTTTTATATGTTACCTGCTTTGTATTTTTGTTTCTTTGTTTGCTTTATGTCTGTAGCCAAGATTTTAAGGAGATCTCTTTAATCAAATTTGATCTTTATTAATTTTGAAGAAATCTATAACTTTTTGTTTCCTCTGGAAACAAAAGCATAACCTCTCTCCCAATGTAACAATTTTTTTGACTTTCATTCTAAAGTTAAGATATCCTATATATATATGTCCTTTATATATATTCTGGTTTAGTTTAGTATTTTATTATACACACACACACACACACACACACACACAGAAACCCTGTTTCAACAAACAAACAAGATTCTGTTTGGCAGGGCCGTGGTGGCGCACGCCTTTAATCCCAGCACTCGGGAGGCAGAGGCAGGCGGATCTCTGTGAGTTCAAGTCCAGCCTGGTCTACAAAGGGAGTTCCAGGACAGGCTCCAAAGCTATAGAGAAACCCTGTCTCAAAAAAGGAAAAGAAAAAAAGAAAAAGAAAGATTCTGTTTGGGAAAACCATCTAATGAGAGAGATTCTGTCTAGCTGGAAAGAATGCTTCATGGTTGCAGTTTTCTAAGCAGGCACCCATGTTGGGGTGGGCTTTTTGCTGACAGAGGTGGTTTGGTCAGTCATTCCTACTGCTTTTAAGTAACCATTCACCCACACTCTTGTTATTGACCCCAATACAAACGTCACTGTTTCATAAAATTGGATGTTGGTTCAATTCTTACTTTGGTGTTTTGTGGGCTTTCTTTCTGGGGTGAGTGGATGAACGTGTTGTGTCTCTGTGTTTCCCCGAGAAAATGTCATTGCTATTGCTCCACATAGTGTCAGAGGCATGGACTTTGAGCAGACCCACTCTATAGCCTATTCCCAGGCATGACCTGACTTTAGGCAAACATGTTAGAGATGGCAAATTGGTCAAGACTATGGTTAGGGCTCAAGCTCTTAGCAATCTTTTCTTTCAGCTTGATTTGGGCCTTCTTGAATTGACTAAAGACACAGGCTTTGTACTGTGGTGGCACATACAATAAAACTTACAGTGCTGTGAGTTATTAAAGTAATTGCTGAAAAAAATATATCAATTGTCAGAATACTGTGATCAGTAACTGATGGTCTCTCAAACTTACTAACATTTTTTTCTTTCTTGTTCGCCATTTTTTAAAGATTTGTTTGTTTATTTATTTATTATGTATACAGTCTCCTGTCTGCATGTATACCTGCAGGCCAGAAAAGGGTGCCAGATCTCATTAGAGATGGTTGTGAGCTACTACTCTGTGCGTGCTTGGAATTGAACTCAGGACCTCTGGAAGAACAGGCAGTGCTCTTAACCACTGAGCCATTTCTCCAGTCCTCTTGTTTGCCATTTTAAACTGAGAGATAAGGATGTGAGCTCAATGGTTGAGCACTTTGGCTACATGTTGAAGTTCTGGATTCAGTCTCTAGCATAAATAAATAAAAATAAATTTAAAGTCGAGGTAAAGTTACCAAAGTTTTCTAAAAACAAAACAAAACAACAGCAAAAAAACCTACCTGTAGGCTGCGTGTGATGATGCACGCACCTCTTTAATTCCAACATGCAGGAGGCAGAGAGAGGCAGGTGATCTCTGTGAGTTCCAGGCCAGTCTTAGTTGAAGTTCAAAGATCCACTGCCGTCAGAGTTACAAAAGCCAAATAGGAATTTACATTTCTCACTGTGGGACCAAGGACAGCCTGACTGCACATGATGGAGCCCAGGTCATGTGTGGCCTACACATGGGGCCCAGGCCACACAGCTACCACGGCAGGCAGCACTGGGTTCCAGGAAAAGCCAGAAGCTGACACCACTGGTAGTCCAACCATTAGATAAGATCATCAGATGTCCTTGGGTCTAGGAATTACCTGTTCCCCTTCTGCCAAGACCCCTGGACAAATGTCAGTCAATCAGGGTCCTGAACCCTGGAAACCCCCAACCTCTGCTATGATAAAAACCCTACCTCAACTGTGCTTGGGACTCTGCTCTCAAACACTGCGTTGGACTTACGGAGAGTCCAAGCTTAAACTTGAATAAAGGCTCTTTGCTTTTACATATGAGTGCGGACTTTGCAGTGTTTTTTGGGGGACTCAGTGATCTCGTCATAACAATCACATACACGCTTTTTGTTGGTTCTTTTTTGAGACAGGGTCTCATACAACCCCCGATGGCCTGGGAACTTGCTCCACAATAACAAAAAACAAAACAAAACCAAAAACCAAAATCAATCAACCATCCAGCTAAACAAACAAAAAACCACCTGGGGTAAAACGCCATGTTCTGGATTTTTCAAGAGGGTGTTACTGACACGAATAATGAAAAGTTCTTGACGAGATACAGCTGAATCATTCAACAAATATCTAGCGGATGCCTGACACATACAGGCACAGTGCCATGGCTGAGTTTTCTGAGGTAAGTCTCATCTTTGATGAGACTAATCACATGTAAAACGGTTTGAGAGGCAAGGCTTGTGAGCTAAAATAACCTGGTTTTTTGGCTTCTCCAACATCCTATACGCGAGTTTGGTAAATCAATTTAACCTATCTCATCTATTAAACTGAGATTAGTAATAGATGAAGACAGCTTGTTGTAAATCTTTAAAAAGAAAAGCTTTGTAAAAAGTAACTTAGGGCACGATGGTGCATGCCTGTAACTATCGGTAGCGGGGGCGCCTGGGCCACAATTAAATAAAACCTGAAGTTTCTTGCAATGGTACTCGGCAAGATCATTGGGGCGAGCGTCGGGCTCTTTAAGTTGCAGAGCCGTCCCTCGCACACACGCGGTCCACAACCACTCAGACAGCCTTCCCAGGAAGGAGAGGCTTCCGTTTCCGCCGGCAGATCTTCGCGGTGGGTTGGCACCACCAGAAACCGACCCACAGACTCTGGGAGGCGCGCCCCGTCACGCGCATGCGCCCGAGGAGGGCCGGAGACCGGAAGTGCAGAGGCGGGGCAAAGAGCTCCAGACAGCCGGCTCTTGCGCTGAGGCCGGGGGCGCGCGCCAGTGCGCGCTCGTTCGCGCGGCGGGCTGCGTACAGTAGTGACGGCCGCGCGGGAGCGGTCACATGACCACAGCGGCTGCCTGTACAGTAAGAACCCAATATGGCAGCGGCGTTAGCAGTGGCAACAGCAGTAGGACCGGCCGCCCCATAGACCTCCCCCCCCCCACCGCCCCACTGCGCGCCTCCGCTGCCGCTCCTCGGCTGAGTTGCTTCTCCGGTCCGACTTTCCCTTTCTCCCACCTTTTCCCGGCACCGCGGGAAAAGCAGTGCAGGGCGCAGCAGGCAAGGGAAGGCAGCCGGAGCCGGGGCACGGAAGCCTCCGAGTCAGTTCAAGACCCGACATGAGGGAAAAGGGCCGTAGGAAGAAGGGCAGGACCTGGGCGGAGGCCGCCAAGACGGTGAGGAGGAGGGAGCGGAGGGGGGAGTTCTTTTTCTCGCAGGCTGCTCGTCGCAGGGAAAGGGAGGTCACTTGGCCCCGCGACCGGGCAGAGGGGCACGAAAGCGCGCGCAGAGGGCGGCGGTTAGGGTCGCGTTGGCGAGCCCTAAGGATACCGAGGCGCCGGTCGCGCGGCTGCCGCTTCTCACTGGGGCTGCAACCGGACCCCTTGGTGTTTCAGTCTGGGGTTGCCAGTCGGGGGTCAGGTCGCTGTCGCCCCCACACTGCTAGCCCTTGTTTCGGCACCGTGTGTTGTGCTTGCCCAGTAACCGGTTCTTTTCCCTTGTGCGCCTTGGAGAGCCCCGATTGGATGCAGACAGGAGGAGGCTTGTGCGTGCATCCAGCCCCGGAAAGGAGAGGGGAGCATTGGAGCTCGGTGGCGTTCCCCCCGCCGGAGCGGTCGTGCCAGCAGACCCGGGGCCCCCTACTTATCTGGCTCGGGGAGCCAACGGGAGGTCACGAGGCTTTTGTGTTTGCCGTCCGAGCTGAAAGTGCAAGAGGTGTTTTTAGAAACGAAGTAACAGGTGGGACTTGGAGAATTTTTTTTTTCTGTTTCCGTAGAGACCTACTCTGAATAAGGCAGCAATGCATGGTGGGACGTGTAGTTTACCCGTCCTTCACTTTTCTTAAGCTTAAATGAAGGTGGACAGACGAACCTGTAGTTGGGGGCAACCGCCCCCCCCCCAATTTTGTTTTTACGGACTTTAGAAGTCATTTAAGAATGAACATTCGTGAGAAGTCTTGTTTTGAAAAAAAAAGTTTAAAACGTGTATTTATGAAGAAACGGAACTTGAAGGAGAAACTGAAAATTCCATCATTGAAGAGTGTAACAAAAATAACAGGACATTAAATATTATATAGCATTTCAACCTCTTTTATAAATAGAGAGCATAGTGGGTTCTAATAAATGAGCCTTATAGATTTAAGGTGTATTTTCTCCGTGTGTGTGTGTGTGTGTGTGTGTGTGTGTGTGTGTGTTAGGGGGTGGGGCGTGTGCGAATGTCCACAGAGCACAGTCCGCTGAGAGGACAACTTGTAGGAGTTGGTGTAGGTTCTCAGGATCAAACGCAGGTCATATCAGGCTTGGTGGTCAGCACTTTTACTCACTGAGTAATCTCGCAGGTCTTGGTTTATTTATTAATTTATTTTCTGGTTTTCTGAGAAAGGGTTTCTCTGTATTTCTGACAGCCCTTGAACTCACCGTGACTGTAGACCACCGTTTGTTTCCTCTAGAAGACAGACCAGGCTGGCCTGGAACTCAGAGATTCCCCCGAGTCAGCCTCCTAGGTGCTGGGATTACCAGGTGCTTGT
>NC_022029.1:46146479-46148570 GCF_000317375.1 Microtus ochrogaster
CCTGCCTCTGCCTCCCGAGTGCTGGGATTAAAGGCGTGCGCCACCAACGCCCGGCTCTGATTTATATTTTTAAATGAGACTTTCAGAATTCAAAAGTAATGTTCACCATGGAGAAATTTAGAAAACTATCAAAAAGAAAATAAGAATTCAGTCAATTCATTTTTTTACTGCCTAGTCCTTTTTGTTTCCCCAAATCTGAAATCAGTTATTAATTCAGTCTGTATTTTGTTTTGAAAACCATGTGTATTTGTTTTGCTGAATGTTTTTCCTATTTACTTATTTTTGGGATAGAACATAAATGATTGCTTCTTTCCTTTCCCTCATTAGTGCTGGATTTATAGGCACACACCACCATGCCCACTTTAATGGGATGCTGAGGATAGAACCCAGGGCATCATGTATACTAGGCAAATGCTCTAACAGTTGAGCTATACCCTCAGCCCACCTAGTATATGTCTTTGTGACTATGTGGATGCTTTCCTCTAAAAGACAACTGTAGCAATGTTTTTTTTTTTTGGATGTGAGGAGTTTCTCTACAGAAGTTTTACTTTTTACTTCAAGGGGGCCTCATGACTGCTTCTTGTTAATAAAAGAGAAGGTGCTATTTTAGTTATAAGCCTGCAGATCCCAAAATTGATTATCTAAATTAATTTTACTTATTTATTAGGCTTTAGTTTTTTGAGACCAGGTTTCACTTTGTAACCCAGGCACGCTTTAACATTGGAAGTAGTAAGATTACATCTCAGCAGTCTCTGTGTCTTCTTACTTATTTTTTTGAGACAAACTCTCTTCTGAAGCCCAGCCTAATTAAGAGTCATTGTACAGTCCAGACATACCTTAAACTTGAGGTGATATAATTCCAGCCTAAGGAAGTAGGTCTTGTAGACCAGGCTGGCCTCGAACTTACAGAGATCCGCCTGCCTCTGCCTTCCGAGTGCTGGGATTAAAGATGTGCGCCACCACCGCCCAGCAGTTGGTCTACATGTATAGCTGGCCAGATTGCCCAGGGCTCCCCTATTATCTCTGCTTTCTAAGCACTAATATTATAAGATGGGGTCACCATGCATACCTGATCTTAAAGTTTTTAAGATTGTATTTTATGTATATGTGTGTTTTGCATGTCTGTGCATCAAATGAATACCTGGGGTTAGAAGTCTAGTCTTGGGACTGCAGTTACAGATGGTTGTGAGCTGCCTGCCATGTGGGTGTTGGGAACTGAACCTTGGTCTTATGGAACAGCGCCTTTATCCACTGGATGATCTTTGTAGCCTGCACACCATGGTTTCTGGGCCTTGTGCTTTTGCTGTAAGTGCTGTATGTCATTGAGCCATTTCCCATTCCTCTGTTCTGTTTTATATTTCTCTTGAAAGTCTACATACTCCTACCTTATTAAAGGCTAAAAATAAAAATATACTTTGAATATTTAAGTTAAAAATTTCTAGAGGGCCATGTTGGCAGTGTTATAATCCAGCATGTTGGAGGCAGAGGCAGAAATAACTTGATATTTATTTATTTATTATGTATACAATATTCTGTCTATGTGTATGCCTACAGGCCAGAGAAGGCACCAGACCCCATTACAGATGGTTGTGAGCCACCATGTGGTTGCTGGGAATTGAACTCAGGACCTTTGGAAGAGTAGGCAGTGCTCTTAACCTCTGAGCTATCTCTCCAGCCCCAATAACTTGATATTTTGTTATCAAGGCCAGCATGGGTAGGTAGGTACCCTTGCCCCCCAAAAGAAAGTATTTTCTACAAAAAAAGTATTTTTTAGAAGAAAATAGTATTTTCTAAAAAAGGGGCTACTTCTGTATCTCCTAGATTATGAAGAACTGAGAAAAACCTCAACTTTTCCTTTATATTTTTTTTTGGGGGGGAATCTTTTCAAGACAGGGTTTCTCTGTGTAGCTTTGGAGCCTGTCCTGGAACTTGCTCTGTAGACCTGATGACTTGGAACTCACAGAGATCTGCGTGCCTCTGTCATCTTCCACGTGCTGGGGGATTAAAGGCATACAGTGCCCCCACCATCACTTGGAGAGAAAATCTCAGATTTGCAGAACTGCCTACTGCCTTTGATTTTTTTTTTTTTTT
>NC_022029.1:46150485-46153115 GCF_000317375.1 Microtus ochrogaster
TGAGCCACCATGTGGTTGCTAGGAATTGAACTCAGGACCTCTGGAAGAGCAGCCAATGCTCTTAACCTCTGAACCATCTCTCCAGCCCCTAAAAACTTTTTTAATTGATTTGAATAGTATTACATTCTTTAAATCAAATATAGAAGCCCCTGTGGTGCCTCATGTCTATAGCCCTAGTGCTCCACTCAGCAGGATCAGAAATTCAAGGCTAGCTTCAGCTATGTAACGTTTGAGGACATCCTGGGCTACATGAAACTCCTTCAGAAATGAAACAAAAACCAATTCTATAAAATTTATATAAACTCGTTATTTAAAAATAAAAACAGAAGTAAGTAATTAATTTCAGTTGAGTCTAGTCTATTGAAAAGTGTGCATACAAAATTAACAAAAATGCTTTGTTTGGAGCTGGAGGGATGGCTCAGTGTAAGAGCACTTGTTTCTCTTGCAGAGGACCTAGCTAGCTAGGTTCAGTTCCCAGCATCCACATGGTGGTTCATAACCATCTGTAATTCCAGTTCTAGGATCCAATGCTTTCTGCTGACCCTTGGGCACCAAGCACACAGGAGGTATACATTATCCATATACATGCAGGTAAAACACTCATAAAATAAATATTTTTAAAAATGCTACTTCTATGCTTGACATTTTGCTAAGGTAGTACAAGTGCCCTGTGCCAAGGACCTACTTTGTTGTTTTGTTTTTCAAGGCGGTTTCCATAGATCTGACTGACTGTCCTGGAATGTGCTCTGTGTGCCAGGCACGGGCCACAATACCTGGCTAAGATTGATCTGTCTGTCTATTCATCCATCTAATCTAATAGAGACTGGGTCTCTACATAACACTGGCTGTCCTGGAACTTGCTCTGCAGACCAGACCGGCTTTGAACATGAACTCAGGGATCTTCCTGCCTCTGCTTTCCAAGTGCTGGGGATCAAAGGCATGTGCTAGTACTCCTGGCTTAAGATATACTTTTTTAAATTTATTTTTATTTTTTATATGAGACAGGGTTTCTCTGTGTAACAGCCCTGGCTCTCCTGGAACTCACTTTGTAGACCAGGCTGGCCTCACACACTGAGATTGTCCTGCCTTTGCCTTCCAAGTGCTGGGATTAAAGGCATGCACCACCACCACCTGGCAAGACATACTTCTTAAAACCAGGCCCTACCTTGCAGGGGTGGTGGTGGCACATGCCTTTAATCCCAGCACTTGGGAGGCAGAGGCCAGCGTGGCTACACAGAGAAACTCTGTAACCAGACCCTACCTTTTCAACATTCCTGCTATTTTACAATAAAGCTATCAGATTACAGATCCATCAATGAATTTACCCTTTGAAGTCATGCCTTCATGATCCATTTCACTAACCTGAACCTCCCCGCACCTGAACACTGACTTATTAGGAACCAAGACAAGACTTGAATCATTTGGGGAGATACTTTATGTCAGAATTATAATCGTGTCTGTGTTGTCATGTGCTAAAAATATTCCATGGCTATTGAGTACCTAAAATGGCTACTGTGATTAAGAATTATATTTAATATTTAATTAAATTTTTTTTGTTTTGTTTTATTTTTCAAGACAGGGTTTCTCTAGCATTAGAACCTGTCCTGGAACTTGAAGCTCAGTAGACCAGGCTGGCCTTGAACTCAGAGATCTACCTGTTTCTGCCCCCCCAAGTGCTGGGATTAAAGGTGTAAGCCCCCACTGCCCAGTTTATTTAATCTTAATTACTATTAATAATTAGGCTGGGTGGTGGTGGCCATTTAATCGCAGCACTCAAGGAGGCAGAGGCAGGCAGATGTCTATGAGTTCAAGGCCAGCCTGGTCTACAAGAGTTTAGGTCCAGGACAGGCTCCAAAGCTACAGAGTAACTTTGTCTTGAAAAACCAAATCAAACCAAACCAAACAAAAATCCACCAGTATATGACTAATGGGTATTACTGGATAGTACAGAGTTAATCTAATTTTTCCTGTTTATTGACTAATATTATATTCTACCCCCTACCTTCAATACTGGGGATTGAATTTAGGGCCTTGTGTTTGCTAGTCAGGTGCTACATCCATGTCCATGTGCATCCATAGTATGGCACCCCTGACCCTCATTTTAGGTTCTGAGACAGTTGCCCAGACTGGACTTGAACATACTGTGTAGCCCAGGCTGGTTCTGCATCAGTCTCCTGAGTAACCGGGATTGCAGATGTACTCCAGCATGTCTGACTATTTGTAATTTTTGCCACTAAACTTGGCTGTTCATATCTTTTTTATTTTTCTCCATCTTATTTCCTGATCTTTAAAATTTTAGTTTTTATTTATATGTATGTGCTTGTCTCTGTGTGTCTGCCATGTGTGTGCAGAGTCGAGAAGAGGGTGTTTTGATGTGGGTTTCCCCTCTGTATGCTGTGAATGTGTCTACAGTGAAGCTGGAGTTAGAGCAGAGAGCTGCCTGGATTGGGTGCTGGGACCCAACTTGGGTCCTGGAAGAACAAAATATTCTTTTTTAAAAAATATTTATTTATTTATTATGTATACAATATTCTGTCTGTGTGTATGTCTGCAGGCCAGAAGAGGGCACCAGACCTCATTGCAGATGGTTTGAGCCACCATGTGGTTGCTAGGAATTGAACTCAGGACCT
>NC_022029.1:46153585-46158961 GCF_000317375.1 Microtus ochrogaster
TTTTTTTTTAAGACAAGGTTTCTCTGTAACTGTCTAGACTTCCTGGAACTTGCTTTGTAGACTAGGCTGGCCTTGAACTCACAGAGATTTACTTGCTTCTGAGCCTTCCACCTGCCTCTGCCTTCCAAGTGTTTGGATTAAAGGTACGTGCAGCAACCACCTGGCCTGTACAAATATTTTTAATTTGTGTTTGGTGTGTGTACAAAGTGAAGGTCAGAGGACAGCTGACCTTTATTTGGGGTGTGTACGCAGAAGACAACTTTTTTGAGTTGGTTCTCTCCTTCTGTGGTTTCCATGGGTTTTGTATGGAGAAAGCTAAATATGCCGTGGTGAAGGGAAAGCACTTCAGTCCATTGAGGCTGGACTCCCCTGCAGCTAGCTGCGAAAGGCTGAGTTCATTCTTAAAGTGTCTCTGAGCTTTTACCAACACTCACTGCCAGACACACACAGACACACACACAGATCCCAAAGAATAACCTTGAACTTCTGATCCTTCCACCTCTGCCTTCTAAGTGTTGGAGTAGATCACAAGAAGACTTGTTCTGATAGTGTATCTTTTTTGCCTTGAAAACTTTTAGCTGTTCTTTTAGAGTAGTGTTTGCCAGCAACATACTCTTAGTTCCTTTTTGTGGGAGAGATCCTTGATACCACTTCCAGGTTTGGTGATTCTGTAAGAAGACACGTGGGACTCAGCTTTTAGTCATACTAAGAGTTGTCGTTTATTATGGCAAACGATTCAGTTCAAAACTGGGGATGGTAGAAACAGACTGTGGTACATGGGCCTATGATTGCAGTACTTGGGGGATATGGAGGGAGGCAGGATTTGGATTGAGTTTTTTTTTAAAGGAGTGAAAAAAAGACAAATGCACACAAGCATGAGCACCTGTGTTTGGGTCCTTGGCATCCACATAAAAAGGCAGGAATGGTAGTGTATGCTTGTAATCCTAGACTTGGAAAGGAAAACAGGCAGATCCCTAAAATTCACTGGGCAACAAGTGAGCCAGGCCTAAGTGAGAGAATGTCTCAAAAAGGAAGAGGGAGGGCCACTAAAGGAAGTAAATATACTTGAGGTTGACCTTTGGTTTCCACCCACAGGTGCACATACATAAATGTGTATTTACACAGAAGACTCAAATTGAAGTGAGTAGAGTAAAATGTGGAGGAAGGTTTCTAGTGTTTTCTCCAGAAATGAATTAAGACTAGGAGTAAACGTTGTCTACCATGAAACAGAACCAAGGAGTTTTTATTGAACAGTAGCACATATCATGGTTCCCAATTTCTAGAAGGAAAGCAGATGTTCAGTAATCCCATGTTTTGTACAGAGCATTGCTCTCCAAATTCAAGTTTCCATATACCAGCCAATGGTCATTTTGGAAGCAGGACAAAATAAGGATAATAGTTATTTCCTTGCTCTGTTCTTTTCCTTTTCTGCAATATTATATATAAGAATAACTTTATTTTTTAATTTTTTTAAGATTATTTTTCTGTGTAGTTCTTGCTGTCTTGGAAATTGCTCTTAGACCCTGCTGGCCTTGAACTCCAGAGATCTGCCTTTCTCTGCCACCTAAATGCTAGAATTAATGGTATGATCACCACTGCCCAGGAAGGAATAACTTTATTTTTAAAAGTTTTAAGCATGTATGTGTATGTGTGCATGTGCACTCCCTCGCGTGATGCATGTGCCTGTGCCTGCAGAAGTCAGAGTTCTTGTATCCCCGTGGAGCTGGAGATACACATAAGTAGTTGTGAGCTACCTGATGTGGTGGAAAAATGCTCTAGGGCCCTCCTGAAGAGTGTTTTGTATTAGTATTCAGGCTTGTGGACTGACCTGACCTTGGTAAAAGTCCTCAGCTGTGCCACCAAGCACCACCCGTACCGATTCACTATCTTCCCTTTTAAAAGTGCCCTGCCCACTCCCACCCCTCCCTCTTTTTCTCTACAGGCCTTTCTCTCTGCCTCTCCCTTTTTTTTTGCTTTAATTTTTTATTTTTGAGACCAGGTTTCTGTGTAGCTTTGGAGCCTGTCCTAGAACTAGCTTTTGTAGATCAGGCTGGCCTCCAACTCATAGAGATCCACCTGCCTCTTGCTTCCCGAATGCTGGACTCTCTCCCTCTTTTCTCTCTTTTCTGTCCCCAGAGGCCTGTCTCCCCCCCCCATTCACTTTTGCCCAATAAACCCCTCCACCTGAGCTTTCTCCCTCCCTCCTTTCCTCCGTCCTTCCCTCCCTTCCTCTCTCCCTTTCTTTGTTTTTGTTTTTGTTTTTTTCGAGACAGGGTTTCTCTGTAATTCTGGCAGCTCTGCAGACCAAGCTGCCCTGGAACTCCTAGAGATCAGTCTGCCTCTGCCTTCTGAGTGCTGGGATTAAAGGTGTGCACCACCACCACCGCCCAGCTAGTTCTGTTTTCATTTTGAAGTGCCTAGGTTCCTTTCTTTCTCCTTCTGCCATTCCTTCCTCCCTCCCACCAGGATGGTTTTCCTGTGTAAAGTTCAGTTTCTGACTTCTCATAGTGTTTTATGAAATTCATAGTGGGAAAGCAGCGTCTCGACTCATTTTGTTCCTTAGTTGCAAACATCAGGTAGTATAAGTTTGAATGATGAAACAGTTGTTAAAACTGTATCTGACTTTCATGTTGGGATCAAAATTTGGAATGGCTAAGATTTCCTTTTGTCTTGGTTTGGAAAGTTATTTCTGTCATTGGCAAAAGTAATTCATTGACTCCAATTCCCTGTTTATTTTGATGTTCTAGGAAGACTTAAGATGGTTGTGAGCCACCATGTGAGTCTTGGGAGTTGAACTCCAGATCTTTGAAGATCAGGCAGTGCCCTCAACTCCTGAGGCATCTCTCCAACCTTATACTATTGTTTTTAACCTTTCTTTCCCCCATGTTTAATCATTGTCATAAGAGTAGTTTGTAAATTGTATTTTTGTAGTTTGAACAGTTCCAGTAGAATTTGTGTGTGTGTGTGAGAGAGAGACAGAGACAGAGACAGAGACAGAGAAAGACAAGACACTGCCCTCCTGTGGTTAGAATAAGGTAGCTGTTTTGGAAAACTACTAGCCTACACAGCTTGTGATAAGAAGGGATCCTTCCCACCTCCATAAGCTTCCTTCACTTTTCCTTAATAAATCTACAGTTGCTGAAGTTAAAAATAACGAATGTAATTGTTTAGTCTTTTTACTCCGAAATATTTTGATTTTTCTTCTTAGGTTTTTCTAGTGTATGTATATATATTTCTCATTTTCATATTTTATTAGGGGAATTAAGATAATTAATTATAAGCTAGGCAGTGGTGGTGCACATCTTTAATCTCAGCATTCAGAAGACAGAGGCAGGATTTCTGTGAGTTTGAGTCTAGCCTGGTCTACAAAATGAGTTCTAGGAGAGCCAGGACTATTACACATAGAAATCCTGTCTTAAACCCTTCTCCCAAGAAAAATAATTAATTGTAAACAAAAATTGTTATGAAAAGGAGAAACGGTCCTTTTTTGTTTTTAGTATTTATTTGTGAGGTTATGTGCACATAGCTCAGAAAATTAACTCTCCATGTGGGTCTTGGGGACTGAACTCAGGTCATTAGGCTTGGCAGCAAGTGCTCTTACCTGCTGATCCATCTCAGCATCCCAGGTCTGTTTTTGTTTTGTTCTGTTGCCCAGCTGACATTATGTAGCCCAGACTGACGTTGAATTTTCTACAGTATTCATGTCTCTCCTAAGTGCTGTACTTATGGGCATGAACCATTTTGAGGGGGAGAAACTCTACATATTTAGTCTAGGCTGGCTACTTACTAACTCTTGGTACTGCTGCCTAAATCTACAGTGCAGGAACAGTCACGTACCATTCTGGCCAGTTTAACCAAAGTACTGTTGCATGTAAACACGCGTGTTTTACTCAGGATAGTTCACTCTTGTTTGTTCTTGCAGTATAGTATAATTTCTGAACAGAGCAGCGATTTTTTTTTATTATGAGTTTTGAAATTTATGATTATTTTCTATTTCTGTGTGTTTTTGTTTAACTAGTAGAAGAAATTAGTTATTTATAGTGAAATTGCAGAAAAAAACAAGGCTAATAAATAGCCCAAGAAAAGCATGCTATTTGTTTATTTCATATTCACTAATTAAAACATTAATTTTAGCCTTTTTGATCCATTTCTGCTTAAGAATTTAACTTACTGTTTGTGATTTATGGAAGAGTTCTGGGTGAAGTCTCTAGATATGTATGTTTTAGATCTAGTTATTGACATAGTTATAATAACAGACAATTATAAGAATGAGAACTTAAGAATTCATTATATTATTTCCTTGTTTCTCAGGTCTTAGAAAAATACCCTAATACACCTATGAGTCATAAAGAAATTCTTCAAGTTATCCAGAGAGAAGGGTTAAAGGAAATCAGGTGAGTTATTAAAATACTACTAGTAATAATTATGCTTGTATTTATTAGTATTCTTTGTCTAAAGCAGTCATTGATTAGTATGGTATACTTTATGAACTTCCAGTTTTTTCAGCTGTCAGTCCTTGGGGTTTTTAAGTCATAGCATTTATAAAACTAAAAATAAGTAAAGTAAATCCTTATGAGAAAGTAACTAAGCTGTCTTTCAGAGCACATGCACTTTGATGCATAGGAAAACCTGGAGTCATCTTTAAACCATCACCTATCACTTCGTGCTTTGTATATACTGAGTTCAGTAATTGAGTAAAAATTACTACATGGCAGTTTCAGAAGTAGGCAGTATGAGAAGAAATAAGATTTATTAAAGAAATGGAAATGATGTTTGTGTGTCAAGATGCTGGGCATCATGACATAATGCCTATAGTCCAAGATGCTTGTCAGAGGCTAAGGCTGGAAGATCACTTGAGCCTGAGTTCTAGACCAGCTTGGATAACATAGCAAGACCTCTCCCCCCAAACAAACAAAAAACCAAATAAATAGGGCTGATAAGATGTCTCAAGGAGTTAAAGCTCTTGCCAGTTCGATGACCCAAGTTTAGTCTCTAGAACTCACAGTGGAAGAAAGGAGATGACTTCTGAAAATTGTTCTTTGGTTCCCCCCCTTTGGTCGGTCTCTCTCTCTCTCTCTCTCTCTCTCTCTCTCTCTCTCTCTCTTTCTCTCTTTCTCTCTCTCTCACACACACACACGCACACACTCACACACACATGTTTAAAAATCAATAAATGTTTAATGTGTTAATAGGGTCAAAGATACTACCCTTTGATTTCTAAGATTCTTGTTAGCATATAATAGTCATTGCATAATTAAGACTGTCATTAAGAAATGTTAAAATTATTTCAGATTCAGCCGGGCGGTGGTGGTGCACGCCTTTAATCCCAGCACTCGGGAGGCAGAGGCAGGCAGATCTCTGTGAGTTCGAGACCAG
>NC_022029.1:46159061-46161538 GCF_000317375.1 Microtus ochrogaster
AAAAAAAAAAAAATTATTTCAGATTCATTGTGAATATTGAGACAAATTTGGCCATCTACATTGGGAATATTTCATTAACATAAGACATTTGAAACAAAAATAGACCAAAAGATGTTAGGTATGGTGGGGCACATTTGTAATCTCAGTGTTTAGGAAGCTGGGACAAGTGCCTGGCCAGCCTCAGCTACTTGTTGAATAGCAGATTGGCTGCGCTACCCAGTAAACTCTGTGTATTACTTTGTTGCTGTGATAACATTATGACCAACACATTTTATAAAAGAAAGCTTTCAGCTGGGCATTGGTGGCGCAGGCCTTTAATCCCAGCACTCGGGAGGCAGAGGCCAGCCTAGTATACAAGAGCTAGTTTCCAGGACAGGCTCCAAAACAACACAGAGAAACCCTGTCTTGAAAAACAACAACAACAACAAAAAAAAAAAAAAAAAAGGAAAAAAAGGGGAAAGCTTTCAATTGGGGTTATAGTTAGAGAATGCTAGAACAGTAGTTGAGAGCTTACATTGATTTACAAGTATGTGGTACAGTGAGCTAAACTGGGGAATTATGTGGGTTTTTGAGACCTCAAAGCCAGTGACACACATCCTTCAAGAAGGCCACACCTTCTAAACCTTCCTATATAGTCCCAACAGTTGGGGACCAAGCATTTAAGTATACGAAGCTATAGGGACCATTCTTTAAACTACCATATTCTGTTTCACAACACCAAACCAAAATAACATACAAAGCTTGTGGTGTGTGTCGTGTCACCTCCACCGCTACCCCGAGGTAGGTTTTCTCTGTATAGCTTTTGAGCTTTCAGAAGAAGCTCAAAAACTCCCTCTGTAGACCAGGCTGGCCTTGAACTCAGAGAGATCCACTTGCTCCCCCCTGCCACCTTCCGAGTGTGCCACCTGTTAAGTATTTTTCTTAAATGACCAACCTCTCCACTGATATAGTAATTCCAGTCAGACAAAATTAAAAGATGCCCATGTTTAATGGCTGCCAGAACTCTTGGGTGGCCTCCTGGGGGAACATGGAGAGGGGAACAGAGAACTGAAAGACCACAGGAAACTGGGAGACTCTCTAGGGCTGGGATTAAAGGTGTGTGTTACCATAATCTGGTTTGTAAGACTGACCAGTGGGACTGTTTTACTCTCAGATCTTCAGACAGTCTTTATTTATTAAAATAGAGTTGAGGGGCTGGAGAGATGGCTCAGAGGTTAAGAGCACTGACTGCTCTTCCAGAGGTCCTGAGTTCAATTCCCAGCAACCACAACCATCTGTATTGAGATCTGGCGCCCTCCTCTGGTGTGCAGGAATACATCGAGGCAGAATGTTGTATACATAATAAATAAAAATAAATCTTAAAAAAAAAATAGAGTTGAAATGCCACTACAGTGTGTCTTTCTCTTCTGGTGGCTATATGGCCTCTCTCTGACTCCGCCTTCTTTCCTCCTCTGCTCAGAATTCTTGCCTTGCTCTATTCTGCTAAACCACTGGCTGAGACAGCTTTATTCATTAACCAGTAAAAGCAACACATATACATAAGGACTTTCCACACCAGCCGTGGGCATCCTCATGATCCTTAGTGGCAATAGGAGCCACATAATGTCAATCTAGACTCTGGCTGCCACAGTACCACAGACTCAGGTATGACCCTTGGGAACAGCCTGGAACTGGATGACACCATGGTCCTGGGTATGACCCCCAGACTCCAAGTCCATGGGCTTTGACCTAGATCCCAAGCTTCTGTGTGGGGCGTAGTGGCCCAAAGACTTCAACATAGACTCCAGGGGTATCTGGACCTCTGACCCAAACATGGCCCTGGGCAGCAGCCTGATTGACATCCTGGTTCTAGGTGGAAGCACTGGCCACTCAGATTAGAATGACTGGCAGCAGCATGGTCCCTAGACCCCAGGTTCCATGTGACTTTTGGTGGCAACATGGGCCACGGAATTCAACACAGATCTCATCTGCAGTAGGACCACAGACCCAGACATGGTCCTCAACAGCAGCCTGGGTCTGGTGGTCACCATATCCCCAGGTAGCTGTGAAGGCTACCCAGATTGACATGGCCCCAGTGACAGTATGGCCCCTGGATACCAACATGGCCCCCAGTGGTGGTCCAGGCCACTGGAATCAGTATGGCCCTTGATGGCAACATGAGCCATAGACATCAACACAGACCCTGGCTTGAGTAGGGCCATGGACCTAGATATGGAAGTAGACATGGCCCTAGGCTGCAGCCCTGCCTGGATATCACCATGGCTCTGTGTGGCAACAGATCCCCCATAAGCCTACGCCTCACTGTGGTCACCATAGCCCCAGGTGGCAAGCAGGCATCCAGCATCAGCCTACTCCTCACCACCTTCATTTATTCCTGTATGCCTTTTTTTCACAGCACATGAATCATTCTTTTTTTTTTAATTTATTTATTTAATTAAGGATTTCTGCCTCCTCCCCGCCACCGCCTCCCATTTCCC
>NC_022029.1:46161694-46164763 GCF_000317375.1 Microtus ochrogaster
TTGTTCTTGAGTTCTCAGTAGTCCTCATTGTCTGCTATGTAAGTCCGGTTTTATCCCATGCTTTTTCAGACCCAGGCTAGCTGGCCTTGGTGAATTCTCGAAAGAACATCCCCATTGTCTCAGTGTGTGGGTGTACCCCTCGCGGTCCTAAGTTCCACATGAATCATTCTTTCCCATTTTTCCACCACATATTTTCTCATCATTATGGGGTTCACCTGTCTGATGCCTGGCTAGCCTCCATTTGAGCAGAACTGCACAGGGGTAGGGGAGGTGTTGTGGATATCTTTCCTCCAGCCAGGACCTTGCAGCCCCCCCTAGATTTTAATTTTCTTCAAGATTTTACTTCAGATTTACTGATTTTTGTGGCGCTGGGGCTTGAATACAAGGCATCACTGAATTCCATATAGGCGAGAGATCTGCCCCTGAGTCATGTACCCGGCCCTTAAGATCTTTTTAGTTTGTTCTTTTCTAGAGCAAAAATTCCCCTTCTGTGTGTGAGGGGCACAGTAAAGAGATCACTGAAATGACTTCTTCATTAGGGAGAAGGTTTTTATTGTGAGTAAGAGAAAATATACAGAGACATCTGGAAGAGTCCAGAGCAGTGAGAAAGTAGACTGGTCACAGCCAGGGCTCTTGGCAAGAGAAGTCAGAGAGCATGGACTGTAAAGCATGCTTATTATAAGGTGGACAAAAAGCTGGGGGAGGAGAGATGGGCCAGGAGCTAATGTGGACTTTGAAATGTGTTACACGCATTTGTGATACCTAGGGAGCCTGGAGGCCAGCATGAGTTTCATGTGTTGATAACCGCAACAGGTATATGTCAGTAGAGAGCTCATTTCTGGATATGTGAACTTTCTGAGACCGAACTGCCCTTCCCTTTTGAGCTGATGCTGTGGCAAATGTCTATATCCAAGCTTCTTGGGAGGTTGAGGTTGTAGTATTGCACATTTCTGTCTGGTTAGAGTAACCTAGTAAGATAAGACCCTGTCTCAGAAAGAAAGAAACCAAAAATTAGAAAAGGGCTGGTGAGGTAGTTCAGCAGTTAAGCCTGGCAGTCCCAGTTTGAGGCTTGAAACCCACATGGTAGGACAGAATCAGCCTCCTGTACATTGTACCCTGGCCTCCCAAGTGTGTACCTATCATATTCAGGTAAACCCAGCCACATAAATTTTAAAAACAGAGCAGAAGAAAAAAAACTTTGATTGTTTTCATTTGTCAATAGATTAAATTAATTAGGTTTATTTCATTGATATGAAGAGTTATAAATGAGTATACCTCACCCCCCCGCCCCCAAGGTTCCTCTGTGTGCTTTTGGAGCCTGTTATGGAATTCGCTCTGTAGACTAGGCTGGCCTCAAACTCACAGAGATCTGCCTTCCTCTACCTCCCGAGTGCTGGGATGAAAGGCATGCACCACCATTCCTGGCGCCTACCTCATTTTGATGATGTAATATCTTCCTGAAAATTTTAAGTGTAAACATTTATAAATTAAAATGCTAAAAGGCTGTTTATGCAGGGTGGTGGTGACTCATGCCTTTAATCCCAGTACTCAAGTTGGAGGCTAGCCTGGTCTACAGAGTGAGTTCCAGAACAGCCAAGGCTATATAATGAAACCCTGTCTTTGAACCAAAAAAGAAAAAAAGTCTTTTATTTTTATTTCTTTAAAACCCTTCAAGAAATTTAAATGCCTATTTAGAAGTGTAAAGCACAGACTATTTTAGAAGTACAGAGGAGAAGTTCTTGTAATAACATGTGGCTGCTGATTGTGTTATGTTTAAAATCTGAGTATACATTAGTGTGCATTGACTCTAGAGTCACAGTTTGTCTTTCTTCTTCCTTATTATTAAAGCGGTGCTGACAGATCAGTCCATTGCCTCTCAAATGCTAGCATACTCCTCAGTCTTTTTTTTTTTTTTAAGATTTATTTATTTTTATGTGCATTGGTGTTTTTGCTTGCTTGTCTGTGTGAAGATACCAGATCCTCTAGGATTGGACTTAGAGACAGTTGTGAGTTGCCATGTGGGTACTGGGAATTGAACCCAGGTACTCTAGAAAAGCAGCCAGCATTTCCAACTACCAAGCCATCTCTCCATCCCCTCTCCAGTTTTTTTTTTTACTGTTTTTATGTATTTCTAATGTCTCCTACTGTTCTGTGTACTGAATCTTAGACTCTGTGAGCCAGCATGCTTTCCAGCCCTAGTACTTAATTGACTGTGTGTTTTTGTACCGAACTATTTTACGTCGTTTATTAGTTTTTTGACTATAGCTTTTTTAAAAGCAATTTAAGAAAGTATAATTTCTAATTAAAATCTTCCATAGGCCTCTTATTTTGCTTTCTTTTTAGATGCTTAGGTTTGTTTACATATTTTCTTTATGCTAGAGCCATATTTTTATATTCATACAAGAAATCAAATTCAACACTTCATTACTTTTGCTTTCTGGTGTCTTAATGGTTCATCTGTTTACATCTCTTATTCTTCATTGATCCTTTAAGTTCAGAACTTCCCTCTAGTATATATAGTATTAAAAGACTCCTTTTAAATTTCTTTTACCCATTTTGGACATTAGAGGATAAATATTGCATGACCTACAGTATACTCACTGAAAAGTCTTTTCATTTTGTGATAATGCACTCATATAAGTTGCAAATGTAGTTTTCTAAGTTATGGATTATCCTGGTTAGCTTAATGTCATGTTAAAGGAGAGGCCTCAGTTGAGGAATTGCCTGCCTAGATTAGGTTGGTTAGGTCATGTGTGTAAGGGGATTGTTGTGATTATTAATTGATGTAATAGGCTCAGCCCATTATGGGAAGCACTGTTCTACAGACAGGTGGTCCTGGGCAGCATATAAAAATGTAGCTGAATATGTTCAAAGAATGAGCCAGTGAGTAAGCCAGCAAGCAGTGTTTCTCTTTGAGTTCCTGCACTGGCATCTCTGGATTGCAGCTTAGAAATATGTGCCAATAAATACTTTCCTTTTTAAGTTGCTTTTGGTCTCCTTCTTTTCTTCTCCTCCTCTTTCTCTTCTCCTCCTTCCCACTCCTCCTCCTTGTGATTTTCTTTTTTTTTT
>NC_022029.1:46164863-46173296 GCF_000317375.1 Microtus ochrogaster
TGTAGACCAGGCTGGTCTCGAACTCACAGAGATCCGCCTGCCTCTGCCTCCCGAGTGCTGGGATTAAAGGTGTGCGCCACCATCGCCCTGCCGTCCTTGTGATTTTCTTTTTTTTCTTTTTTTGTATGTGCGTTGGTGTTTTGCCTGCATGGATGTCTGTGTGAGGGTAGACTTACAGTCATGAGCTGCCATGTTGGTTCCAAATTGAACCCAGGTCCTCTGGAAGAGCAGTCAGTGCTTTTAACCACTGAACCATCTCTCCAGGCCCTCCCGTTTTTTAAATAATTTTTTGATTTTTTTTTCTTAAATCATAGCAACAGAAATCTAACCCACAACACATACTTAGGATACGTGGTTTCTGTGTATAGTCCTGGTTGTTCTGGAACTCACTCTGTAGAGCAGGCTGGCCTCGAATTCACAGAGATCCTTTTGCTTCTGCCTCCTAAGTGCTGGGATTAAAAGCATGTGCCACCACTAAAACAAAATTATTCTATTCTTTATTATGAATTACACAATTTCCTAGATGTCTTAATGTCCTCTAATTATTGAATTATTGTTATTTGCTTTGTTCTCTTTCTTTTTCTGAGATGGGTATTGCTGGCTATCCTGTAACTCACTCTAAACTAGACTGGTCTCGAACTAAGAGATTTGCATGCCTCTGCCTCCTTAGTGCTGGGATTAAAAGCCTGTGCCACTACACTTGGCTCTCTAATAGAGTTTTTAGAAAGGAAAAATAGTGCTGTTCCTGAAATACTGTTGTCAGCATACTTCTTATCTTTGATTCATGAGTAGAAACATACTTGGAAATGAGCAGGTTCTTCATGAATTTATCTTACCTGCAAATTTGCTGTTTTCAGACCTAGTCCATTTATTGCTAATTCTCATATACCATCAATTTTAATTTTTTTATTCTGTAGATTGTGGCCAACTGCCTGGTTTTTTTCCTTTTCACCTTTGGAAGAAGTTTACAAGTATTTATAAATAATTGGTTTTTCATTCAGAGCAACCTGAGAGAAGGCATAGTACTACCTATATACATAGTAATTGGCAGTTTGAGTGTAAGGAGATGTATTAGACATGCGTAGACATGTATTCCTTACCAACAAAATTTATTTACTAGTAGTTATAATATAGTGATATCTCTTAACTGTACAACTAGAGATAATATCTGTTGCATTTCTTTTCTCCTATAACTTTCCCCGTCACTCACATTATTTTAGTTATAGAATATTATAGTCACAAAAGACAGTTGAAAAGGATAATGAATTTTATATCTCATTTTTTATAAATGAAGACTCAAAAATTTTGAGACTTTAAAGGATCCTATAACTAGCTCTGGTTGTTTTCAGTCTTTCTTACTGTCTTTATTTTTCTTTCTGGTTAATATATTCTATTATTTATGGTAAGTGTTCACTGTATGCTACATATAATAGCATTAGATTGGTAGTTGCTGATTATTACCCTTTGCTTTCTGTTTTTTTACAGTGTCTAAATTCTAGCCTATTAAGTTTATTTTTTAGTTTATACCAAAGTTGTAGGCACTTTTAGGGTTGGTCTAAAAAGCTCAAAACTATCATTAAGTTAAAATGAATTAAGCATTATATCTTGGTGGGTATCTTTTGATTAAAAGATTAGTACTAATTTATGAATTAGTGCTAATTAATGAATCAAATAATCTCATGCCATTCGTTAAATATTTTTGCTCAATCCAGACCACCTGATTTCCCCTACCTCTTATTCAAAAATATATATAACAAAGGGAATAAAGAGTTCATAAGTCATAACTTTATGGCAGTAACCATTATCTCAAGAAAGGATCTTTTTTTGGATATTTATCAAGCTAAATTGCTCCAGTTTAAGAATGAAGAACTTTGGTCTAGAGAGATGGTCGGTCAGTAGTTAGGAGCATTGACTGCTCTTCCACGGGACCCAGGTTTAATTCCCAGCACCCACATGGCAGCTCACAACTGTCTGTAGCTAGTTCCAGGGGTCCTGACACCCATGGCAAAACACCATGCACATAAAACAGAAAAATAAGTTTGAAAAGAATGAAGAACATTTTTTGCCTGAAGATGACTTAAAGGTTTTACCTATAACATTTGCTATACACATCTCTGTTTGACTTCTGGATCCCATGGTAGGAGTGCAACGGAAGAACCAACACCCAAAAGTGCATAGGCACATTTTGTATTAAGTTGCTAACATGTTTTTCTAAGATTGCCTTGTGTCTGTGCCTCTAGACCCAGCAGCAGCAACAATATAATCTTATCTACTTTTTAAATTTCTATCAAATTCTTAATAGATGAAAGAGAAGAAAATAACCCCTGAGGCCCATGGCTTTATGATAACTCCTTGCAATAAAAATGCATGGGGAAAAAAAAAAAGAGTACTGTTAAAGAATACACACTGAACTCAAAGTTGCCCTGATAATCACACTGTTTCATGGAATTCAAGTTTTTCACTTGTTTTCTAAAGTAATTTATGTACTTGAATTTGAGTGTGCAATTTTAGACATTGATCCTTAAAACCAACTTAATGCATTTTTAAAAATCTAATGTTTTGTGTAGCAAAATGGGGATTGTTATTAATTTGAGGGTTGTTAGTATTGCTGGAAGATCAAGGTATAACTTAATTGGGGGAGCTTATTGTTACTTGTAAAGAAAAATTAAAACCTTTTTTTTTCCCTTCTCTTGTTTTCTTGGGGTGCATTCCAACTGCAGAAGGTAAGAAGTATTATTTTATTCTAAATGAGTATTAAGCAATTATAGTGCAATCTTTTGCAAGATTTATTGAATGTGCCTTTGTCTGCATGTATTTTACTTTATAAAACTATCTGGTATAGAAATGAAGTAATAGTGATATTATATAAATGTCAGTTACTAAAAGAGATTTTTTTGTTTGTTAATTTTTATAATTTGTATTACATGGCCATAATTTTAGAAACTGTTGGCATTAAGGTTTATCAAAATTGTCATTTGTCTTACAGCAGTGAAGTACTATTTAGGATGTTGATAAAAATATAAGAGAGCTGTGTGCGCTTTCTATTGCTTATGAGATTGGAAATATTTGCTTGACTGATAGAAAATATTAGTAAATTGTCTACCCAAATGATATTACTTTAAAGCAGGCAGAACAGATTTAAATTCATAATCTGAATCCTTTACTGAATTGACTTCCTCTGTTTGTCCGTCACTTAGACAACTCTTGGTTATATCAATTCCCTTTTTTATAGTATAGTTGTGTTTTTCCTTTAAATTTCAGTTATGACTTTGATGTAAGTCTTGAGAAGAAACATCTGTGTTTTCATGTCATAGACATGCCATTTTGCTTACAGCTTGAGATTAATCTTCTTAATTTCAATTAGTACTCTGTTAAGTTCATTTGTAATAACTCATTTTTAAGTAACAGGTTTTGGATAAAGCTTTATTAATATTTAAATTTTAAGTTGTGTGTATGATGTGTGAATATTGTTATATATGTATTGTGGTGCTCTTGTGGCAGGTTCTTTGATTTTGGTCTGTTAGACCCTTTACAGGTGGTTATGGTGGTGGTGTCTTTGAGGACAGAGTGACTGGATGGGCTGTTTCATGTCTTCTGGTCTGTTTTGTTTAAAGCAGGGCCTTACTAAGCTCTGTCTCAAAATTAGATGTGTGCCACCATGCTCTGATTTTAACCCCACGTACCTGATACTACTATTAGTATTTGTTTTTGAGGTTTGAAGTCAAAGCCATTTACTATAATCAAAGATTTACTGTAACTCCAAGTTACTTCTCTGAGAAAGAATCTGATAGAAAATGTCAGGAATTGACTAAATGATTGGGTCAGACTACTTAAAAACTCAGAATTTCAACATTCACATCTTGCATAGCTCCGTCACAAAAACAGAAAGCAAAGCCTGTCTGGAGACAGAGTTCAGCATTCAAGAGCACTTGCTACTTTTGCAGAGGGCCCAGTTCCAGTTCAGTTTCTGTTACTTTTTATAAAGCAGCAGAAAGCAGCACGGTGGTGGTGAGGCACACCTTTAATCCCAGCACTCGGGAGGCAAAGGCTGGTGGATCTCTGTGAGTTTGAGGCCAGCCTGGTCTGCAAGACCTAGTTCCAGGACAGGCTCCAAAACTTCAGAGAAACCCTGTGACAAAATACAAAACAGAACTAAAGCAAAAGAAACAAAAAACCAAAAAGGAGAAAGCAATTACAACAGCACTAGCAATTAAGATACAGCATTACATTGCCAAATGAGTACTAACTTCCCAATAAGGACAATGATATAAAATTTGATGGTATTACTGTGTTTTTATTCTCTCCAGTTCAGTTCTTGTATAATTATACCCATAATCTATTTTTTTTTTTTTCACAAAGATGGGTTTCAGTGTCTGGGTTCACGTTAGCACTCCTTTTACCTGGAATCGTAAGATCGCATATGTAACCTTTTGTACTTAGTTTGAAGACAAACACTATTTGGGATTTGGTCCAGCTGTTAAGAACTTTAATCATCCCAGCTGGGCAGTGGTGGCACACACCTTTTGTCCCAATACTTGGGAGGCTGAGGCAGGCAGCCTCTGTGAGTTCAAGGCCAGCCAGGACAAGTTAGGGCAGTTACAGAAAAACCTTATATTAAGGTAAAACAAACAAACAAAACAAACCTTTAGGCAACCTAATCATCTGTAATAAGATAGTAAATAGGTAGGTAGTTAATACCCTTATTAGAGGAATGAAGAAGCATTCTTAAAGCTTCTTTTATTTTATGACCTGTTTATCATGAGATTTAAAAGTTAGTGTCACAATGACCAGTATTTGAAATGACCTTGGTTAAGAGGAGAGTTAGGTATTTCATATGCATTATATTTAGACTCTTAGACATCTTTGTCTCATAGACATTGGAATTGCATAGGTAGTTAGTGATAGAACATAAACTCATATTTTGCCTCACTTTTGTGTTAAAGGTAGGTAGTTGATTGGGCAAGGATCTTACTTTGCCTCCTTGGTGTTGGGGATTGAACCCAGGGGCCTCACAAGGCATGGTAGGCAAATACTCTGCCAACCATCGGACAACAAGTTGTGTTTTGTTGTTGTGTATATTTTTAACAGTTTCAGCTGGGCTTCCTGACACATTTCTTTAATCCTAGCCAGTTTGTGTTGCAGCCTTCTCTCTGGGTTTTCATATGCCATATTATGGCAATTCGGGAAAAAAGGGGATGAATGAACACAAGCCCATTAGAGACATCCAAGATACTTTGTGACTTTTTATTAGTTTAGGTGTCAGTGTATGTACATGTTCATGTGGGTGCAAGTGCATTTGTGGTGGTTAGAGGTGGACATCAAGTATTTTGTGCTGCCCTTCCCTCCACCCCACTTCCCATTATCTCTTCTGTTTGGCTAGACTGACTGGCCAGTGAGCTCCAAGGTTCTGCCCTTTTCTTTTTTAATGATTTATTTTATGTGCATTGATATTTTGCATGCAGGTATGTTTGTGTGAGAGTGTGGGATCCCCAGGGTGTGGAGTTACAGACAGTTGTGAGCTGCCCACATGGGTGCCTGGCATTGAATCTGGGTCCTCTGGAAGAATAACCAGTGCTCTTTGCTGAGCCATCTCTCCAGCCCCCTATCTGCCTTTCTTTTCTTCTTCCTTCATTTGGTTTTTTGAGACAGGGTTTCTTTATGTAGCTCTGGCTACCCTGGAACTCACTCTGTAGACTAGGCTGGCCTCGAATCCACAGAGGTCCACTTGCCTTTCTTAATGTCAGTTCCTCCACTTCTGTCCATGAAGGTCATGGTTTCTGTAGTAGTAGACTTGGTTTAATCAGCAGAGAGCTGAGAGAAATGAGTTGAGAATGTCCAGTTAAGTTGTTTTGCCCCTTAAGAATTGTGATAAACAAAAACTCAAACAAAATACTTAAGGAGGCTGTAGTAAGACTTCAGACCATTTCCTGACTCTGTATACTTCTTTTCATATGAACTTTCAACGTGTTTTCTTGTTACTTCTGTTTTTCTAGGTACATGAACACGTTGCTTTAAGTGTTGCAGCACCAAATGCCAGCTATAGTGTCTCATACCTGTAATTCTAGCGCTTGAGAGATTGAACTAGGAATATTGCCTTGAGTTTGCCAGCCTGCACTACATACATCTAGAGTTCCACGCCACTTTAGACCTGTGCTATAGAATGAGGATTCTGTCCCAAAACAAAAACAAAATCCTACAAACCATTTAAAAAAATATTAGCGTACTTTCTTTTATACTGTAGCCCTTGACCTTAGACTAATAACTGAATTTTAGTAATTTTTTTTATCATTTTATTTTTTATATTTTAATATTGTTCTTAATATAAACATTTATTTGTCTGTTTTTTGTTTTGTTTTGTTTTTCAATATAGGGTTTCTCTGTGTCCCTCTATAGACCAGGCTGGCTTGAACTCAGGGTTCTGCCTGCCTCTGTCTCCCAAGTTCTGGGATTAAAGGCAGACAAGGCAGACATAGGTCTGCCCTTCTTGTTTCTCACCATTAGACTTTAGAACATTAGCCCTATTTTCTTTTTTTCCTCCCTCCCTTCCTCCTTCCTTCTTTCTAGCCCTATTTTCTTTTCCCTTTCTCCCCCCTTCCCTCTCTCCCTTCCTTTTTTTTTTTTGAAATTATTTTTATTTTATGTATATTGGTGTTTTGCTTACATGTGTGTCTGTGAGCATGTTGGATCCACTGGAACTGGAGTTACACACAGCTGTGAGCTGCCATGTGGGTGCTGGGAATTGAACCCAGGTCCTCTGGAAGAGCAGCCCGTGTTCTTAATTGCTAAATCATCTCTTCAGTATTAAGCCCATTTCCTTAATGCAATGACAAACCAAGATAAGGGTACCTTTTAGGGAATTTTATTGCCAGTTTTTTTTTTTTTTTTTTTTTGTTTCTTGGGACTACAGTAATTTAATTAACCCCCCCCCGCCCCCCAGGATCTTGTAAGAGAGTGGCATTGAACTTGTAATCCTTTTTCCTTGGTTTTTTTTTTTTTTTTTTTTTTTTTTTTTTTTTTTTTTTTTTGTTTTTTTTTTTTTTTTTTTTTTTTGTTTCTTGGGACTACAGTAATTTAATTAACACCCCCCCGCCCCCCAGGATCTTGTAAGAGAGTGGCATTGAACTTGTAATCCTTTTTCCTTGGTTTCCTAAATTCTGAAGTTATAGTTGTGTGCCATCATGCCCCACCTAGAAAGTACATTCTTGCATCTACATAATAAGTTATGTACTTAAAATTTGAGAAAATGGGAAACCTAATCCATGCAAAATAAGTCTATTAAGCACGTTTTTAAAGTGATCTCCTGTGGAGTTTAAGAAACCATGATAGTTTTACAAATCAGCTTTAGTGCAGCAGCATATGAGGATGAATATTTGAATCTGTGTTTGTGCACGTGCACTAGTGTGAGCACATAAGAGTGCATGTGTGCATATTCCATTTTCATGTATACTTCTAAAGTTTTGTGTTTCAATAGGTTTGTAAAATAAATTTGATACTGCTCTATGTGGATTTTGTGTTCTTTTATTTGTTAGATTTAGGACTTTTCCCCCTTTAGATACTCAAGAATGGCTTTTCCATTCATTTTCCCCCCTGGTAATCTTTATTGATATTTTTATTTTATATAAAAATATATTTAAAGAAAGGAATATTGGCCAATTAAAAAATTAAGTCAGAATTACAAAGACTCTTCAGAGATAAACTAATCACTATGCTCTTCACCTTCTTTGCTTTGTAGCGGGACTTCCCCTCTTGCATGCTTAAATGCAATGCTGCACACAAACTCCCGAGGTGAAGAGGGAATCTTCTATAAAGTCCCAGGTAGAATGGGAGTGTATACTTTGAAGGTAAGTTGCTTGGAAGACAAATAGTAAGTGACAATATATAATAATTGAGTCACAGAGACAGAATTCTGTTCTTGAGGAACTTATTTCCAGGAAGACATAATATTTCATCCCTAAAAATAAGTAAGTAAATACATTTGGGGGAGGGAGAAGATGTTCTGGGAATTGAACTCAAGGTCTCATGAATATCAAGAAGGCCCCCTTTGTATATATTTTGATTTAAAATAATTCTTTTAAGATACATTTTATGTGTATTGGCTTCTTGCCTGCATGTATGTCTGTGTACCACATACATGCAGTACTTATGGATGCCAGAAGGCAGTGTTAGATTCTCTGAAACTTGAGTACAGGTGGTTGTTAGATACTTTGTGGATACTGGGTATTGATCCTGGGTCCTCTGGAAGAGCAGCAATCAGTGCTCTTAACTGCTGAGCCCTTTATTTAGTCCCCCTTTCTTGCTTTATTTATTTATTTATTTATTTATTTATTTATTTATTTATTTATTGTTTTTTTTGAGACAGGGTTTCTCTGTGGCTTTGGAGCCTGTCCTGGAACTAGCTCTGTAGACCAGGCTGGTCTCGAACTCACAGAGATC
>NC_022029.1:46174901-46188122 GCF_000317375.1 Microtus ochrogaster
GAGACAGGGTTTCTCTGTGGCTTTGGAGCCTGTCCTGGAACTAGCTCTTGTAGACCAGGCTGGTCTCGAACTCACAGAGTCCGCCTGCCTCTGCCTCCTGAGTGCTGGGATTAAAGGCGTCCGCCACCACCGCCCAGCTTTAATTGCATTTATTAAATGCATACTAGGAGAAGAAAACCTGAAAATGTATTTTCTGTTATTACATACCACTTTGTACAGTTCTTCTGATACCAGTGTTTGGGGTTTTTTTATCAAGCAGTTCTCAACTGAAATCAGCTTTTAATTTAACTCAGTTTTTATATTGTCTGGCTGTTGTATCAGGCAAAGAGCCCAGTACCAAAGGTTGCCCTTCACTTTAGCTATTAGTTACAAGTCTTTGGCTGTGACCTAAGTTCTGAATGACCAGCTGTAATTGATATTCCTATTTCCTTTTTCTTGGATTTGATTAACTTTCTAGGACTGCTTATAAAATATGCCAGAGTGGGAATTTTTTTTTAAGTTTTCCATTTATTGTAATGTAGATAAAAGGCATTCATAAAGTGAGGTGTGGTCATTGAGTATGGAATCTGTCTTGGCATACCAGCAGCCTCCAAGTACAAAATTGATTTTAGCCATGTACAAGCTCATCCAAAGCCCTGGTCTTCAGAGTTTTTATGGAAGATATATGATATGAGCATACATGATTCTATAATTGGCCATCAACTCAACCTTCATCCTTGAGAAGTTGGGCTAAAAGTCCCAATTTTCTAATCACATTATTGTCTCTCTTAGTAGTCAGCCCCCACTCTGAGGCAGGCTATTCAGTAGCTGACAAAGAGTCATCACTTAGGTGTTGTAGGGAGCTGCGGGTTGCATTCCGCCACCCAGCTCCTGCCACAGGCTAGCTTTACCCGAAATAACAACACACAAACTGTATTCTTTTAAACACTGCTTGGCCCATTATATCTAGCCTCTTCTCGGCTAACTCTCGCACCTGGACTAGCCCATTTTTGGTAATGTGTGTAGCACCCCAGGTGCGTTTACTGGGAAGATTCAGCATGTCTGACCTGGCAGCTTGCTTCATTGCCTCTGCCCGGGAGAGGGGAGCATGGCCTCTGACCTCACATCCTCTTCCTCCCAGCATTCTGTTCTGTTTACTCCTCCCACCTATGTTTTAACCTATGAGGGCCAGCCAAGCAGTTTGTTTATTACCAATGACCTTCCTCCATCAACTTAGGAGATGCTAACTCACTTAGGTACCCTGTTTCTAGAACTAGAGTCAAACAGAACAGTCAGGTTTCCTAATCCAGCTATTGATCAGGAAGTACAAAGGTTTTGGCACTCTATCAAAAGCTCAGAGTTAATTGTAGACAGCAGTTAAGAGTACTTGCTGGCTGGGTAGTGATGGTTCACGCCTTTATTCCCAGCACTGGGGAGGCAGAGACAGGCACATCTCTGTGAGTTTGAGGCCAGCCAGGTCTACAGAGCAAGTTCCAGGACAGGCTCCAAAGCTACAGAGAAGCCCTGTCTCAAAAAACAACAACAAAAAGTTCTTGCTGATAATTACGGAGAAACAGGATTCCGTTTCCAGCCTGATTTCCTCTTCTGGCCTCCACAGGCATTGCACACACATGGTGTACATATGCATGCATGCAAAAACTCTCAAATAAAATCGTTAAGGAAAAAAATTAAGAATTGAAATAATGTATGTCATATCTATTGACAAGTCTATGACTGAGACTAAGATGAATAATTTATAGTTCTTGATTTCTTTAATCGCTTACCTTTTATTTATTAAAATATTTCATATTTACAAAATATACTGTGAAGCTCTACCATTATAATGAAGCAAAAAAGATTAGTTTTAAATAAAGAGGTCTAGAAAGTTTATATTATTTATTTGGAAGATTTAAGCTAGACTTAAAGAGGAGTGAAGGCCGTCAAGGATAAATAGCTCAAATAAAGGGACAGATAAAATTCTGAATGCATTCAAAAGTAGAGAAAATTGGATTAAGTGATAGTCACTGGAGTCAAGATAATTGATAAACATTAGTTAATAAAGTTTCACCTTGACTGAACTCTGTTTGGGTGGGGTGTTGACTAAGTAGATGGCCGAGGTCTTCAGGGAGAACCAACAAATCTGTGTTTTAAGATTTTCATGAAAAGGAGATTACAGTTTGGAATAGGAATTCAGAGTAGTAAAATAGGTAGACCCAAGAGAGATTTGAGGCTTAGAACACTTTACATTTGGTATGAGTAAAGCAGTGGGTGAGAGAAGATTCTAAGATTTGGGGCATGAGCTGTTGATCCCAAAGGGATCACAAGATTTTTGCAAAAAGAAGATAATTATATTTGTATTTCAGATACTTTTTGAATCTACAGGTCAAGATGTCTGGCTGGCAACTAACTGTATAAAAGCTGTCCTGCATTTTGAAAGAAGGAATATAAAAATATGGGGTCTGTATTTTAAGAAAGTGTATAACATAAGAGATGGATTAGAGAGAAATTTAAGTGGAAAACAATTGTTTTTACTCAGTCTGACTCAATGGTTTTAGGTATATGTCATGTGGTGCCAGTTAGATGTGGGGCAATTTTTTTGTGTCTGTCAGTTCATTTTTTAATTGAGTATGAAAATAATTATGTGGGACAACGAAAGTACTGGTGGGAAGAAAATCCATAAGAGAAATAACATTCACTAACTCATTTATTTTTGTATGCTTTTTGTACCATGTAAATGCATAGTAAATAACATTGAGTTCTCATAAAGCACTATTGTAAACATTTAATATTAATTAGTTCGTTTAATTTTTATGTGGCTATTTAAGGTAGGTATCTTAGAAACTGAAATTAAGCTATGAGAGATTACTTTAGACTAAGGCTTTGTAATTGGGAGAAGACAAAGCCAGAAAGTCCTACTTCCCTAGTCCCTCATATTCTACTACCCTGTTTTTCTTATATTTAATGATCATAGTTATCCTTTCTAGTTAACATTCTCATTATTCAAAACGGAAACGAAAGAAAGTGATGTGATTCTTTAAAACCAAAACAACAACAACAACAACAACAACAACAAAAAAAAAACCATGCCGGGCGGTGCTGGTGAACACCTCTAATCCCAGTACTTAGGAGGCAGAGGCAGGCGGATCTCTGTGAGTTTGGGACCAGCCTGGTCTACAGAGGTAGTTCCAGGACAGTCAGGACTAATATGCAGAGAAACCCTGTCTCAAAGAAACAAAAACCAAACAAAAACTCCTTTTCTTGCTGTTAACTCTTTAATCAATATTGAGGACCCAATTAGGTGAAAATAATGTGATAATCTTGTTCTCCTGACTTTAATTCTGTAATTGAATTCAGAATACACGGGGTACCCACACAAACCCAAATATGTCTTAACAAAATTCTTGTTAGCTTTTAAACCTGAACATTACATCTTTTACCTGGATTTATATCTTCCAGTTTTGGTGTAATTAAAACATATGTTGTGCCTGCATGCAAATGTTGTGTATGATTTTTTATCTTCTGAATGTAGATGAAAAATTGATTTTATTTGACCCCAAAAAATCAGGATATCATCAAATATTGGTGGTTTTACTATTTTATAATAAGAATTTATCAGTTAATTAAGTTAATGCTTTATATATTAGAAATTTAGTTTCGATTTCCTAAAATGGTAACAATCCTAACAGGATGCCTACATTTTCAGAAAGATGTGCCAGATGGAGTGAAAGAACTGTCAGAAGGTTCAGAAGAAAGCAGTGATGGTCAGTCAGATTCTCAGAGCTCTGAGAACAGCAGCAGCAGTGATGGTGGCAGCAACAAAGAGGGGAGAAAGAGCAGGTGGAAGAGGAAAGGTAATCTCTGACTGCTGCAGGGCAGTGCTTTATTGCTATTCTCAGACCATCAGCTGCTTCTTTCCCTTTTAACCTAGTGCTCTGCAGTAGTTTCCTGCAGGGGTGGATGTGTTTGTTTTTAATCTGTTGGACACAGTGCAATAGCCACCCCTCATGGACCTCTTGGACTGTGTGATTGAGGAATTTTCAGAAATATACTTTCCTACCTGGGTATGGTGGTGCAGACTTTTAATCCCAGTACAGGAAGGCAGAGGCAGGTACATCTCTGTGAGTTTGGGGCCAATCTGGTCTACAAAGTGAATTCCAGGACATCTAGGACTATTACAGAGAAAAGCCCTGTATTGAAAACCAAAATTAAAAAATAAAAATCTATATTGATATAAAAATATCTCTAAATAGATATCTCTCTATATACTTGATTTTTTAGTGGCTGGGAGATTGTTCTGTGACTAATATATGCTGTATAAGCATAGAGATCTTTGTTTGGATCCCTAGCACCTACAAATTTATAACACCAGTAAAGGGACCATCCAGTCTAGCCAGCACAAGCTTCAGGTTCAGTGAGGGACCTGGTCTCGAAGAGAGAGAGAGAGAGGGAGAATATGAGAATATCACTGGATGTTTGGATTACCAAAAGCAAAAACCAAAAAACATGAAGTAGAAAGAGGAGTATGTTGCGAACTGTAATAAGGAAATATAATAAACACGAGGACCATAGTATAAATCCTCAGAATGTAGAAGGCATAAAATGTCCTTTTGGAGAGCACTTTTAGGTTCCAATTGAATGTAAAGTATGGTGTTTCCATTTGCTTCCCACTCTTGACCTATGTACATACAGAGTTGCTCACATCAGGGTTTGTTTTGTGCTTTCTTGATTATATACTTTTTGTTCTCGGCTTTTTGGGACAGGTTGGGACAGATATATTATTTACAAAGACATTGATGCACATATATTTCATACAGTATATTTTCACTGCCCTAAGTTGTGTGATGTTTTCTTCTTTTGGCTTCTTTGGGGCCTACCATCCAGCTCCCAAATAAATCAAACACGGAAACTTATTGTTAATTAGAAATGCCTGGCCTTAGCTTGGCTTATTGCCCGCTTTTCTTAAATTATCCTGACTACTTTTTGCCTATGTCCTTTCTCTCTCTCTCTCTCTCTCTCTCTCTCTCTCTCTCTCTCACACACACACACACACACACACACACACACACACACACACTTTTGGGTGGCTGGGCCATATCATCTTCCTCTCTTTGTTTTCTTTTTGCTCCTCCTTTTACTTTCTCCTAACAGTCCTGTCTACCTTGCTGTTGGCCATTCAGCTCTTTAATTAGAGCTTCACAGAGTTAAGCAAATGCAGCATAAACAAAAGTAAAACACCTTAAAATACTATTCCCCAATACCACTAAGTAGGTTCATAGTCCATCTACAGTGTCTTCTGGCTAACTTCTTATCTTTTTTGTCTTCATAATTTTGCCTTTCCGAGACTCTCATAAAGTTGGAATCTTTTCAAATGGGCATTGTTTTTGTTTACTTATTTTTAATTTTTTTGATTTTTGAGAAAGGGTTTTCTCTGTGCAACAGCCTTGGCTGTCCTGGAATTAGCTCTGTAGGACTGACTGACCCAAAGTTACAGATCCACTTGTGTCTGCCTCTTGAGTGCTGAGATTAAAGGTGTGCACCACCACTGCCTGGCATCAGTGGGCATTGTTTTTAAAAATTGCATAAAATTCTTTTTGTGGCTGGGCATGGTGGCTCACAACATTAAACCTTGCCCTTGGGAGACAGAGGCAGGTGGTTCTCTGAGTTCGAGGCCAGCTTTGTCTACAGAACAAATTCCAGGACAACTAGATTGGTTAAACAGAGAAACCTTGTCTCAAAGAAAACAATAAATTTTTTTTTTTGAATGTGTGCATTCACACCTGCACTGGTGTCACGACATTTCTATACAGATCAGAGGACATCTTACAGGATGTCCATGTCTACCCATGTGAGTCTTAGGGACCAAATCAAGTGGTCAAGCTTGGTGGATGGATGTTTTCCAACCAAAACACCTCACTGACTCCAGGTTGTCATCTTCCATTTAGTAATGTGTGTAGAGATTTCTCTGTGTATTTTTATGGCATATGGTACATTTCCTTGTAAAACGAAATAGAGGATGTGCATATAATTTGCATATAACCATCACCAATTAAGATGCATTTGTTACTTCATGTTTTAGCAATTATGAGTGAAAATACGAACTTTGTGTCTTTCTGTGGGTATATATTTGTGTAAATTTACAGGAGTGTGACTGCTTGATTATGGTGAGAGTATGTTAAATTTAGTAACAAGTTGCTACTCTGCTGCAGTGAATGGCAGCTGCTGTTGCTTTATATCCTTATCATCAGTTTGTGTTATTTATCAGTCATCTAAGTCATCTAAGTGTTGGCCATTCTGATAGGTGCATATCAGTATGTCACTGTTGTTGTAATTTGTATTTTCCTGATTGCATGCTTTCTACATTTCTCTTTCTGCATGCTTATTTTCCATTTGAATATGTTATTTGGTGAGAAGTGTGCCCTGATTCTTGGCCCATTTTTGTTAAGTTGTTTTTTTTATTTATAGTTGGCCACCTGGAGGTTTTGTTGTTGTTGTTGTTCATTTTGAATTGCAGTCTCTCTCTTTTTTTAAAAAAACAAAAAAAAATCATTTTTTTATTTTATGGGTATGTAAGTTTTGTCTGAGTGTGTGTCTCTGTGTCATGTGTATACTTGGTGCCCACTTATGCCAGAAGAGGGCATTGGATGCCCCCGAGACTGGGATTATGGATGATTATGAGCCTTCATTGCAGGAGCTGTGAATTGAATCTGGGTCCTCTACAAGAGCAGCCAATGCTCTTTACTGCTCAGTCAGCTCTCTAGCCCTGGATTATATTTTATTTGATAAGATTTCATATATATTTTCTCAAAAACTGTAGTTCCCCCCTCTTGGCTGTTTTGCCCTCTCCAAATGTGTGTGTGTGGGGGGGGGGGTTGTGAATATGAGTACATGTTCATGTTTGCTACAAAGTGGAGGCCAGAGGACAGCTTTTGAGGGAGAATGTCTTTTATTTCTGCCAACACCCTGAAACTTCTGGTCAGTTCCTCTGCCATGACCTCTATTTTCTTAGTAACACTGGGATTATAGATAAGTGCTTCCAGATCTGGGTTTTTTATAAATTTCAGAGATTGGAACTCACATTGTCTTTTTTTTTTTTTTTCAAGCTCTTGTACCAATTGAGCCAACTCTCCAGACCTGACTCTGGCAGTTTCTTTTTACAAAGCAGAAGTTTTTAATTTGAATGTAGGCCAGTTTATTAATCCTTTGTTTTGTGAACTTGAGCCTTTGTTATTGTATTGAAAAGTGATGACCAAATCCAGCTTCACCTATATTTTCTTCTATAACGTCTAGAAGTTTTATATTTTAACTCTGCGATTGGTTTTAATTTTTAAATGTTTAGAGTGAGTATGTGCATATTGTATGTGTGGAGACATACTGGCTGTGTAGAGTCTATGCCTTTAGTTGTTCTACTTTTGTGTGGGTTTTGAGGATTGAACTCAAATTGTCATGCTTATGTAGCAATTGCCTTTACTTGCTGAGCTGTCTCACCAGCCTCACTTTGAGGTAATTGTTATGCCAGATCTGCTTCTTGTAATGTGGATATCCAGTTAGCAGGGTATGGTGTTGCACACCTTTAGTCCCAGCATTTGGGAGACAGTGCAGACAGTTATGAAGTCAAGGCCAGTCAGAGCTACGTAATGAGAACTTACCTCAGAAGGAAAATAAAAGTACAAGTTGGGCAGCATTCTAAATTTTACTATGGTTTAGTCTCGGCTGTGACCATTATAGATGATGCTTACAGTGACTTTCTCACTCCTCTTCTCTGTTCTGCCTTCTAACCTTGGAGCGCTTACTGCTCTCAGCTCTTTCCTTACTAGGAAAAGAATGTTCATGATTACTAGCAAACACCAGATATAGCCCGCCTGTCTTTGTTCTCATACCGTTTGTTATCTTTCATAGCTAACCTAAGACACTTAAGGAATAATGACTCCATTGCCACCCTTTATCATCTATTCCTGTTAATTTGTAGCTTTGTTAGATTCTTTTCGAAGAGGAAAGATTCCCCCTCACCCCCCAATTAGTAAGCGGTATGTGGCAGTAGAAATTCTGAACTAACTTCTGAGTACCTTATGAGGATATTGATTTTCCTTGGGTAGACATTCAGTTTTCTTCCATTTGATTATCTTATAAATTTGAGTGATAGGTAAACTGCCTTAGACTTTAAAATTATGTGTCCTGTAATCATAGACTTGTTCATTTTAACTGTCTTGAGAGATCAGAAAAAAAATGTTCTCTTTTTTTTTTCTGCCCTTCTCACCCTCAATATAATCATTGTGCTACTCTTGGTGAACATGGAAATAATTCATCAACTCATTTATATTCTCTGGTATAGCTACTACATAGACAGTTCAAGGAAATAATCAGATAATCTTAGCTTTAAGTTACAAGTTCATTGGAGAGGCACCCAAACTTAAGCTGTCAGACACAAATGAAATGAGATGAAAACAAGACAAAATTGGGCCTTCTGTTGTAAATTCTTGATGAATAATAACAGAATAATTCCTGATAGTGATAAACAGCAACTGTGGCCCAGAGTCTTATTCTGCAGTTTCTTCCCTCCTCCCCCCACAAGACAGGGTTTCACTGAGTAGCCCTGGCTGTCTTGGAATTTGCTCTGTAGACCAGACTGGCCTCAAACTCCCAGAGATCCATCTGTCCCTGCCTCCTGAGTTCTGGGACTAAAGGTTGGGCCACCACCACCCAGCTATTCTGCAGATTTTTTTAAGCACCTAATTTGAGAAGGATAAAGCTACAAGTGAAAGGTACTTTGTCTTTCCTCCATTTCTCTCCAGTTTGAACTTTTCTGTGTAAGTTTGAAAACTGTAGAACAAAACTAAGACACTAGGGAAAGGAAATAACTAGCAAGGTTCATATTTCCTAGGTAGCATCATAAATGAGGAGAACAACGTTAAATGTGGCCAGTCTGAACTGTGAACAAAATTCATTGTCTTAAATATATTGGAACATTCTTATTTGGGATTGGATTGCTCACAGTTCTCATAGCCCAGGCTAGGCTAGAACTGACTATTTAGTCAGAACTTACTGTGAACTTACAGCTTTCTTGCCTATGCCTCCCACATGCTTGGGTAACAAGCATTTTACCACATCTGGCTTTATTTTTTTGCTTTTTGATTTTTTGAGACAAGGTCTCACAGTGTAGCTCTGGCTCCCCTGGAACTTGCTAAATAGAGATCCACATACATGGCTCGTTCCTACCTTTTAAGAGTCACACATGCAGGGGCTGTGGCGATGGCTCAGCAGGTAAGAACACTTCCTTGTTGTGCTTGCAGAGGATCTGGGGTCCTTTTCCAGCATTCACAAGGCAGTTCAAAACCACCTGTAAGTTTAGTTAGGGGTACCCTTTTCTTGCCTCAGGCACCACACAGTGTACATGTGTGCATGGAGGCAAAACACTCATTCATGTAAAATAAAGGTGTGGGGTTTTTTGTTGTTTTTTAAAATAAATTTTACAAACAGCTACACATGATGCAGTAGCCCTTTGAGTTGCTCCTGCTTAATTGATGGTGCTTTTGTCTATTAATGGCTATGTCAAAAATTTGAGGTAAATTCAATGTGATATAGAACTATCTTAAATAATAATCATAAACTTATATTGTCCTAAAATGCCTAACTCCTTAGGTAAATTGCATAATATAAACCTTACCCTACTACGCTCCATGTAAAAACAGATGTCAACACTAGGTAGTAACAAATTCAGCATTGTTTTCAATCTGTGTTTCATTCATTTCTCTTTTAGAAATGAGTACATTGTCAGCTATTTCTCCTTGAATTATACTATGATATTTTCTCTGAAGTTATTGCCTAGTTGTAGATAATCTGTGAAACACAGAAATGGTTTGGAAAGTGAGGTTGCAGGTGTGCATGTAACTCAAATTTCCTTGAATAGCTCTGAGATTTTCAAGACATGGATAAGTGATGAACTACCAGTAATACATGACAGTGGTTTTCCTTATTATCTAAATTTATTATTTTTGGATCATTCATAGTATAATATTCTTAAAAATGTTAGGTATTTATTTTGTATCTATAAACTTTTCTATTCTTGTAGAAATAAATGTGGTAGCCTGTAGCCTATTATGAATAGCTACATCATTCAGCAAGGCAGTTCTAAGCATACACATGACTCTGTCTCGAGGAAAAATAAGACTAATAAAGGAGGCCGGGCGATGGTGGCACACGTCTTTAATCCCAGCACTCGGGAGGCAGAGACAGGCGGATCTCTGTGAGTTCGAGACCAGCCTGGTCTACAGAGCTAGTTCCAGGACAGGCTCCAAAGCCACAGAGAAACCCTGTCTCGAAAAAAGCAAAAAAAAAAAAAAATAAAAAATAAATAAAATAAATAATAATAATAATAATAATGGAACTGGAGAATTGGCTAAGCAGGAACACTTGTGGCTAAACTTCATGACCTGAATTTGAACCTTGGAACCTATTTGGTAGAAAGAGAGCACTCACTCCTTAAGACTCAAGGCAGGGCAGAGCCAGGCAGCTCTAAACTGAGTGAGTTGGCACACATCCAAGCTCCTAGTATTTGGCAGGCAGAAGCAGAAGGATTGCAGCAAGTTCAAGGTCAGCCTGGTTTACAGTGTAAGTCCTAGGCCAGCCAGCATCATTGCAGTGAGGCACATTCTGAAAAGATTTTTTTAATTTTTTTTATTTTGCTTTTTCAAGACAGGGTTTCTCTGGAGCCAGTCCTGGAACTAGCTCTGTAGACCAGGTTGACCATGAACTCTCAGAGATCCACCTACCTCTGCCTCCCAAGTGCTGGGATTAAAGGTGTGCCCCACCACTACCTGGTTCTGAAAAGTTTTTAACAAACAAAAATATTGAAAAGACAGTTCTACTTATCAATAAAGCAAACTAATTGTGGCTGTCCATTTTTCTTATTTAGGGCTTTAGCTCTCAGTTTGACATCACTATTTCAAATGCATTATAAGACAGGAAGAACATTGAGATAGTATCAAAACCCACTTCCTTTTTATGTGCAAAAATATAGAGGTCTGACAGCAAAACTGATGCTTTTAGTTGAAAATTGATAGAACTCTTGATATAAGTATACCTTTCAGCCAAGTAGAAACAGATTAGAACTTAGAAACTCAGTCCAATATTGAATCTGTTTTATTGATTTATATGTAAAGTAGAGGAAATTACTAGTTTGTAGCTTTGGTTCTTAGCTTTCAGACAGGAAACCTGTTCAGAGAAGAGCTTAATAGAATGTCAACTCAAGGTAAGGTGAAATAATGTCAGAAAAATCTATTAGTACGATCAACTATCTCTTACTGTTTTGTGGTCATAGCTGAGGGAAATCTGTCTTTTCCTTAAAATGTATTGTAAATACTGTGATAGTAAATAACTTAATGGATAGTTGGTTTTTGATTGTGTCTTCTTCCCTTGAAGATAGGGTCTCTTTGCATAGCTATGGTTGTGCTGGAACTTAGATAGACCAGGCTGTCCTTGAACTGACAGAGATCCACCTGCCTATGCCTCCCAAGTGTTGGAATTTTTTTTTTTTTTGGTTTTTCGAGACAGGGTTTCTCTGTGGCTTTGGAGCCTGTCCTGGCACTAGCTCTGTAGACCAGGCTGGTCTCGAACTCACAGAGATCCGCCTGCCTCTGCCTCCCGAGTGCTGGGATTAAAGGCGTGCGCCACCATCGCCCGGCTGCTCTTACTATTTTTAAGGGAAAAAAATGAGTTAGTGAAAAACTCCCTTTCATTGTAAGCGACCCCTGTTTTCTTTTAGTCAGGAAGTTGGTAACTGGAGCTAGAAAATACTGTAAATCCACCAGCCCTCTATCATCTTTTTATGTGCTAAGTTACTGAATGGGGAAGATTGGGTTCTTGTTTCAAATGCATCCTGGAAACAAAACTTTGACCAAAGTTTTAGGTTGAAAGATTTCTGGGAGATTTTCTTGTTGTTAGTGGCTGAGGTAAAGGTTTGGGCACAGCCTGTTTTAAAGACAACTGCACTATTAGCACTGAAGCTTTAAGGATAACCAGAAGCAAAGGAAAGCTTCTGTCTCCCAAGTGATAGAATTGAAGGCGTGTGCTATCACGTCAGACTTGGTTTTTATTTATACATTTCAAATATATGTTTCAAATATCTCTAAGTTTATACTAATGCTTTAAAAACTTATACCGGTGGTGTAGCTTTAAAGCTACAGAGAATCCCTGTCTTGAAAGACAAACAAAAGTTAGTTTGTTGTGTGCCATATGGTGGCACACACTTCGATATCAATGCTTAGGAGGCAGAGGAAGGTGGATCTCTCTGACAGCTAGAGCTATAAATTGAAACCCTGTTTTTAAAAATAAAAAATATTTTGTTAAGACTGATTTGCACAATTTTGATAATCTAATCACAAAATTAACCCTTTCACCGATAAAGCAACATTCATGGGCTCTGAGAATTAGGACACGAGCACATGTTTTTCTTTTTTTCTGGTCACCATTGTCAGCCTAATCCAGGTGCTTATTCATTATTCTGAAAATAAGATTTAATTCTTGACCTTGGTCCATACTTGGCTTGTATCTTTTCTCAAGCTAAATCAGTTTTATTTTGATATGTAAATATAGGTAATGACAAAATACACAGCAGTCAGTATGTATCTTTGTATTATATACACAGAAAAAATGTAATGATACAAACCTAGTTATTTAGATTTAGTTATCTTTTGAAAGAGAATTTTAGGAGTTTTGACTAGAAAATAGAACTTATACTTGGTTAGAAGATAGAAGAGTTGATCAAAATCTTGTTAAACATGTAAAGACTTGTTTGCTCAGTTATAGAAGAGAATATTAAGAGAGGTTTCTCAACAAATCATGTTTATTCTTTGAAGTTCTGAGACGTTAGTATTTGAAAAGAAGAGTGTTCTAAGTTTCATAGATGTTGAGACTAGAACTTAGCATAATTTCAGCCCCTACTAATGGGGTCTATAATTTTCACCATGTATTTGAGGTGGCTTAGAGATAGGTTTGAGCTTTATTTTTTTGTTAGAAAAGGCATTTGCCTTATGGAAGAGCCTTCCAGGTAACATGATAGCTTTATCTTTTTAAGACAATGAAGTATAATTCTTAGATTCTTTAGTAGGGCTGTTCTGGATGTTTGTTGTTTATAACCAGTGAGAAAATATATATTATGAAATTCTTGCAAGGCTTTAGAAAAAACAGTTGACTATTAATAGTTTAACCTTGTATTTTCTTTTTTCTTTTTTTCTTTTTTTTTTTTTT
>NC_022029.1:46188222-46208122 GCF_000317375.1 Microtus ochrogaster
AGACCAGGCTGGTCTCGAACTCACAGAGATCTGCCTGCCTCTGCCTCCCGAGTGCTGGGATTAAAGGCATGCGCCACCACCGCCTGGCGTAACCTTGTATTTTCATATGTTCTCTATAATATCAGTGACCAAATGAAAAAGACATAACAACACATGCTCACAGTTATATAGAGAAAATGGAACCGTCTTGCATTCTTACTGGAATTGTAATCATTTTGTAAAACAGATTGGCAGTTCCTAAAAACAATTAAGCACAGAATTGCCATAGAACCCTGTAGTTCTTTCCTGGATTGAATCCAAAATATTGGAGAGCCGCAGATAAGGTAACTTACAAACTTGAATTCAGGTTTCCTAATTCCAAGGGTTTTTGTTGGATAATCTTTGTCATACTATGCATTTTGATCATTTTCTTTCCAACCCCCCAACTCTTCCCAGATCATTTTACCCTCCCTACTCACCCAGCTTCATATTTGCCCCCACCCCCAGAAAACCACAGAAGACAAAAAAGCAAAAGTCAGAGCAAATATGCAAACCCAATAAGAAAAAAACCCACAAAAAACAAATAAGCAAAACATGGAGTTATTCAAAAGGAGGGAGAGCAGGAAAGAATGTTTAAGAAGCTGAACCAAGCAGGTTGGTACACACCTATAATCTCAGGAAAATTTCTATGAGTTAAATTACAACGTGAAATCTAGGCTATAGTGTAAGTCTATTTCTCAAAAAATAAAGAAAGGCAGGGGCAATCCCACTTGCCATTATATACACAAAAAGAGAGAATGTTATTCACAATATTGTTATTGAGTAAAACTGAGAAATTCACTATTTCGTAAATATAAACAAACTGATATATGCATGTAATAGTTAATTATTCAATCATGAAATGAAGTAGTCTCGTCAGAATATAAATGAACCTTTAAAAGATCTTGGTATTTGAAAACAAATTCACACACAAATTTAACAAATTCAAACAGAATTTAGATAGATCCATAGAGACAAATAGGAGGTAAGTAGTCGGCTAGGATTAGGTGCAAAGTGGAAGTGTAGAACAGTGGATAGCTAACAAACGTGCTCTTTGGGGCAGGATGATGAAAATTGATGGTGGTAATGGTTTCATAGTTTTGCAAATATGAATTGTACACTTTCAACAGGCTAATGAACATAATTTCTTTTACCTCTTATTTTATAATTTGTCAACATCTAATACCACATTGAGGATATGTTTTCTTTCTGTTGTTCAATTGTTTACTTCTGAGCCATCTCTTACTATTTAGCTTAATTTTTTTTTGTAGTAATAGATTATAAGTGCTTGGGTTTTTTTTTCTGTTTTATTTTAGCATCAAACTGATTGTATTTCAATTTCCTTCCATATACATAAACATGACATTTATGAAGATGAGGATACAAAACCAAAGTTAAATTGTATTAATATTAGGACATTTGAGAGTAATGTGGTATGTTGTACTCTGGGCATTGTATGTTTTAGTATGTATATTCTTATTTTTGTATCAGATAGATACATACTTCATGGTTTTAACCATATAATACTATTTTGCTATAAATGCTTTCATGTCGGGCTGGAGAGATGGCTCAGTGGTTAAGAGCATTGCCTGCTCTTCCAAAGGTCCTGAGTTCAATTCCCAGCAACCACATGGTGGCTCACAACCATCTGTAAAGAGGTCTGGCGCCCTCTTCTGGCCTTCAGGCATACAGACAGAATATTGTGTACATAATAAATAAATAAATATTTAAAAAAAAAAAGAAAAAAAACGCTTTCATGTCAAATATTTTAAAAGAAGACATTAGGCAATGTGTATGCTTCAAGAGTCATGTCAAGGTTGTTCCTGGCTCAAATAGCATTTCCTTGCTCTCACATGGTCTGAACCAATAATTTTTATTTTCTCCTTAACTAACAAAATGTATTCATTGGACTTGTAGAAGACATGAGTTTGGTACCCAGCATCCACATTGGGCAGCTCACAGTGCTGCCATCACTAGAGGATCTGATACTCTCTTTTGCCTTCCATGGTCACTGCCTTCAGATGTACACGTGCACGCTCACACACACACGCACACTTTTTTTTTTTTTTAAATAAATGGGGCTGGAGAGATGGTTCACTCTAGAGTACTGGCTGCTCTTCCACAGGGCCCAGGTTTGATATCTAGCACCCCCATGGCACCTCACAACTCTCTTTAACCTCATTCCCGGGGATTCCATACCCTCTTCTGTACTCTGGATACCAGGCATTGCATGCATATAAACATTAAAATGTACTCATTTTGTATACGTATAGTGTATACAAAACAGATAATGACGACATAGAAAGTAAGTGGTTGTTTCCAGTAGAGAAATCTTGAAAATCCCTTTGTACAGATAAACCTAAAACTTGTGACTTGAGGTAAGGACCAACAGGGTTAAACAATGGAAGAATTTTGAAGTGGAAATGGCAGTATTATCTTCAATATAAACTTTGTCACAACTTTCCACTAGGTTGTGTTTTCATTATTTACCTTCAAGTTTACTGTAGGACTGTAGGTACTACAGAGATCCTTAGACCTTTTTCTAGTTCTAAATTGATAACATGATTTATACATGACTTCCTGCTTCTTTAATCACTTCTAATATATTACAATGAGAAGTAATATATACTAATACTCACCCCTTCCCCATCCTATCATCCTACACTAGAACTTTCTGAGGAAATAAAGTGAAAAGGGAGACTGTTTGCAGGACAACTCCAAAGAGAAGAACCTTCCCTAAAGTGTTTGGTCACAGTTCTTAACAGGTAGCAGCATATGATCTGGGGAAGGAGTGGTGCTTGATATAAACTCTTGATAACACAATTTTTCCTTGTCAATTTTCCTCTAGTATCATCTAGACTGTCACAGCCATCCTCTCCCCAGTCGGGCTGCCCATCACCCACCATTCCAGCAAGTAAAGTCATTTCTCCATCACAGAAGCACAGCAAGAAGGCGTTAAAGCAGGTAATTGTTAAGTCTGTCTTTATCAGAAAAATAATCTTTCCAGTTAAGAATAGTTATGAAAGCCAGGCGGTGGTGGTATGTGCTTTATAATCTCAACATTCAAGAGGCAGAGGTTAGCCCAGTCTACAGAATGACAGCTTCACAGAGAGACCCTGTCTTGGTAAAATGAGCCATGCGGTGGTTCACTGATGGAGGAAGGTCATTGGTTAATTAATAAAGAAACTGCTTGGCCTTGATAGGTTAGAATATAAGTGGGTGGAGTAAACAGAACAGAATGCGGGGAGGAAGAGGAAGTGAGGTAAGATGCCTCAGACAGTTTGTATGTTGTTATTTTGGGGCATAAGCTAGCCAGGCGGCCAGGAGCTGTGTAGAAGGAACGCAGCCCACAGCTCCTTCTACAGTTAAACCTTTAGTTCTGTTGTATAATGAACAATGATGTATCAAAATCCTGTTTTAATAAAACACTGCATCAACTCTTTTGTTAATTTCTCAAAACTTATTAAAAGCATTTAGATTCATTTCTTTACATGGTAAATGTCAACAATCTGCTGATTTGCTGCTAGTAATTTTTATGCTCTATGTTTATCACCCATTGTGTGTAGGGTTTTGGTAAATCCTTTTGAAGATGTTTTGGAAGACTCAAGATTTTTTTCCTACTTAAAGTGCATGACCCGAATCATGAATAAGTGTTTAAATTTTCAGGGCTTTTCTCATGTCTAGTCTGGTAATTGTTATAGGGGACTGGGGATGAAACTCGTAGCATTACACAGTAAGTAAATGCTTCTCACACTGAGTCACAGTCCCCATCCTCAGGTTGGTTGGATCTTATAATGATTCGGTAGATTTTTTACTATTAATCTAATATATAGAATCATTGTTAGCTTTCTTAATATTATACTAATTGGAAGTATAGAATAGAACTTATATGTTCATTCTTTACATAGGATACATATATATATTTCAAAATCAGGCATGATGTAACACACCTTTAGTCCTAGCACTACTTTTGAGGCGGAAGCAGGCAAATGTCTATGAGTTTGAGGCCAGCCTGGACTACAAAGTGAGTTCCAGGACAGCCAGGGCTACTACACAGCAAAACTCTTGCTTTTTTTTTTTTTTTTTTTTTTTTTTTGGTTTTTCGAGACAGGGTTTTTCTGTGGCTTTGGAGCCTGTCCTGGAACTAGCTCTTGTAGACCAGGCTGGTCTCGAACTCACAGAGATCCGCCTGCCTCTGCCTCCTGAGTGCTGGGATTAAAGGCGTGCGCCACCACCGCCCGGCAAAACTCTTGTCTTGATAAAACCAAGAAACAAATATTTTGTAGCACACATCTGTAATCCTATCACATTGCCTATCACATTGGAGGCCAAGGAAGGGAGAGAAGCATTTGAAATCAATGTGGGCTATAAAGTAGCAACAGGCGCCTGTCTGTCTGTCTGTCTGTCTGTCTGTCTGTCTATCTATCTCTATCTTTGGTTTTCTAGTGCGTTTGAAATGAGAAAATTTCACCTGTCATTAACATAAACTGTGTAGTTGTATATTTTATTCTAGATTTGGGGAGAAAGTTGTAGACATTATCTTTCCTCCCTAGGTTGGAAAAATAATATTGAAAATTATATTCCTTGCATTATACTGTGCTTTGTTGTCTAATAAAATAGACTATTAGTTTTTCTATTTTTGAATCAATTTTGGAGATTTTTGTTAGAAAATGGACCATTTCTGGGCTAGTGAGGTTGCTCAGTGGGTAAAGGCACTTATTCCTAAACTTAAAAATCTGTGTTCACATTCCTGGAACCCACATGGTGGAAAAGAAAACTACCTCCCTGGAGTGGTTCCTGACTTCCATTTCTATGCCCTCCCACCCCCAACTCTATAATTAATTAATTAATGTCTGTTTGTTATAAAAAGAAGTAAAATTTTCTTTTTACTTGATTATTGCATATACTCTGTAAAGTTATCCTTTGTTTTTTGTTTATCCTTGTTCATTTATTTCTTCCCAATATTAATTGCTAGTTAAGTTTTCTTTTGGAATTTTCAAAGAGCTGACTTTGGATTGCTTTTGTTTTGAGATAACACCTCGCTGTATTGGTTGGATTGGCTCAATATGTTTTCCAGGCTGTTGTGTCCCTCCATCCACCTTTGTTCTCTCTCTCTTTTTTTCTTGAAATGCTTTGTCTGGCAGCATAGTCATATAATCCTAGTACTCAGGAAGCTCAGGCAGGAAGATCCTAATTTCAAGGCACCCTGGGTTATAGAGCAAGGTACTGCCTAGCAGCTCCCTCCAAGAAGCAGCGAGTGATCAATAAATACAAACTTACAAGTAACTAGGAAAACTTTTGAATGACACCATTTTTATTCTCATGATTTGGTATGAGTAAGAAATTTTATTATAATCAGAAAATGACAAGTATGGTGAAAATTGTTGCTTCTATATTGATATACTATAGTAAAAAAACATTTAATCATTAAATATGAATGACTGAATGAAGGACCCTGAATGGTAGGCAAGTACTCTGCCTCTGAGCTATATCCCCAGCCACTATAACCTTATTGAAGAAAATTTTACACTATCTATTAAATTTTAAATGTACATGCTTTGAGAACATTCAATTAAACATTTTAACTCATGTTATAGAAAGATACACATAAAAATATTTCTATAAAAGTTTGTAATAGTAAAAACCAGGCCTAACATATATTATATGTTATATGTAGATACTGCACATATTTGTTCACATCTGTCTAAGATAAATCAGTTGGGGTTGTATAAACATTTTTGTTTATAAGATGGACAGTTGTAGAGCATTAGAAGCTTATGCTGTAAAAGGTTGTTCTATGCAGTTAAGAGATGAAGAAATCACCAAAAGATGCTGCTGTAACAGAAGACACAATTTCAGTTCCCAGTTCCCACAATGGGCTGACAATTGCTTATCTTTTTTTTAGCTCAGGGATTCATAGTCTGTTGCGGGAGGAACGTAGATGGGAGGAGTAAACAGAACAGAACTCTGGGAGGAAGAGGAAGTGAGCTCAGAGACTCGACAGCTCTCCTCTCAGGGGCAGATGCCTCAGAGAGACACGATGCTCCACTCTTGCGGGCAGAGGCGAGAGCTCTGCTCTCTGAGGCACACGTGATGAAGCTCCGACCCAGGATGGACGTAGGCTAGAATCTTCCTGGTAAGCGCACCTTGGGGTGCGACACACATGATTGGAAATGGGTTAGTCCAGGAGCGAGAGTTAGCCGAGAAAAGGGCTAAAGCTAAAGAGCCAAGCAGTGTTTAAATGAATACAGTTTGTGTGTTGTTATTTCGGGCATAAGCTAGCCGGGGAGGCGGCCAGAGTGGCGGGAAGCAGCCCGCCGCTCTTATTACTACAATAGTCCTCTGCTGATCCTAACAGGTGGTGTAGTCAGGGCACAAACACATATCTTACCTAGAACTAATATAAAAATAAAGGGTTTGGAGATAATGGCTCGTTGATTAAGAGTGTTTTCTCCTCTAATAGAAGACCTGGGTTTGGTTTTCAGAATCTGTATCAGATTATAGTTTAGCTTCAATTCCAGTGGTCTGATTCATTTTCACCTCTGCAGAGACATGCACAAACATGTCACATACTTAGATACATGAATAAAATTAAGTAATTGAATCTTAAAATGTTTTAGGGTCTGGAGAGATGGCTCAAGGGTTAAGAGCTCTGGCAGATCTTCCAAAGGACCTGGTTTGTTTGCTCACTGGTTATCATCCCGTAACTGTCTATAACTTCAGTCCCAGGAATCCAGTGACCTCTGCTGGCCCCGTTGGGCACTGCATGCACACAGTATACAGACACGGAGGCAAAACATACATACACATAAAAATAAATAAAATCTTTTAAAAGAAGGACCCCTGATAGAGGCTGCACAGTTGGCACAGTAGGTCATGTACAAGTAACCATGTAAAAGTTATACATGGCATTTTTTTTTGTCTGTAATCACCTGACTAGGGATGCAATATTGGTAATTCTGTGAATTGTAGGCCATTTAGTCTAGATGGATCAGTGCAGTGATCTCTGGGCATAGTGAGAGAACCTGCCTTGAAAATTGAAGGACTCTGTTAGAAAAGACATTGATGTTGACTTTGTTCTCCACGAATACACATATATAAATACAAAAGACCATTGCTGAATGGTTAACCCATTGGCCCCAGATTTTCTTTGAACCATCCTATCAGAGTATCTGGAAGCCTGGTCAGTAAACAGGTTGTTTTTTTATGAATGATTAGAACTCACAATTTGAAATTTTTTGAGACTGAATGTTATTGTATCATGCTGACTGCTCTGAAACTCACAGAGATTCTCCTGCCTCTGCCTCCCGAGAACTATGATTTAGGGTGTGTGTCATAATTCCTGGCTCAGAGTCCATAAACATTTTAAATTATGTGAAATTTAAAGTATTTAAAAGTTCTTTTTTTATGATTTATTTATCTTTATTTTATGTGCATTGGTGTGAAGGTGTCAGATCCCTTGGAACTGGATTTTCAGACAGTTGTGAGCTGCCATGTGGGTGCTGGGAATTGAACTCGGGACCTTTGGAAGAGCAGGCAATGCTCTTAACCGCTGAGCCATCTAGCCAGCCCTAAAAGTTCTTTTATTACAAGTTGTTTGCAGGACCAGGACCAATGGCCACACAGTTGTGATCTGCCATAGTGACGTTGGGAATTGAACATGCATTCTCTGCAAGAGCAAGAAGTGTCCTTACCTTCTGAGCCATCTCCCCAGCCCTTTTTATCTCTCTCTGTGTGTGTGTGTGTGTGTGTGTGTGTGTGTGTGTGTGTGTGTGTGTGTGGTGATGATCACGTGTATGTATATATGTCTCCATATCTGTGGTTGCACTGATGTGGATGCACATTCATGTCTCCATACTTTATATGTATGTAAGCATGGACATGGGTACATGTTTACGTCTCCACACTATACCCGTGAGTATGGCTGTATACTTGTCTCCGTGTCTATGGGCACATGAATATGGGTGCATGTTCATGTCTCCGCAGTTTAAATCCAATTTGTAAGATTTGGAAGAGGGAATTTTTGTTAGTAATTCTTTTCGTTTTGTGTGAGTGTCTGTGCCTTAGCACGTGGAGGTCGGAGAACAACTTTTGGGAGCCACTTTTCTTCAACTCTGGGTCCTAGGGATCCAACTCTGATATCCGGGTTTGGAGATTGGTGCTTTTACCCATTGAGCCATCTCACAGGCCTTCTTTCTTTTTTTAATGGTCATTCTAAATAATATCATGCTACCTCTATTAAAAGAAGAAAAATGACCTACAATGTCCAGAAGCAACTAACTGTTGTTATCAGAACCTACATTACAGTGTCCTTTCCGCTCTTTATTTCATTGCTATAAATAACTAAGACATTATCATTTAGGCAAGTCTCTTTGCTCTTACTCAGGGTAATTTAAATACTTATTAAAATGTAAGGTCTGTGAGTCATAAATAATACAAATAATTGCCTTTTTCATAGAATTAGTGCAAATTAAGCTTACTGGTACATGACTTAGAATTCTGTTTTGAGAAATTATGAAAGTATGTAATTCTCTAATAAGATTGTAATTTCCTTGCCTTACTGCTGATTTTTAAGTTCTGAAAAAAAATTAATGATTTTTTTTCTTACAGCTACATATAATGGAATAATCTTGGCCTCCCCCCAAAGTACCCAAATTCTGTAGGTCACTTAGTCCTTGTGTCAGTTTTGTTAAATTTAGGATTTTTTTCGTATTGAATAGATGTCAGAGTAAGTTCTCGCCATAACTGATGTCACTCACTTTTACTGTAAACCTGTTTGCTTATTTCTTACTGCCAGTTTTTCTTTATAGGCCCTGAAGCAGCAACAACAGAAGAAGCAGCAGCAGCAGCAATGCAGGTCAAGCATGTCCATCTCCAATCAACACCTCTCTCTCAAGACTGTCAAAGCAGCCAGTGATTCTCTACCTGCCAAACCCGGTAGGCAGTTTGACTAGTCTCCCCTCCCCAGTGGAATTTTTTTTCTCCCAGATTATCTGAAATTTTGATATTGTAAGTTATTTTACTGTACTGTCTATTTTTAAATTATTCTTTTCCTAGCATTATCTTTCTGCTGCCACAAAACTGATATAGATCCTAGGATAAGGTGGTGTGCAAACCTTCAATCTCAGCAGTGGGAGGCAGAGGCAAGGACAGCCAAGGCTATACAGAGAAACTTGGGCCTTAGGCAAATGTATGCAACAAGTAGGGTTTTTTGACTTAGCCTTCCATGCAGCCTCAAAGTGAACTTGTTACATTTTAAATGCTCTCGTTTAAAATATGAAGATGGGGCTGGAGAAATGGCTCAGTCAGTAAGAATGTGTACTGATCTGATTTCATCTTCTGGTGTCTGAGGACACTGAGTGGGGCAATAACTTACACGCAAGCAAAAGACTCATACACAAAATCAAAATAATTTTAAACATAAAAGTTAAAAATTAACTATGTAGGCTTTCTAAAAATATCTACTCTTTAATTTCTGTTGGCTATGTTTACATAAACTTGGTATTTGTTGTTGCTTTTGTTTTTTAACTTTGTTTTGCCACATACTTTGTTTTTCATTATATAATTTCACCTGAATACCATAAGCTGATTCTAGCAACTGCCTTATCTAAAAGTCAGTGGTCTTAGTCTTGAAGATATTTTCATTTTTGTTAGAAAAGCATTTGTGACTAGAGATTAATAATGTGAGAGAAGATGTAATGGATTTTATTTATAAAGCTTTCAAGAGACCTACATTTCTTCATTTATTTCCACGGAATAATGGTCTGAATGTTTTTATTTTATCTTATTAATTATTAGGTTTATTGTTATCTGGGAGCAACTTCATGTGGAAGTCTGGGGCTGACTTGAAGGAGTCACTTTTCTTCTGCATGTGATAAGTCAGGCTGTCAGGGTTGGTACAGCTGTCTTGCTATCCCCTTGGTGGACTTTTGTTTATGAATCCCAGTGTTACCCATCTTCAATATTTTTTTCTCCTAGCTCTATGGGAAGGAAAGCAATCTGATGGACAGTCAAGCAGTCCCCAGAACTCAAACTCCAGCTTTTCTCCCTCAGTGAAAGTGGACAGTTCTCTTCTAGGCTTGGGGAAGAAGTCTTTCCAGAGGTCTGACAGACTTCACACAAGTAAGTTAGTTTACAAAGACTACGTTTTCAGTGCAATGATGTGTTCACAGTATGCTTAAAATTCATCAGCTACTTGCTTGAGTTTATTGTAAATTTTTAATTTTATTTTAAAAAGTCAGGCATAATTTCTTTTCTGTTTTTTTCTCTGTGTTATTTTCTTGTTGTTGTTGTTTTGAGACAGGGTTTTTCTGTGTAATAGTCCTAGCTGTCCTAGAACTAGCTCTTGTAGACCAGACTGGCCTCAACCTCACAGAGATCTGCCTGTGAGCAAGTTAATAGAAATAAATGCTCAGAATAGTGCCTGGCACCTAGGAACCCTTCATAAGTTTGCAGCTGCTGTTACTGTGGTAATCGTTACTATTGGCATTATTTGAAATACACGGAGAAGTTCTCTTCTAGACTTAACACTGTTGAAGTCCTGCTTGTTCAGTGAATTCTGAATATATTGATTCAAGGTTATTATTCTAAAATAATGAACCCTGTGGTCAAAGTGATTGAAGTGATGGCTTAGAAGTTGAGAGCCTATACTGCTTTTTCAGAGTTTGACTCCCAACTCATCTCACTACTTTCAAAGTACTCCAGCTCTCAGGGACCTAATTCCCTCCTCTGGCTTCTCCTGTACTCATGCACATACAAACACGTGCATGCACATAATTTAAATTAAAAATAATACTTGTTTCTGGTTTTTTGTTTGTTTGTTTTGGTTTTTTTTTTTTGAGACAAAGTTTCTCTGTGTATCCTTGGCTGTCCTGGAACTTACTCTGAATACCAGGTTGGCCTCAAACTCAGAGATCACCTGCCTGCCTCCTGAGTTCTGGGATTAAAGATGTGTGCCACCACCATGCAGCAGTGCATCCTTTTAAATGTTTGGTTTGGGTGAGCTTGGTTAATGATTGCACCAGATATGCTAAAATCTGCTCTGTGTGAGGACTTGTCCCGTTGTGGTAGTCGGCCTCACACAAACACATGATTTGTGTGTAAGAGAAGTGTCTTAGCCTAGCTTTGAGCTTGTGATCCTCCTCCCTCAGCATTCTAGATGTTGGGGTTATAGACATGAACCACTCTGCGCTGGCCTTTAGGTATTTAAAGCTATTTTGTGTTAAATGTTTTCTTGTTTAAGTTGATCTATTGGTCACTTACAGTTCAGCCTGAATTATGTACTAGGCCTGCCGTGTATGTATATAGCAAGATCCTAGCCACAAAAGTAAAGTAAGATCTTCCTGATGAATTCCTCATTATTATTTACTTTATCAATCACTGATAAGTGTTTTGTTTGGTTAGATTTCACCTGATATGCCTATTTATTTGTGTGCCCTTGTGCTTGTATATTTCTCTGTAAACAGTATTTAATTGGCTGGTATTTTTTTTAATATTTATTTATTTATTTACTTACTTACTTACTTATTTATTATGTATACAATATTCTGTCTGTGTACATGTCTGCAGCCAGAAGAGGGCATCAGACCTCTTTACAGATGGTTGTGAGCCACCATGTGGTTGCTGGGAATTGAACTCAGGACCTTTGGAAGAGCAGCCAGTGCTCTTAACCACTGAGCCATCTCTGCAGCCCAATTGGCTGGTATTTTTAATTCTCTGTGATAGTCTCTGATCTTACTATTTTTGCTTTTGCTAATCTAATGTACTAGAACTTGTATTTTATTTTGTGCAGAACAAATGGAGCAGCACTGCTCCTGATCAGGTCCAAGTGCGGAACAGTTGTCTCAGGATATTTGTATACTGCCCAAAATTGTATCCTTAGACACAGATCGCCTGGCGCTTGCACTGGATTTTTGAAAATGTAAGATTTCTGAATGATAAATTAACTCCCCAAATTTTTTCTTTCTTTAATTTTGCAGACAGGTTTTCATGTAAAAGGCCAGGTATTTAGCCACCTTGGCATTGATTAGTTTTGGATGTCTTAAGCTCTGTTACACATGGCTTTCTGTGGCTTCACTCTACAAAACATACTTACAACATGAAGATACATCTACAAGAAATCTACGTTTCAAGGGTTTTACAAATCAGTCTTGTATTTGTCCCCTGAGTTGACTGTCACAGATTTCTCTCTCCTTGTTAATTCATTTGCCCAGCTTAAAGGTCCACTTAATGCAGCTCAATGTTATGACTGGGCAAGAGATTTACAGTTCCTGTAGGATATCATGTGCAATTATTCACATCTTCTAACCATGAAGGAATTCTGATTTTTAGCTTTTCGAGTTCCTTTATTTGTTGTCTCAAAAACAGTATCCTCTGCTCTCGCAAAATTGCTTGAATTTCACATGCTCGAACTAATTTTTTAATTCAGTATATATTTCTGAACACTTCCCATATTATGGGCTTCTTCATGCAATCTTGATGCCTGTTTTTCTGCATGGTCCACAGGCCATCCTTGAACATGTTTTATGAGATTATCATTGAAGTGTGCTGCTAGTGTAGGTGTTAATGAACACGTAGGCTGAGCAGATGTATTTTGTGATACAACTGTTGCATTTGATACATTACTACTGGAAGTATGATTTGGACCAGGTGATGGGCTTATCTGGCTACTTAAGCGCTGAAGACTTCAAGGAGAGACAGGCTCACGGCCCTGCTGCTTGTCAGCAGTTACAGGCTGCTGTGTGGCTGACTGTGACACCAGTCCTTGCTTAACTACTAGAGTACTAACCTTTGGCTGTGATGAAACAGGTGGAGTACTAATCAAAGGTTTGATAGGGACTGTGTTAGCCTGAGGTGTGCTTATTCTTGGAGACACATAGGATCTTGGGGATGAAGCATTGGACATTAGAGACCTTGGAGACTGATCAGATGGCTGGGCTTGTGTAGAGAGCTGGGCAGCTTGAGAAATCAGAGAGGTGATGTTGAAGGCAGATGGTCCAGCAGTAAGAAACTTGTGGATGACAGACTGCAGGAAAGCTGCTGTAAGAACTTCATTTATTTTGGATATATCCACATTAGAATTGTTAAACTGTAGGTAGCATGGCTTGTAAAGCAAGAAGCAACTGTCTAAGATTTGGGTCCTGAAGTAAAGGAGGTATTGGTGATTGTGGAACAGGAGAAACAGGTACTTTTGAAGCAGATGTTGGAGGTGAAGATGTGGAAGGAGTTGTGCAAGAATGTGATACTGATTTGTCTCCTGGAGCAGATTCTTTTCTCTCTGTTTTCTGTGCAGGGACAGAAGCTGCGGATGTAGGCAGTTTTGATAGAGTAGATGCTCCATTAGCATCAAATGATTTCTTTGGCTGGTGATCAGACTGAAGTGCAAATGGACTAGAAGGAACAGTGCTTGGGATAGTGGTTGGATGAACCACTGGTGTAGAGCTACTGTGAGTCTCTGCTCTTGGCAGTCTGTAGTCTTTGTCATTGTGTCTGCTTGTTTGAGACAAAATATTCTGTGGGAGCAAACTGCTGGCATCGCTGGAATGCTTGTCTTCCATCCCACTGGTGAACCCACTGGTGGCTGTTGCTTGCCTCACCTCTTCTGTAATCCCTATCTTTTGGGAAACAATTAACTGCCAACTTATTTGCTTCTTTTTGTCTCTGTTCTCTTTCAAGCCACACTTTTGTTTTTTCCCACTGTGATACTTCTGTGCGGCAATTGTAGTAATATTTTTTCCAGAAGAGCTAACATGCTCAGACTGGTCATCTGCAGAATCATAAGGTGCATTTGAAGTTTTGCGTGGATTATTGCTTGAATTAGAAAAATGTGAATTTGAACTATGAAGAGCACTGTGGTTGTGTGAATTTTCTTGTGGCTAGTAACTGGTCCCACCTTCCCTTTCTCTCTTTGAGTATGCACATTTTTGGCCTTGCTGTGACCTGTGATGTCACTGTATTTGTTTTCAGGACTGTCAAATAGATCTCTGCAACATTTTATTCGGTGGTAAAGGATCTGCTATGTCTCGCATCTTTTCATGTCTGTGATCACCACTACTGGGGTGACTCTTTGCCAAACACTTAAAGAACATGGAAAGGCTGAGAGTCTCCCTTCCAGTTGTGACAGCCATCACTGAGTCTCTGCTGTTTCCTCGAATACATTACCATCAATGCCCGACTGTGTGTGTGTGTGTGTGTGTGTGTGTGTGTGTGTGTGTGTGTGTGTGTGTGTGTCTGTCTGTCTGTCTGTCTGTCTGTCTTCAGGACTCAGCACACCTCCCACCTCCTGTTACAGGACCTCTCCTGGGGCAGCCTGGGGCAGCTGCACCAACTGCAGCCCTAACTGGAGGGAGGGGGCAAGAGGCCCTGTTCTGGTTCCCCGCAGAGAGCGAGCACTTCCAGCCCTTCTGCCCTCTCCCCCACCACACACTTTTTTTTTTTAAGAGCTGAGTAATATTCCATTGTATAAATGTCTCACATTTTCTTTATCAATTCTGTTGAGGGACATCTAGGTGTTTTCCAATTTATCGCTACTTTGAATAGAGTTATCATGAGCATGTCAACCATGCTGTATCTCTGTGGTAGGATAGAGCATCCTTTGGGTACATGTCCAAAGAATGATACAGTTAGATCTGAGTTAGGTTGATTTTCAACTTTCTGAGGAGCCACCACACTGATTTCCACAGTGGCTATATAAGTGCTCTCCCACCAGCAATGGATGAGTGTTTCCCTAATTCCACATCTTCACCAGTTGTATTATTGATCTTAACCATTCTGACAGGTGTAAGGTGGAATCCCAAAGTAGTTTTGGTTTTCATTTCCTTGATGGCTAAGGATATCGTTTAAATGTTTCTCAGCCTCTGTCTTTATTGAGAATTTTCTGTTTAGATTTTGTCTTAGGGTTTTATTGCTGTAAAGAGCCACCACTACCACAGCAAAAGGAAATATTTAATCAGGCAGCTTGCTTACAATTTCAAAGGTTCAGTTTAGTATCATTACAACAGGGAGCATGGCAGCATGCAGGTAGGTTCGGTGCTGGTAGCTGAGAGTCTTGCAGGCTACAGGAAGTCATCTGAACAGTCAGTCACTGAGAGAAACTTAAACAAGAGACCTCAAAGCCCACCCCTATGGTGACACACTTCATCCACAAGGCCTCACCTCCTAACAGTGCCATTCCCTTTGGGGGCCATTTGGGTTATTTTTTGGTTTGGTCTGGTTTGGATTTTCAAGACAGTTTCTTTGTGTATCCTTGGCTGCTCTTGAACTCTCTCTGTAAGCCAGGCTGGCCTGGAACACACAGAGACCCACCTGCCTTTGATTTTTAATAACTGAGATTAAAGGTATTTGCCACCACTGCCCAGATAGGTTGCCTTTTTTTTTTTTTAAATCAAGTGTCTTGATTATATTTTGGGTATTAGCCCTTTATCGGATGTATAGATGGTAAAAATCCTTTTCTGTTTGTTAGGCCACAGCTTTGTCCAAATGCCATGTCAATTGTTGGGGTTACAAATGAACACCTCCGTGCCTGATTTCTGTTACTCATCTTTGATATTGCTGGGGTTTTTTTTGAGATATTTATTAAAACTTATTTAAATTTTGCCCTTTCTCATTATCTTTTTTTAAATTATTTTTTATTTATTTATTTATTTATTTATTTATTTATTTTTTGGTTTTTCGAGACAGGGTTTCTCTGCGGCTTTGGAGCCTGTCCTGGAACTAGTTTTGTAGCCCAGGCTGTCCTTGAACTCCAAGAGATCCGCCTGCCTCTGCCTCCCGAGTGCTGGGATTAAAGGCGTGCGCCACCACTGCCCGGCTAATTATTTTTATTGTATGTGCACTGGTATAGGTCTTTGTGAGGGTATTAGATCTTGAGTTATAGACAGTTGGAAGCTGTAGTGTGGGTGCTGGTAATTGAACCCATGTCCCCTGGGAAGAACATCCTGTGCTCCTAACTACTAAGCCCTCTCCCTAGCTCCCTTTCCCCCAGTCTCTTAAGTCTCTCTCTGTGTGGGATATGGCCAGGCCTTGAGTTCGCCATGCAGTGGCGGAAAACCTTAATGATCTTCATGCTTTTATTGTCCAAGTGCTGGGGTCACAGGTGTTAGCTGCTATACTAGTCCTGCTTCTTTTTAAAGTCTGTTTGTTCTTTTTTGTGTGTGTGTGGGGGGTGTTAGGGTTTCTCTGTGGCTTTGGAGCCTGTCCTGGAACTAGCTCTGTAGACCAGGCTGGTCTCGAACTCACAGAGATATGCCTGCCTCTGCCTCCCCAGTGGTGGGATTAAAGGCATGCGCCACCATCGCCCAGCAGTCTGTTTGTTCTTGATTGTTGTTTCCATTTGCTATTTCTTCATGTATTTACAAATAGCTACTCTGTATTATGTTTTCCAGATGAGATATGTCTAAGTATAAGTCTGTTGTTTCTGAATTCTAATGACATTCATAGTGGCATTCTTTATAATTTATTGGATAATTTTTGTGATTGTGTTGGATTTTAATTTCTAGGACTCCTGAGGGCCTGATTTGAGGAAAATTCTTTCCTGAGAGTGACTTTCCTTGTACTTCAGCCAGGAGCTAGTGGGTACTTACACCAAGGATTGAAGAAATATCTCTATACAAGTGTATAAGTTTGTCAGGGGCCAGGTAAATGACTCAGCGGCTAAGAACACTTGCTGCCAAGACCGACAACCTAAATTTGACCCCTAGCATCCAAATGGTAGAAGGAGAGAATCAACTTGTGAAAGTTGTCCCCTACCTCCATATACGCTCTGTGGCTTATACCCTCCAACACACAAATGTACACACAATGTTTTAAATTTGTTAGGTATTACAAATTCTCTTTAAGATTATGGTGTAAATTTCAGTGCCACCAGAAATATTTAAATTTTTTTCTGTATTTATTTCTACATACCTCCTATTCCTGTATTACTATGTTTGCTTTTTTTTAAAAAAAAAATAGAAACCAGTTTTTATTTACATTAAGTTGCATTTTTATTTTTCAATCCCAAATTTTATTGCAAGATTTAATTTACGAAATGAGAACTAATGATGGAAAGATGGAAGATAGCAAGATAAAAATGAGATTCAGTGAAAATAGTAAAATGTATAAAAATGTACAAAACCAAAACACTGCATTTAATTAGTACTACTAATCTTTGTGTACTCAAATCTCTCTGTGTGTATATATTTCAAGTTGTTGCTTTTTTTTTTTTTTTTAAACAAAAATGCAGCCCATGCTAACTTGGTACTCAAGGTTGCCTTGAACTTCAGGTATTTCTGCCTCTGCCTTTTAAATGTTGGGATTACAAGCATGTACCCTCACATCTGGCTTGGATTTTCTATTTAAAAGTCTTTCAGTGTCCTCTGTGTGCGTGTGTTAGTTAAGATTGTGTACATATGTGTGAATATGTATGTATCATAGTGCCTATATGGAGGTCAGAGGAAAGTTTGAAGTGATGGTCCTTACCGTCTGCATTGTTTAAGACAGGGCTCACGCCTCTTATTTATTCATTTGAGACTTATAAATACATATATTTTGATTCTTTCTATCCTGTTGACCCTCCAACTTTCTCTTGGTCATCCTTTAACACTTTTCCCTCCCAATTTTATGGCTTTCCTTTTTTTCTTTTTTTTCCCTTTCAAACACACCAAGTCTAATTAGTGGTGAGGCAGGGTCTCTACTGTTTGCCACTGCAAACACAGGTTGGCTGGCCTGTGAGCTTCCTGTTTTTACTGCCTATCTTTCTATAGGAGCCATGGGATGATAGACACCTTACCACACCCAGCTTTTAAATAGGTTCTGGATACTGCAATTGAGATTCTTATGTTTACATGTCAAGTCTTTTTACCCACTACCCATAGTGCCATCTCCTCAGCCAGATTTTCTGTTTCAAGAAAAGGAAATATTCTTCATATTTGTCATTTCTCATAAAGAAAGTGTGATGGTGGGCTTGGTGATGATGGCGCACGCCTTTAATCCCAGCACTCTGGAGGCAGAGGCAGGCTGATCTCTGAGTTCAAGACCAGCCTGGTCTACAAAAGCGAGTTCCAGGACAGGCTCCAAATGTACAGAGAAACCCTGGGGGGGGGGCACACTACATTTCTGAGATCTTTAATTCTCATTTCTTCAAAGTGTACTGTTAAATTTTGATTTTCTTTTTTTTTTTTACTTTAGATAAGCTATAGTTAGAACCAAAACTGTGAAAGGAGAGCCATGTGATGAATTACTGTTTTCTACTTTTCGTAGGACAAATGAAAAGGACTAAATGTGCTGACATTGATGTTGAGACCCCCGACTCCATTCTGGTTAATACTAATCTTCGCGCACTAATTAACAAGCACACCTTTTCACTTCTTCCTGGAGATTGCCAGCAGCGCCTGCTTTTACTGCTTCCAGAGGTGGATCGACAGGTGCGTTATGTCAAGCACGGGGTTTTCTGATTAAATGAGGCTTCTGGCATTCATCACCTTTAGGACTCCATAAGATTTCAAGATAGAACCTCATGTATTCTAGGCAGGACTTAAACTTACTGTGTAGCTGAGGCTGTCTTACACTCTTTACTCGTTTACTTCCCGAGTGTAGGGTTATAAATGTGTGTTACCATGTCTATTACATGTGTTGCTAGAGATAAAATGCAGGGCTTTGTGTATGCTAGGCAAGCATGTCTAGTTCTCAAGTTTTTTTTTTTATTTTCGAGACAGGGTTTCTCTGTAGCTTTTGATACCTGTCCTGGAACTAGCTCTTGTAGACCAGGCTGGCCTTGAACTCACAGACATCTACCCACCTCTGCCTCCCACAGTGCTGGGATTAAAGTGCACCACCACTGCCAGGCTAGTTCTCAAGATTTTTTAAGATATCTTTTTATGTGCTGTGAACAAACATGCCAGATAAGGTACCACCAATTAAAAAAAACAAAAACAAATTCAGTATGAAAGGCAGGCCTTTTCCCTAGTGTTTAATAGCAGACTATCTTTGTTGCCTCATTTATAGGAAGAGACTTAAAAGGTAAGCTGCACAAATCATTATGGCTAGTTGACAACCAAATCAAATTGAAGACGTTCTTGTTCTTCTTCTTTTTTTTTTTTCCTTTTCTTGTTTTTTGAGACAGGATTTCTCTTTGTAGCCCAGGCTGTCCTGTAACTTGCTGTGTAGATCAGTCTAGCCTAAAACTCAGATCTGCTTGCCTCTGCCTCCTGAGTTTTGGGATTAAAGGCATTCACTAAGTCTGTTTTCTCTGAGACTTGCTTTCTTAGTTCTATAATTAGCATGTGTGATGAGTCCTTTTGGATGATTCAATCAGGTATTTTTCCAGCTATAGGGATTAAAGGAGAGCTGTTCCTAATGGTTGCATTCTCTGCTGTATCTCTTTCAAGAAAAAAAAAATTTACTTTGGAGGATATTCATCTAGTTAATTCTTGGTGGAAGACTGAAGCTTCGGCATGTTTTTAAAGACCTGGTGTTGTCATGTCTCTTTTCTTGTTGTGGACGTTTTCGTGTCCTGTTTGTGTTGTTCCCACCCCCCAAGAAGAATTGTTGGCAGGATTATAGGCTTGTAATACATGAAAGATGACTACTACCTATTTGTGGAGGTCTGATGTTGTTTTCTCAGATGCACTGCTGAACCTTTCTGCTTTCTGCAAGAAGGTTGCCACAGCTGGTTTGTTGTTGTAGTGATGGTATTAAAGGTTTTTTGATTTTATGTTTATGATGTTTTGTATGCATGTATGTGCAGTGTATGTGTGCCTGATGCCTGAGATGGCCAGAAGAGAACCCTGAATTATGATGGTGCAAAGCTGCCATGTGGGAGCTCGGAACCAAACCTGTATCCTCTGAAAGAGCAAAAAGTGCTCTTAACCACTAGCCATCTTTTTCTATTTCTAGTTCAAATTCA